>NC_080194.1:26543750-26860000 GCF_030028045.1 Hippopotamus amphibius kiboko
CTCCTGTGGTCCATCTGGCTATCGCATGTCCCACATCTGCTTCCCAGCGTCCACCAGGACTGCCCTTTTCCCCAGCTCTAATCCTGTGGGATCCCTCAGGCAGATGGGGAGTCATGGACTGGGGAAGGAGATACTTTGTGCTCCCTCAGACCTTCACCGCAACCCCATCCCATCGCCAATGAGATGTATAAGCGCGAAGAATTTGAAAAAGAATGCATACATGTACATGTATAACTGCATCACTTTGCTGTGCACCTGAAATGATCACAACATTGTTAATCAGCTAACCTCCAATATAAAATAAAAAGTTACAAAAAAATAACCCCTGACTTTCTGTAATGCATCAGGGCGAACACCTCCGCCTGCCTCTCAACTAGTATTCCTGCCTGGCTAACTCAAGATGCTTCCCGTCCCACTGAGGATGCGTGTGGGGTTTTTGGCTGTTGTTTCCTTTCTTCTATTTTCAACATTTTGGCTCTCTTTTCTGCTTGAAATACTTGTAACAATAAGATGATTTCTGTTTTAAAATATACAGGTTTTAGGATTATTCAGGGATGGTAAGGCCAACAGATCAGGAGACATCTGCCATTAAAAAGATAGTTTGTTACTCACAGATCCCCAAAGAAAGGGGCACATCATGCCAAAGGCGGAGGGGCTGGCTACAGGAGGAAGCACAGTTCAGGGGACAGAGAGAGTGGAGGAGAACATAAACTAATGCCTTTATTGTTGTTCCTGGGAGAGGAAGAGTGAGGCAGGGTGAGCGGGTTTAGGATTGGCTCCTTTGAATACGTTCCACTGGCTCCCAGCATAGGGCTGGTTCCTAGTTGTTTGGTACCTGGCTGTGGAGTGATTAGGGCAGGTGGATAGTGGCCAGAGGGTGAGAGCTCAGTAAAGGAGGTGGTTGAGGTGTGAGCTCTGGATTGGTTGGCTTGCATATGAAAGGCTCACTCACAGGCTCTCTCACAGGAAAGGTGAGTTTACTAATCTCTGAGAAATGGCTACCTCTGGGAGAAGTAGGCCCTCCAGGAGCAGGGAGGCCCCAGGATGTGAAAGCATGAAAAATGCAGATACAGAAAGAAAAAACGTGATTAACCAACTTGTGAGTCATCCTTGGAGTGGCTCGGGCATCCCACTGCCGTCAGATGAGCCAGGCTGTTTGAGGCTCTTCCCAGAGGATGTTGGATCCTTGCCTGACTTGCTTGATTGTGTTGTAAATCTCGGTCATCTCTACTCTTCTACCTAAAGGTCTCCAGTCTCAATACACCCCCAGCAGTCCACTCTTCGTCCTCTGCACAGTGATGGAGAACCTAGTGACCTCCTGCATGGCAGGTTTCCCTGCATTCCAGAGTTCTAGTCAGTTGAGTGCAAGTGCCTCCTCTTTTCTCGTCTTTTTCGCAGTGTTGCCCCCAGCCTGGCCCGCCACAATCACAACCCAGAAAGTACACTAAGTTCTCCACCCCCTGCCTGCATCCATCCCGGGGAATCTTCCCTTCCCCAGTGTGTTCCATCCACTGGTCACACTTGTCTTTCCCTGGCCTGCGCCACACCTCAAGTAACAATGCCGTTCCCTTGACGTCACTGAATAGTGGCTGCACTGCTTGTGCCGGTGCAGGGAGGATGAGATCGGATGCCCGCTGGGTCCTCACCATCTCTGCCACATCTGCCATGAGCAGACCCCACGTGCAGTCCAACACCATGTTAACACTGCCTGTAGGATGGTCAGACGGAGGGTGGTACACATACTTCTCCACCGGCCCCCATTGCTTGATGTGAAATTGTTTCATCCAGGCCTGGATTCGGGAGGATCTTCAAAGCTGTGTGGCTGTACTTCTCTGGTGCCTATTTTGGACATCACTGGTGCTGCAAACAACTCTCAGTTCTCTTGGCCCCCTGGGGACAAACACAAAGACAGCAGTCACAGTAGTCTCCCCATTTGGGGTAAATCCCAATCTCACACATCTCAGAGACCAGTGCATGGCCCCTCATGCCTCTTATTTGTTTAATTGACTGTATTAGTCATGAACCTTTATTTATCCATAAGAAATATATCTGTTGCATTCTTCACAAAATTTCACTTGGAACTTTTGATTAGCATTGCACTGAACTTATAAATTAATCCAAGGAGACCTGATATCTTGACGAAGTTAAAACATCCTCTCCATGAACACGACACACATCCCCACTTTTTATCCCTTAGCAAACTTCAATTTTCTCTGTCAATATTGGTGTATTTTTAAAGTTTTTTCCCTAGATAGTTATTGTTTTGAGTACTATTTTGTACTGTATTTTTGTAACTTAAGAACTGGTGTAGATGCAACTTCGTTGGTGGTCCAGTGGTTAAGATTCCTCCCTCCCAATGCAGGGGACCTGGGTACATTCCCTGCTCAGGGATTTAGATCCCACATGCCACAACTAAAAAACATCCCACATCCCGCAGTTAAAAAGATCTCCCACGCAGCAACAAAGATCCTGTGTGCAGCAATTAAGACCTGGAGCAGCCAAATAAAGAAATAAAATTTTAAAAAAATTGGTGTAGAGAAGCAATTGAATTTTAAACTTTTATGTGAAATATAGCAATTTCACTGAATTGTCTTAATAGTTTCATTAGTGTGCCATTTGATTCTGATGGCTTTTCTGTTTCCATGTTTGTATCATCTTGAAATAACGATCGTTTCATTTCTTCCCTTCCATTTCTTACCCTTCTCTTATCTTATCTTATGTCCCCCAGGAGTATGTGAAACTGAGGTGATCAGAATGGGACATCCATGTTTCATTCTTGGCCTTCTGGAGAATGTACTTAAAGTTTCTTCTTACACATCATATTTGCTGCAGAGCAATGATTCTCAAACTTTTTAGTCTCAAGGTCCCATTACACTATTAAAAATTACTGAGGATCTCAAAGAACTTTTATTTATGGAGACTCTATCAGGAATGATTACACTGGAAACATAAAAAATGTGTAAGCATTTAAAAACACAATAACATATTGCACTGTTATGAAGTTTTATGAGGATTGAGTTAATTTATGAAAAAAACCTTTGCAGAGTCTCTAATAAATGGTCAAATAAATAAATAAATGAATAAAATAAAACAATAATATATCCACTATATTAACATAATTAATAGATTTTAATGAAAATAACTTCTCCAAAACAAAAAAATTAATTACAAAAACTCTATAGCTTAACAGTGTTGAAAAATTTAAAATATCTGGATTAATAGAAGATAGCTGGATTCTCATGTTTGACCTCGCACTCAATCAGTTGCAGTACATTATTTGGGTGGAAGTATATGAAAAAAATTCAATGTCACACAGATATGTAGGTGGAAAGGGGGAGAGCATTTTAATAGCATTTGAAGATAATTCAGGCAATTATTTGATATGACCGCAAAAGTTGACAAGTGGTAATTTCTTAAAGGTCAGTTGCAATGTAGAAGTCTAAAGCCACATTAATGAACACTTCATACTCAGTACACTCATAAAAAATGAGAATGAGAAAAGAAAATAATATCTCAGTGTTACTGTGAAAATAGTTTTGCTTTCACAGACTCCCCTGAAAGGGTCTTAGGAGACCCACAGCTTTCCCTAGAACACACTGTGAGAATGGCTGCTATCGATTCTTGGTATTGAAACTTTATCAGGTCAAAAAGGTTCTCTAATTTTTTTATTATACTTCTTTCTTTTTTTTTTTTTTTTCCCATTAATAGGTGTTGGCCATTATGAAGTGCATGGCTGAGAGGCTGACAGGCTTTCTGTGCCCAGGACAGACACAGCTCAAGACAGACACAGAGAGTGGTGGAAGGTGCTCAGGGGCCCATGAGATTTGGTTGGGTGGCCTGTCAGCTTTGAAGCTCAAGGGCTTTACACATGAGTTCAAAGGATTTAATTTCTGACACATCTGCTGTCGGGCCCAGCAGAGACCATCCTAAGGAAATGACCAGGAAAGCAAGGTCCAGGCTGGAGGATCATCCTCTAACTGCACACTTTCCTGAAGCCTGGGGCCTCCTTCCTGGACTCCACACCCTCTTCTCCACAGCCCAGGTGGCCCCTGCCTCTGCCTCACCATGCTTGACAGTGGCCACCGGACAGAACAGACCGACCTCTTTTCCCAGGGTTGCACAACGAGGAAAATGACCTGTGGATGAGGACAGCTAGTGGTGTCCAGTAAGTTACTCTTTGCAGTTTTGTAGGAGAAATGACCTGCAGGGACTCTCCCCAGGCAGCAGTCCAGCTTTCTTCTCACCCCATGACCCCAGCAGGGATGGCTCAGTATAAATACAGCCACCTCTCCCCAGCAGGCAGGGACCAGCAGCTCTGCTCCACCGGGGATCAGGTGAGAACTTACTCCAAGGAGTGATTTCTTTGAAAACACTTACTATAAGAAATAATTCTACTCTTTTGTACTTGTCCTGTATGAGGTTCAGTGCTGGCAGACTGGTGCATGGGAAATGCTTTTTGATTACTTACAGGCTGCTTTAGCAAGACACAACTTGGTCCACCTGTCCTCTTCCTCCACCAAAGCCACTTGGTGGCCTCATAGACAGCCCTGGGTTCAGGGCTGGTGGGTTCACAATTGAGGGCTAGTGGCTCCGAGTGAGGTGCTGCTGCAATGTTCCCCAGATGGACCATTGAGAGTCTGATGAGAACAAGTGGAAATGAACAGCCAGGCTCTCCTTGACATGCAAATGCCAAAGTGGGTATGTAAGGCTTGTCTGTGTCTCCCTGACCCTCTCCTCTCCTTTCAGCACAATGAAGCTTTTCACAGGCCTCCTTCTCTGCTCCTTGGTGCTGGGAGTCAGCAGCAAATGGTATTCCTTCCTTAGTGAGGCTTTTGACGGTAAGGCTGGTGGAGGGGAGATGGCACCCATGGGCCTCTAGGATTCACCCCAAGCATTCTTTAGAGTTAGGGCTACTGTCCTACATGGTGCTGCCCTATGTGAGAGAATCTGCCAGATGTTTGGGGAGCTTTTTGGGGGGCAGATTGAAAAGCACAGGATTTATGTCAATCAGGAACTAGAGAAAGAACAATCAGCATCAACAGCTGAAATGCAAGAGTGACTGGAAGATGCAAATAAGTCTTGAAATGGTACAGCATTTCCTTCAGACCAACTGCATGAAGTAGCGTGAAAGCTATCCATCTATTCCCCTTCTCTTCTATCCCTCCCTCCTTCCTTCCCTCCTTCCTTCCCTCCTTTCTTGCTTCCTTTCTTCCTTCCTTCCTTCCCTCCCTCCTTCCTTCCTTCCTTTCTTCCTCTTTTCCTTCCTCTCTCTCTATTCCTTCCTTCCATTTCCTAAGTGGATAATTCAGAGCCCGTCAGCTTAGCTCTTGCTGGTGCTTCCTATACTCAGTGACACTGTCCCTGGTTTAGTATGTTTCCAACCCTTTTCTAGTCTTTTAACTGACAAAAAAATAGTGTGTTGGGGGGGGGGGGGTGGAACTTAGTAACATATATCAAGCCTCCACTAGGAACTCAGCCCTTACACGCAATTCAGGGTGACCTACTCTCCAGCTTTGCCCAGGTCTGAGGAGCTTTCCAGGGCACTTTCACTGTTAACTGGAGCAGTTCCATGAAAACAGGGGCAGTTCTGGTCAGGCTGGGACCGTTACTCACCTACTTACCAGCAGAATACCTCCTGAGGGAGGCGTCTTCCCCACCTGAAGGGGAGAAAACCGAGGCTTAGAGCAGCCAAGCCCGTTGCCAGGGACTAAGTGCCAGTCAGCAGGTGACAGGACCACGGTTTGAACCCAGCTGTGCACGAGGCCAAAGCTCTGGCCAGGGAGACTTGTCCCGGCACCACTTCCTAAAGCTGCAGGCTGACCAGTGCCAGCTGCATGTTGGATTCAGCTGGGGAGCAATGGAAACTATGGACGCCTGAGACCCACCGCAGAGAGTGAGAGGTAACGGGCCTGGGGTGTGAGGTCCCATGGGCCTTTCAGTGTCTCCCCAGCTGAGTGGAAAGTGCAGCCAGGCTGAGGAAAACACCCGCTGCTCTAGGGCTTGCTTCCTCAAGCAGCCCACACCATCAGTGCCGTCCACTAGAAAGTTCTCAGGATGTTATTCGTGTGCCTGAGGTAGGGGAATCAAGTCACAATTAGTGCATTCACGTGGCAGGAATACATTTCTTAGGCATCAGGGCAGAGGTGCTGTGTGTCTGCCCCTTTCTCAGAATCTGTCTTCCGTGTCACCTCCTCACTCACCCAGGTACCCTGGATCTTCTCATATGCAGCTTCCTTTATAACAGTGCTGCTGGACCAAGGGTAGTTTCATGTCCTGGAGACATTTGGCAAAGTTTGGAAACGTTTTTGGTTGTAACATTGGGGAATAGGTTGCTCATTGGTTGGTAGAGGTCAGGGATGCTGTTAAACCTGTTACAATACCCAGGACAGCCCTGAACAACAAAGAATTATCTGGCCCAAAATTTCACTGGTATGACACTGAGGAATCCTGTCCTAAAATGATAGCTCCATTCTTTCCTTGAAACAAATCACATGGAGCCCTAAGTGAGATGCAGCACAGAGATAGCATCCCAGGAGCCAGACAACCAGGTCCAACACGGCTGTGCCTCCCCGCCACGCCCCCCGCCAATGACTCTCAATGAGTTATGAGGAGCAGGCACCTGGGCACAGGGAGTGCTGTTCTCAACCTATGGCAGTCATGGTGCTATGACCACAGGAGGAGACTGAATCAGTGCAAGATGTTTCATTCCTTGATTCTCCTCTGAGGTGTGTCATGGTTTTCAGTCCACTTGATAATCCTTTCTCCCTGTGCTTTCCTTCCTAGGGGCTAAAGACATGTGGAGAGCCTACTCTGACATGAGAGAAGCCAACTACAAAGATTCAGACAAGTACTTCCATGCCCGGGGCAACTATGACGCTGCCCAAAGGGGCCCTGGGGGCGCCTGGGCTGCCAAAGTGATCAGGTACCAGGGGCCCTGGGGATGCAGGGATGGGCGTGAGAGCTTGGCTGCCTGGGACAGCCTGGAGGGGCCAAGCCCTGGAGAACTTTCTCGTTGGGCTGTGGCCCCAACTCCTCTAATATACCCTTCCAATCTGTGCCCAGCACGGGGTCTGAGTGGCTGAAGAGCAGAGCAAGGCTGGAGGGACAGATCATTCCCAAGCCTCTCCCATGGGTGCTGTTCACCCAGCATAAGGGGACCCGCAGGGCTGAGGTGGGCTGTGCCCAGGCAGCCTCAGGCTTTTAGCTCCTGTTTCCTGGCTCCTCTCAGAGTCACTGATCCCTTGGAAAGAGGAGAGATGGGGAGGGTGGGGCTGTTGTTCCTCAGCCCTGGATTAACCCCCTACCTGCCCTCCTCCATCCCAGCGATGCCAGAGAGAATGTTCAGAGAGTCACAGACTTGTTCAGACATGGAGACAGTGGCCATGGACTGGAGGACTCGAGGGCCGACCAGGCTGCCAATGAATGGGGCCGGAGCGGCAAGGACCCCAATCACTTCAGACCCCCCGGCCTGCCCGACAAGTACTGAGCTGCCTCTCACTCTGCTCAGCAGACGGGGCTGTGAGCCCCCACGGGCAGCGACACTGAGCGGGTGGTTCTCTGTCCACAGGAGGCAGCACATCTAATAAATGCTTAAGAGACTGAATGTGGAAAACTGTGTGTTGTTCTTTGGTGTAAGCACAGCCTGCTTATTCCTCAGGGGTGATGCCTGGACACCCACATAAAGGCGAGTCTGTGCCTGGGTGTTGGGTGTCGTGGACACAATCTCATTGTCATACAGGACAGACCCCCTGCTCCACCCCTTCCCCTAATCAGACCTGCTTCCCTCTCCAGGCCCCTCTGCTTACACTGGAGCTATTTCCATGTCCTTCTGTGCCCTGGCCTCCTCACTCCCTGGCAGTTGTGTCCTGTCCCCTTCTCAGTCCTGGGGTCTAGTCCCCTCAGTCTGTCCTCAGGGGGTCTGTGTGGGGGCAGGGACACAGCCTCGGGAGGACTGGATTGTGGAATCCTGTTCCAGCAAATGCCGCCTGGATCTTCTGTTCATTTCTCAGCACCACCTCCAGACCCATCTATGAACCAGTTTCTGTCCGGGCCATCCACAAGCGCCTCCAACGCTGTTTCCCTCCACTGCATTGTCCTTGCCTCATTTCAAGCCTAAATGATGATGTAGAGCCAACTCATGTGTGAATGTTTCCTCGCAGCCTCTTCCTTTAACTCCATCGTGGAAATGATAGTGAAGACAGAGCAGCACAGACAAGACCACATTTGTAAGTTAGGGTCCAGAAACCAGTTCGTGATTCGTACCGGGAAATTTTCATAGCAGGAGTTATTAACTGGTAACAGGATTCACTAGTAAGGGCTAACGGATACAGAAAGTTGAGGTTTCGATCTCGTTGGAAAGCCTGTAGCCCAGGGGAAGGCTGGTAGAGATGGCTGGGTGTCACAAGGCAAAGCTGACCAGCAAGAAGTCCCCCACTGAGGTGCCCACGCAACTTGGCCAAAAACCGCCCAGAGGAGTTGTTGAACTCACTGGGTGTGCAGCTGGGATTCCTGCAAACGCACCTGGAGGCAGCCCACAGAGGGCCCGAGGTAGGAGGCCTCTGAGCTCCCTGGAAGAAGCCAGCTGTGGAAGGGGCAGTGCTATGGACTGAATGTGTCCCCCTCCCCAATTCCTCTGTTGAAGCCCAAACTCCCAAAGGAGCTGTTTGCATTAAGGAGGTAATTAAGGTTAAATGAAGTCATAAGTGAGGAAGCCTGGTCTGGAAGGATTAGTGTCCTTAAAATCTCAGAGCTACCAGAGACCTCGCCTTGTCTCTTTCCTCTGAAAGGACACAGCGAGATCATGTCCATCTGCAGGCCAGGAAGAGAGCTCCCACCAGGAGCCAAACTGGTTTGCACCTTGGTCCTGGACTTTCCAGCCTGCAGAAAGGTGAGGAATACATCTCTGTGGTTGAAGCCACCCAGTCTGTGGCATGTTATTATGGAGGTGGAGTGTTGCTGAGCACCTTGGGAACCCAGCTGAAGTGCCACAGCTATTGTCAGGAGACTTCAGTGGCCTAGGATTAACATCAAAACTGCTGGGGGGCAAAGGGGAGGCTGGGACGAAGTGAGAGAGCAGCACTGACATATACACACTACCAAATGTAAAATAGATAGCTAGTGGGAGGCTGCTGCATAACACAGGGAGACCCACTCGATGATGGGTGATGCCCTAGAGGGGTGGGGTAGGGAGGGGAGGAGGGAGGCTCACGAGGGAGGGATATATATGTAAATACAGCTGATTCACTTTGTTCTACTGCAGAAACTGGCACTACAGGGTAAAGCAATTATACTCCAATAAAATGCTAAAAAAAAAAGAAAAGACTCCTGGGGATTAGCACCAAGGGGGGTCCTGCAAATGCAGGAGCTGCCTGGAAGGAAAGACAGAAGCCTGGAAGAGATGTCTGTACGTTTTGTTTGTCCCTCCAGAGCCCTTGGAAACAACAGCAGTGTCCAAGAAATGAAGAACAGATAAACAAACAATCTGACCTATCCCTACAATGAACTTCTACTCAGCAGTAGAAGAAACACGAATGTTTCTCAAATTATTATACTGAGCCAAAGATGCCTTACACAAGAGTGCATACTGCATGCTCACTTTATGAGAAGTTCATAATCACGCAAAACTAATGTTTAATAGTAGAATAGAAGAGTAGTTGCCTCTGGAGGTAGAGGGAATTGCCTGGGAAGTGGTGAGAGGGAATTTGTGAAATGTTCAAAATCGCTTGAAAACACGGGTTACATAGGCATATTGATTTGCCAAATTCATTGCCATGTAAATTAAGATGTGTGAAATTTCAAGGTGTAGACATTGTATCTCTCTTAGTCTCCTTAGGCTGCTATAACAAAATCTGAGTGTGAGTCAAAATTATCCCTACTCTGGCTGTAGAATTTATTTTAATTGAGTTTTAGAAAAGACAAATACCTCATTTTTCAACATGATCTCTTCACTTTTCAATACACTTTGTCCATCTGTCAACAAGCTTTCGTATTCCCTCATTAAACAATGTTTTAGGCTGAGCTGCAAGGCACAAATGCACCGTTGTCTTCACGTCTTCATCGGAAGTGAATCTTCATCCTTGTAGGGCTGCTTTCAGGGGACCAAATAAGTGAAAGTCTGTTGGAGCAAGATCAGGATTATAGGGAGGGTGCTTTAACACCTCAAAACATAGTTTTTGCAGAGTGTGACAGTGTGGGCAGACGTGTGCAAATGTGCATGTTCACACAAGATCACAACACCCTTGGATAGCACTCTCTGCATATAATCCGAAGTTTAGGCTACAGCTGTTCAATCAACATCTCACTGTAATGAGCACTGTTGATTGTTGAACATTTTTCCTAATAATGTTCCAATACTGGCTCTTGAGAATCATAGAAAAGAGAATCATTTCATGTGTACACTCAGTGCTGTCATCAACTACTGACGTGGACAGGCGTGGGGCTGCTTCTTGATGGCTAACACCTGTGCAATCTTCTTTGAACTTCTCTACCCATTCATGCACACTTCTTGGAGACAAAACAATTTTTCCATACTACGCCCAAAGTCTTCGACAAATAACGGCACCTGGTACACCCTTAGACCACAAAAAACGTCACTGCAAGCTGCTCTTCTTTGGTGCAAGTCACACGTGGGGCATCCATGTTTGGTCTCACCCAGTTACAAATGAGCTGATGTAACACGCTCACACTTGCATATCAGTGACTGGGGAGACAGTAGCCTTGAATGGAAAGCACTGATAAAACAGTACAGCCAACAGAAGCTTTATTATAACTGAAATGCACATAATTTTTGACTCACACTCATATCATTGATTGACTGCCTTATGAACAACAGAAATTTATTTCTCACAGTTCAAGAGGCTGGGAAGTCCAAGATCAAGGTGCTAAAAGATTGTGTCTGGTAAGAGTCCACTTCTGTGTTCATAGATGGCCGTCTTAACCCTGATTCCTCACATGGAAGAAAGGCAAGGGAGCTCTCTGAGTTCTCTTTTATGAGGGCACTAATCCCATTCACTAGTGCTCCATCTTCATGACCTAATCACCTCCCAAATGCTCCACCTTCAAATACCATCACATTAGGAATTAGGGTTAAATGTATGATTTTTACATAAACATTGTCTACAGCAACCTTAATTTAAACATAATTAGAAAATGCATTCCAAATAAATATATCATCTTGTATCAAAATAATCTAAAAGATGAATGTGAAACTATATGAGTAACACTTACATTGTGAAGCATTTAGGAATATACAGGTAAATCTTATGTAGCCCTGCCCTAAAAGGACACGTCATCTAGATGTACCCAGTGGAGAACTGAGATGATGGAGGAGAAGAGACTCAGAGCAAATCAGGGTGAAGGCACAGAGCAGGCATGGGGAGGCTTGTGCTGCGGGCTCTAAGAGGGCATGGAAAGGAAACTGCATGAAGAACTCTTTCACAAAAGTACACTTTTTAGTTAATTTTTCTCATGAAATTGGTAAAATAATACACTTAACAATAGGTGACCTGTTAAATAGAGATTTATCACTGGCTTGCAGTAAAAATTCATTGACATTTATTTGCTGAGTCATTTATTCAATAACTGTTTCAGAAGTATTAGCTTTGTTTACTTTGTGACACACCCTGGATGAAGCTAGAAAGATGATACATGTCTTGTCAGCATTAGGGATGACTCCCTTTTAGGGGGGCAGACTGAACTTTAATTCTTTTAAGATTGAAATTGTAGGACATTTAGGGAGAGAGTTGTCAGAAACATTCCACATGGCCCTTGGGTTGAACACAGTGACCGAACAAATTTGCACTTTTCGTGCATTGCTTTCAACCTTCTGCTTGAAGTGGATGTCTTCAAAAGTGGGACCAGTCTTGGACCCCACAACTGGCGAAGCTCCCATGGGGATGGGGTGAAGGTCCCGGAGGAAGATAATCCTTGAGATGCTGCATTCAGTGTTTGTTTAACAGGCACTGTCTCCCTTCATCATTATGAGGAGGATGGCTATCTGAAGAAAATGCCCATGCTGATAGGGGCATAGTTGCTTCTCAAAGCCACATCTCTATGACCCAATGCAGAGGCTATCCTCTGCCCTGTGATTAAATCATCAACAGGCCTGTGAGCTTAGGGCATGGAAGGGACAACACCCCTGTGATAGGACTGCGATGACCCAGACCATTTGGGAAAAAAGATTTTGGTCACCCCTCCTGTTAAGGAACCACAGCCAGCTGAGGTGCAAGGGTGAGATGGAATAGCTGGTGGGAGAAGGTAGGTGTTCATGCCAGTAAAAGCCATGTGACCAATTGCAAAGGATTCTCTATTATGAGTATTTCTGTAATGTGAATGTTTGTTTATATATCTCCCAAATATTTTTTCTTCTCCTCTCCTAGTCCCTTACCATCATACTGAATATGTATTAATAGCATAACTGTATAGCCTAGTGTTTAAGTTATAGGATTTCAAAAAGGGAGTGTAACTCACTAGAAGAAGAAGCATAACAGAAAAGGAAAAGGAGACTTTATCCCCTTAGGGGGAAGAGGTTGGTATGTTTCAGGTGTATCTGGAATAGGTACATCATGTTAGGGAGAAGCCTGACTTTGCCATTGTCTCTATTTGGAATTAACTATGGTTTAGGGAGGTGGTTACCCGTGCTACGCTGACAACAGGTAGACTGTGATGGGTTTGCAATTGAAGGGTCAGCTTGGCTAGGCTGAACTACATTTCCCAGAACTCCCTTGCATGTGTGTTTCCTGTTAGGGTGGGCACCAAGAGATAATTTGCCCAAGATGTGGTGGTTGGAAAGGAGGCAGCAGCCGTATTGTTTTCATGTGTGGAAGGTCGGTGCTGGGGCACCTGGATGTTCACGCATGTTGTGGCTTCCCTGTTGTGCCGAAGTCCAGCTCCGGCGGGTCCGGGAGTACCCAAGGGATGAGTGGCATCGGCGCAAGGAAGAGACAAGGAGGCCTGTGTCAGCTATGCAGGATCTCTCTTTATTGTCAGAGCTTTGTCTGTTCATATAGTAAGCACATCTCAGAAAAAATCTTTTATGACAGAGCATATCTTCCCTCAGCATCTACCAGTTTCTTTCTTTGGTCAGGTTTGGCTTGCAAACCCTGTGACTCTGAGGTAAGCATGTGTAAATAACTTCTTAATCTTATATCTTAAGCAAACTATAGCCCTTAGCACCCATACCTATGCCTAATGTCTATGTCTATACTTATGCCTGCTGCAATCATGAGCATTCCTAAGTTTAAAGTGTATACAAAAACGGCGAAACCTCCCTGTTCTCCAGCATTTAGTAATCTGAGGTGGCAGCCTTTTCCACCAGGGAGTGGTGGGAGGGGACTTGGTGGGGCAGACACGGAGAAAGAATGTGTCAAACCCTGGTTCTTTCCTGGGGACATAGAAACAGGGAGGGGAAGTGGGTGGTAATAACCTAAACATTCCTCTCATTCCTGGTTCCCTAAATGGTGCCCCTCTTCCTGGAAATATTTCTGAGGTCCCCCAGGGAATGTTCTTCCAGGGGAACCTTGCTTCAGAGGGAAAGAACATGCTGGGCTAATCAAGATTCCTAGTAAGCATAGTATTACAAAGAAACAGAGAGCAGAATGTAAAATGGGTGGAGATGATCTGGGGCCTGTCCTTGCAGAGCGGTCGCCTTGCGATCCTCCTGCTCTGAAATGCCCTTCCAAGGAGTTCTCGCCTTGCGGTCCTTCTTGGAGCCTGGTGAACTTGTCACAGCATTGGCTTGTCCAGACGGGTCCCTACATTGTTGGCTCATCTCGTTGGCATGAGGCAGCAGCTGGGCCTGCAGCCACCCCACCTTCCCCTGGATACTCCTGCAGCTTCTCTGACTCCACGACCAGGTGTGTGCTTAGCTCCATGAAGCAGGGAGCCAACTTCTGCAGACTTCAGCAAAACTGCAGATGCTGAGAGAGACTGACACAAGTTGGTTCTCATGGGTGTTAGCTAATCCTCCTAGGATCTCACTTGTCCTGCCGGCTTCAAGCTCTAGCATCAGATGGACAGACAACAGCCTTGCAGAGACAGTTTAATCAGAAGCTACAGCTGCGTAGGGTCAAATATATATATTTTCCCAAGTTAAATCCCAGAAGGCGCTCTATAGTGTGGATAAAAAAAACCAAAACCAAAACTAAACAAAACTAAAATAAGCAAACTCCAGAAACAGAGGAAGAGAAGCCAATCAAATAGGGAAAGGGAGAGGTGGGTGGAAGTCATTCAGGAACAGATAGCAGAATCGAGGAGCCGTTTCTTGCTTCACAAAGCTCTGGAATCCACAGGACTCACAGGGGCAGGAGGCCTCCAAATGGCAAGACGACATGTCCTCTGCCGTGGCCCAGAGGGAAGTCAAGGGCAGAATCATCCATCTTTCCCTCTCTTAGAGAAACAAGATCCCGCAGCCCTGATTGGCCATGGAAGAATCTGAGGGGGAAACCAGAACCTCTGCTATCCCTGCTTAGGACACTTAACGGTTTGTAAGTCTATTTTCTTTGGTGTGACATATATGTTTTCCTCATCAACTGGAAGCTCCATAAGGACTAAGTCTTGCCTGTTGTTGTTCACTCTTGTATCCCAGGGATCTAGCATGTCCCTTAAAGACCATCTATTGTCATGTCCTCATTTCATAGAGGAAGAAACTGAGCCCTAAGGAGTCAAAGGATTTTCCAGATGTCACTGTGGAGAGCAGGCCCAGCACCAACCCTGGTCTCCTGCAGCCCCGTCCTGGGCTTTCCGACTGTTCTCTGCTCCGTCATTCATTGTGTGTGAAGAGCTCCTGCGAGACATCTTCATGTGAGCGCAGAATGGGAGAGACTATCGGGGGGGCAGAGAGCACCCCCAGCACCTGTTCTCCTCTTCTGTTGTGCACTCTGGGTAACTGCTCCTTCCCTGGTCCTTTAAGCCTGATGGTGAAAGCAGCACTTCACTACTGCTTGCCTCAGGGAGCTTCTCCAGGCATTGACCTTTCCCCTTACCCCTGCCTGTTTTGCAATTATCCCCCCTCGTGAAACACTCCTCAATTATACCAGTTTGGGGTGTTTCCTCCTGGGACTCTGCCAGATCCACAAAAAAAGAGAACTTTGAAAAGCTGGTAACACTGGCAACAGGCTACCAGCAGTCCAGCCCGCACGCTCCCTTGCTCCCTAAATTAATGTAAGAGGCAACATTCTCTCCAAGACAGCACATTTGAATGGCTGGAATGAAGGGGAGAACGTGGGGAGGTGGATCAGAAGCAAGCGAAGTTGTGATTGACCCCATTTGGATCTCCCACCGTCGGAGCTTCCAGCACCCAGAGGTGCTCGTGGAGAGCTCCATGTCTCCTGCCTTTTCCTGAAGGGAGCATCATGACCCCCTGCATGTAGCATCCCAAAGTGGAAACCAGGAGAGTGTGGTGCTCCCGAATCCCCATCGCCAGAGTTATTGATGAGCAGTGTCAGATGCTGCCAAGTGGTGGAGAAACTGACCTTTGGATGAGCAGCACGGAGTCCTTGCCAGTCTCATCAAGGGGGTTGCAGCAGAAGAGTGGCCTGAAGGACTAAGTGGAGCGGGTGTAAAAGAGAACGCGGGTGTGGGCTGGGACTCCTGGACCCCCAGACACCCACTGAGACACCGCCACAGACAAGGAGAGCATTGGGACAGGGTGATGAGCCACAAATATTGTTTAAGCAATCGACTGTGTTTCAGGAGAGAAAGGTAAGCAGTTGAAAGAAATTACAGAAAAGAAATCCCAACTTCTTCTTCTGAAAAGGAAGAGTAAAGGTGGCATTTAATACACTGAATAGAGCCTCAAGAAGCATAACAATGTAGTTCGGACCCACACATAGAGAAATTGATCCTTGTATCTCAGAATTAGACACAAATGTATAACACAGCATGTCATAAAGGTTGCCTGTCTAACTAGTGGGTAAAACAGGGACTAGTCAATGAATAGGATTAAGACAACTGGGTGGACATCTTAAAAAAATAAAATTGAGGATATACTTTATAAATGATGTTAGGGCAAGTTCCAAATGTACTAAATGTTTTAAAATAAATAATGAAAATATAACAATATTTGAAGAAATCATGGGAAAATTATTTTATAAGTCACAGTGGGGAAAGCCTTTCTAGCTATAGCACAAAATTCAGAAGACACTAAAGATAAGACGAATTTTGAAAGAAGACAGGAACGTAAAATTGTGGTACAACATGAGCAACCATAATCAGAAGATAAATAAGCTGGAAAAGCATTTGTAACTCGTGCTGTAGACACAGCTCTAACGTTCCCATATGAAACAGTTCTTGCAAAATGATAAAAAATCCAACAAACCAATACAAAGATGACATTAAAATACAAGAGGGACTTCCCTGGTGGCACAGTGGTTAAGAATCTACCTGCCGATGCAGGGGACACGGGTTTGATCCCTGCTTCATGAAGGCCCCACATGCTGCAGAGCAACGAAGCCCATATGCCACAGCTACTGAGCCTCCACTCCAGAGCCTGTGAGCCACAACTACTAAGCCTGCCTGCTGCAGCGACTGAAGCCCACACGCCTAGATCCCATGCTCCACAACAAGAGAAGCTAGTGCAATGAGAAGCCCACAACCCAATGAAGATTAGCCCCTGCTCGCCACAACTAGGGAAAGGCCGCATGCAGCAACAAATATCCACTGCAGCCAATAAATAAATAAATAAATAAATAAATAAATAAATAAATAAATAAATTGTAAGAATATATACTTTAAAAATTGGCTTAAAAAATTCAGATACAAGTCACGAATTCACATTTGCTAGAAAATACAAATGGCTCTTGAACAAAGGAAAAACTGTGATAAATTCATAATAACAGAAATGCAAATTAAAGTACACTGAGTTATATTTTACTTACCAAAATTTCAAAGACCGAAAAGTTTGGTAGAGTATTATTGGGAGATGCTGTGGGACATTTCTGGTGGGAGTGAAGATTGATAGAGCCCCTGAAAGAAGGAAATTTGTAACATACATAAGAATATAAAAAGAGTCATACTTTTCCGCCTAATTCCTTTTTTAGGAACTTATCTTACAGATAATATTTGTATATATATGTACAAAGTTAAAAATTCAGGGTTATTTGCATTCACAAAAGACTAGAAACAGCCAAAATGGCCATCAGTTTTATATAAATTGTGGTCCATCTATACAATGGAGTACTGTGTACCTATTTAAAAAAAACACACAAACCCAGGGAGGACCTCCAAGATATTTAAGTTAAAAAAAAGGAGAAAACAATGTGTATTTGTACAAAAGGGATGTGTACACAGACACACAGAGGGTTTTTGTTCCACCAGTATCAAGGTACTGCCTGGAAACCCTCGTTCATTCCCTTCTTTCTTCTGTTCTCCCAGAATGATTAACTGTTACCTCATCTCATGGCTGGTGGGGCTGACACATCCTGCTTGTCCTGTGTACACACATGCCTTAGAGAGAAGCCCCAAGAGACAAGTCCACATTTCCTTTGCTAATCACATTGATCTCCTCTTAGAACATAATACCTATGTGTAATTTGGGAGGGGAGATCCCTTTCCCAACAGGGCTGAGAATGGAGAGACACAAAGTGGGGAAAGTGGAGAAAGACCCCTGTCCCCCCACACTTGATTCTGCAAGTACAACTCTTCTCTGTGGTATAGGAAACTAAAAAGAGAACAAAGATGTCAGTTAGGAAAAACTGCCAGAACACAAATGCTTGGATGGCTCAATTTGAAACAAACGACTTGAGGATGAGGGAAATACTGTTATTCAATATGCCAATTTGTTTACACAGAAGAATTGAGCAAGAGGGACTTTACCAATGCACGTTGGCCTGAAGACCTCTCCTCCCACTAACACCAAAACCAGAGAGGAACCAACTAGTGAATTTCAGCTGGAGAAGCGGCCACAGGTGAGGCTCTTTTCTGGGGAGTCAAATTCTGTTGTTTTTCTCTTTTGCGATCTTTTTCTCACATAATGGGTAAATTCCAGGTGGGGAGAAGTTGTGTTTCCTACTCATTATGGGCTCAGCACTGGGTGGAGAAGGACCTCAGGAAACACTGTGGATTGACTTTAGTCTGCTTTATCGGTTGAGAAATTGGCCACAAACTAATACACCTTTGGTGGAACCCGTTTATTCTTTCTAGAGAACTGGACTGAGAATTAAGGGTTTATGCTTCTTCCTAAGACCCATTTCAATCTCTCCTACAGGAATAATCCTAAAAAGAAGTGGGAATTGGCAACTAGGCTGTCTTTGAAACTCAAAATCGCAAAACATATGTCTGTCTTGGATGTGCATCTCTGAGCCTCTCTTTCCTTCACTTCAGCACAATGAAGCTTTTCATAGGCCTTGTTTTCTGTTCCTTGATCATGGGAGTCAGTGGTGAAGGCTGGTATTCGTTCTTCAAGGCGGCCGTGCAAGGTGAGAGCCCTGGAGGATGGAGGACACACCCAGCTGTCTCCAGGATTTGCTCTGAGCAGAGGCCACCAACCCAGCCGATGAGGGTGCTCCTTAGAGAAGCCACAAGTGGGTTTTCTCCCTCCATGCTGGCCTGACTCAGCACTCTCCATGGGCGTCTCCAGATCACTGGGCAAAGGTGCTTTGGACCCAGCCTGTCCTTACGGGTAGTGGGCAGTGGCATCAGGACATCCGGGGGGTGAGCTCCTTGTGGGGACTCACAAATGGCAAATTTCTCAGTCCTGAAGTTTACCTGCGAACTCGGCCCATGCCCAGAGGTAGAATGTCCAGGGTAAGGGTGAGCTGAATAAACCTTGTGGTCTACTCCAGGGAGAGAGAGTGCCTGGGAGAGAGCAGGACAGGGTTCACACAGAGAATCCCATCCTGTACTCAAGCAAGTGGCCAATGGCTGCAACGCAGAGCTCCCAGAAAGCAAGCCCTAACTCCTATCCACACAATAAAAAGAGCACATTCCCACTGATCAGCCACCCTAGGACTGAGATAGGGCCAGGAAACTCACCTAACCTGCCATTCCTAATGAGAAATGAAATTTACTGGTCACTTGTTAGAACAGGAAAATTATGTTGTCAACTTTTGCAATACTTTGAACTGCATGTATTGTTAGTAATTTTGTTTTATCTTTATTATTCCTTCTTCAGTGCTCTTCCTTTCTTTATGTAGATCTGAGTTTCTGAGCTGTACTATTTCCCTTTTCTCTAAAGAACTTCTTTTAGCCTTTCTTGCAAGGCAGGTCTACTGCCGATAAATTCCCTCAATTTCTGTTTGCGAAAGTCTTTCTCCTTCACATTGGAAGGGCAATTTCACAGGGTGCAGAATTCTGGGTTGGTGGTTTTTTCTCTCAACTCTAAATATTTCACTCTATTCTCTTCTTGTTTTCATGAGTTCTAAAGAGAAGTCAGATGTAATTCTTTTCTTTGTTTTTCTATAGATGAGGTCTTTGTTTTTTTCCTTCTGACTTTCAGAATTTTTTTTTAATCTTTGCTTTTCTGTATATGTCTAAGTGTACGTTTTTGGTTTTGTTTTTTTGAGTGTGGATTTTTGTTGCATTTTGTTTGTTGTGGTTGTTGTTGGTGGTGGTTGCATTTAATCCTGCTTGGTGTTCTCTGGGCTTCCTGGGTGTGTGGTTTGGTATTTGACATTAATTTGAGAAATTCTCCGTCATTACTGTTTCAAATATTTCCTCTTTTCCTTACTCTGTTTCTTTTCCTTCTGATTATCCCACACATGTGTGTTACACATTTTGTAGTTGTCCTACAGTGCTTGTGTATTCTGTCCTGGTTTGGTCAATCTTTGTTCTCTGCTTTTTGATTTTTGAGGATTCTTTTGACATATCTTCTACCATGGAGATTCTTTTCTCAGCTGTGTCTATTCTAATAATAAGCCTATCAAAATCATTCTTCATTTCTGTTACAGTATTTTTTCAATGTTAGCATTAGTTTTTTCTTTCCTAGTATTTCCATCTCTCTTCTTACATTACCCATCTGTTTTGCATGTTGGATAATTTATCCATTGAGCCCTTGGAGTATTAATCATATTTTTTTTAAATTCCCAAGCTGATAATTCCAACATCACTACCATGTCTGGTTCTAATGCCTGCCATGTCTCTTTTAATTGTGTTGCTTGCTTTTTCGTATGCCTTTTAATTTTCTCTTGAGAACCAGTTCCTGATAGATGGAACTGCTCTAAAAAGGCCTTTAGTCATGTGGCAATAGGATAGGGGAAGCATTCTATAATCCTATGAATGGCTAGGTCTCAGTTATTTGATGAGCCCATGCCTCTGGACTTGATCTTCACAGGTGGTTTTTTTTTTTTTCCTACCCCTCAAGTGGGGTGGATGACAAGAGTGGGATGGAGTTGGTTATTTCCCTTCTGGAGTCAGTCAGACTCTGATTACACAGGGTTTTCTGAGGGAGGCCTTATGGAAAAGAACAGAGAACAGGGCTGTGTTTCAAAATGTTTCCTTTTCCTCTCCTCCTGCTGGAAGCCCAAGGGGATTTTTTTACAATGTTTTCTGTGAGAGCTGGGTGGAGCTCTTGAAGGTAACTCTTCCAACATCATGGGGGCCCGCTCATGGCTGTGTCCCCCAGCAGGTGTTACTCTCAGAGTTGTCTCCCCTGAGCCTCCAGCAGTTTGTCAATTCCCGTTCAGGTCTTCCTGCCCCCAGCCCTGCTTCCAGCAGCAGTTTCCCCTCCTGCGTCTCTGGTCCAGGACGCCTCATCTCTCTATGTCCACCTGTCTGTCTCTCCAATCTCTCTAATGCAGTGCTGTGCCCTGTGTCCTCCCCTGTCTTATGGATCCAAAAGAGTTGTTGCATTTTCAGCCTGTTCAGCTTTTTAATTGTTAGGATGGAGTGGCGATCTTCAAGCTCCTTACACATGGAACTGGAGCTGATGTTACTAATTTTGCAAATGAGTTCTTTACAATTTTTGTGTTGAAATTTGACAAATTCAATTTTTCTGATTTTGAACTTCATGTGCTATTCTCTTTTTCTTTGTATTCTCTGGTAAAATACCAGGGTTTTCTTTCTTTCGATTTCCATTTTTAAAAATTTTATTTATTTATTTATCTTTACCGAAGCATACTTGATTTCCAATGTTTCAGGTGTACAGAAAAGTGATTCACTTGTGTATAACATGTACATGTATGTTCTTTTTCAGATTCTTTTCCATTCTAGGTTATTACAAGCTATTGAATATAGTTCCCTGTGCTAGATAGTATGTCCTGTTGTTTACCTATTTTATCTGAATATCCGTTTTTAAAAAAGAGTTTTAGCGGCCGTTGCTAAGTTTTTCTGCTCCTAGTAAAGAATGTTTCCCCCCTTAGCTCAGTGTATTTCAGAATTTGCACTTTCCTTATGGACCATAGTCGATGTAAACAATGGAGACCCCTCTTCTCTCATTGTCTTCCTCCCGTGGTCCCCGGATCATGCATCTGAAGCATCGTTCTCCATTGCCACATGCCTTACATGCCTGTCACCTCTTCTTTGTGCACAGCATACACAACCCCACATCAGACACAGCCCACAGCACCACAGTCCCACCCAATCCAATCCAATCCAATCCAACTCACTGAAAAGTACTCTCCTTCCAGTTACACAGGGATCCCATCCACCGTAAGGAATATTCATCTCAATCTATGCTCTCAAAAGACCACTTTGTCAAGAGTCAATATGTGAAAAGTTGGGCAAAATTTTCATTCTTCCACTTCTCCCATATGTCCCTATGTTCACTGTTGTTATTTTATCTCCTTACAGGGGCTTCGGACATGTGGAGAGCCTTCTGGGACATGAAAGAAGCCAATTACCGAAATTCAGGCAGATACTTCCGTGCTCGAGGGAACTATGAGGCTGCCCAGAGGGGCCCTGGGGGTATCTGGGCTGCAAAAATCCTCAGGTGACAGTGGCTCCTGGGGAGGCCAGTGAGGGCTGAGCGGAGCTTGTCTGTTTGCAGAGGGTCCGGAAGCCCTGTGGCCCGTCCTCCGGCTCCTGCTCCTGCATCCGCGTGGCCAGCAGAGCCAGGGCATGATTGTTGTGGAGGTGTCTCCCCTCACCACCAAGTAGAAAGTGAGGGTCTCTAAGGAAGTCCTTTTCAGGGCGCTTAAAGAACCAACTGACTAGGGCTTTGCCCAAGAGGGTGCATATTTTCGCCCCTCCTTCTAGAGAATGGGCTTGTCCAGCCTCCTCTCCAAGACAGCCCTTGTCTGGAAGAGGAGAAAGTGGTGGGGGACAAAAGTGTCTCAAGTGACCCACTGAAATCCTCCGCTCTCCCTTCCTTCCAGCAACATCGGGGAGTACCTTCAAGGATTCTTACAGAAGTTTTCCCTTGGAAGTGGCAGCTACGGGTTGGAGGACCAGGTGTCTAACCGGAAAGCTGAGGAATGGGGCCGGAGTGGCCAAGACCCAGGTCGCTTCAGACCTGCAGGCCTGCCTAAGAAATACTGAGTCCTGCTTCCTGTGCTCTCATGGGGGCACATCGCTCCCCTAAAACAGGGAAATAGCGTCACTGAGCTTTGTCACCCCAGGAACTGAGACAGGAACACAGAGCTGCCCAAGAAATGTTTGTGAAGCTGAATATGTAGATGGAACCTGGAATCTTTGAGACAGACTCTCGGGGAAGAATGGCTGCCTGGCTCCCCATGGAAGGTAAAAGCTCTGAGGAGGGTGAGCCTGTGACTGCAGGGTCCCAGGAACTCCAAATGACCTGTACCCATGCCCGTGCTCACACGACCCTGCTCAGCCCTGCTACTCTCAGGAGCCCAGTTTCTCCTCCCGAGTGAGCCTGAGCTGGCAGAGCGCTGGCCACCACGCTGGACTCCTCAGTGCCTGGGGGCGTGACTCTGGCACAAGCCTTGGGCAGCCCCACCCCCACTTTTTCCTCTGGTCCTGTGGCAGCCTCCCCAGTATTTTGTTGCTGTTTCAGGCGTCTCTGTGTCCAGACTCTCCCCTGCCCAATCAGTTGCATCTTTGAAGAGGAAAATTAGAAACTTGCACTCAGCTAAAAATAACTTCATGCTCCTTCTGCTTTTGTAAGATATGCTTGCTGCCCTGAGAAAGAAACAAGATGACCTAGTGATCAAATATAACCATAATATGTTTTAATAAATATGGGATGTTCTGCACCTGCTCTTTCAAGTTTCTGTTTGGAAACTCCCATGCTCTGTAAATGCGGGCAGCCCATAGCAACCAAGAAACCAATCTACCAATGCTAAATAACCATGTGCACTGACCCCTATAAAAGTAAAGCTCACCCTGAGCTTGGGGCCCAGAACTTCAGAGCCTTAGCTTGTCTGGGGCTGCCGGCTTAATAAACCTGAGTTCTCCAACCCTCCGAGTGTGGTGTTTGGTTTCTCGACAGACTGATTTCTGCAACATTTCGACCTCATCTTTTCCCAAGCCTTCTTCATAGGAACCTCCTTCCATATCAAGACGACACATTGCTTCGGGAAGCCCAGTCCCACGACCCTTGTCCTGGAAACTGCCATCTTTGACTCCAGTCACTTCTCATCAACACAAGGGCCTACCCCGACTCAACTGTTAACCAGTCCCTGCTCATTGTACCTAAGAAATCGTTACGTTTCCTTATCTGAAGTCTTTTAGTTCAGGTAAATCACTACTTTCAGCTCTAGAGAGGGAGTCAGATGTGTCGATAGACACAGCACAATAAGAGCCTCCACAGAAGCACAAACTGATGGGATGCAAACTCTGCTGGGGGGTGGGAGGCTAGGGAATAGTAATTATAGAAGCTGCCGTTTGCTTTAATTGCACGTGTCTATACTGTGCATTCTTTATTTGATTTAACCCCAGAGGGTGTCTTTGCAGTTCTCAGTGGAAGAAATGAGGTTTAGAGGTAAGTGCTTAGGACCTTGTTCAAGGTCACATGGGCACTAGGTACCCAGGCAGGATTGCAGGCCAGTGGGTCTGACTCCAGTAGAGCCGAGTGATGTGTTTGTCAAGGCGAGAGGTCAGAGGTGGGGACTCTCTCCTTCACGCACCCCCGGCATGAGAGTACGTGCACTGGGGAGATGCTTCCCTGGCTACGGGCCCACTACAGCCTGTTCTCATCATATGAGCAACGCCTCGCAGAGTCCAGACCCTCAGTAACTGCTTCCCCAACAAATTACCACATTGAAAACCGTGACTTCCGTCCACATCATTCTTCACTGCTGCATGTTTTCCTCTTCCTCTTCATAGTCAAACTTGTTGAAAGTCTACTCGTCTAGACTTTCTAATTCCTCACTTCTAATTCACACTTGAACCCCCACCAGCCTGACCTCTGTCCCCATCACTCAGCAAAACAGCTCTGGTCACCACTGATGTCCATGTTGCCAAGACTTGACATGTTTCTCTCCTCTATCAGGAGGCCTTGGAGCCACACTCAGCACAGTCGTCCTCTCCCTCTTCCTGGAAGGTTCTCTCTTGGCTTCATAATAGCACACACTCTTTTTGCTTCCCTTCAATTTTCCTGTCTCTCCTTAGCTGGATCTTTTCATGTCCTCATAATCTAAATCCCTCAGACTTGGTTCTGGGCTCTCACTTTTTGTGTCTCTATCTTCTCCCCGACAAGTGTAGTATATAGTATCTACATGCTGATGGCTCTGAAACTTACATCTCCCCCTCAGAACCTGGTTTCCCAGCTCCATGCTTGTAGATCTGATTGGCCTCCTGACACCTCTGACGGGAAGGCTTCCAGAAATCGCACACTCTGCGTGTCCCAAAGGGAACCCTCATCTCCCTCTGGAACTCTTCACCCCCAGGTCCCTCCAGGTCAGCAACGGACAGGGCTGTTCCCTCTGCCGTTCACCCCAGACACTGGGAATGTGCCTGATGCTTCCCTTCCCGGTACCCCCACGTCCAATCCACTAGCAAGTCCTGTGAGTCTACTTCCAAAATTCACCTCTCGTCCATCGGCTTGGTCTCACGTGCACCTCCACACTCCTGGCCACACCCCTTCTCACCTGGGATCCTGCCACAGCTGTCTAACTAGTCTCCCCATCTTCATGGCTTCCCTTTCTGCTTAAGTTGATTTTATAGTTTATCATCTAAACCAAGTCACTTTCCATGGTGAAAAAGAGCCTTATTGATAATTACACCTGGATGAAAGGAATAAACTGCAGCTGTCCCGGGCAAAACAGAGCATGTACTTACCCTTCCTCTAAGTCTAGCATACAAACTACACTCACATCATGTTTCTCTCCTGCTTAAAATCCATCAGTGGATTCCCATTTCCCTCAGACTATAATCCAGTGGGCTCTGTCCCTGCCGCCCTCCAGCATCATCTCATGCCACACCCTCCCAAGCTCCCCGCTCTCCAGTACCACCACCAAGCCCAGCTTTTATCTGGCGCAGGACCTGTGCAGGTGACATTTGCTCTACTCAGAACACTCCTCTGCTTTCTCTTCACATGGCTGGGCATGTCTCACCTGTGGGGCTCTCCTGAACTCACCCTTTCTTGAGAGAGGCCTTCCTGATCATCCTTACTGGCCTACTCTGGTTATTCTTTACTTTTTACCAATTTCAATATGTGGAATTCTTTCACTAAGTTTTTGGTTTATTCTTCTGAGTTTTGTTTGGATTTTCTTTTGGACCATCTTCCTCCCTTGTATTATCAAATCACTGAGAGACATGACCATTACTTTCTTGTTTACACCTAACTATCCAGTACCTGGCACATAATGGAATTTCAACAAATGCCTTTTTAAAATGAATAAATGAGTAATTGACTTAATTTATTATTTTACTAATAAAAGAAAGGTTTTCTTTCAAAGAATGTCAGACTAGTTATAAGGAACAGGAAGGAGCTAAGGAAGAAGAAGACACAAAAGGTAAAGCAGAAGGAATAATAGAGTCAAGGGGAAGCTAGAGGCGGGGGATCAAGCGCACAAAGGATGGGGAACCCCCAGGGGAGCAGAAACCGCTCTCGTTCTGAGAAAGGGATGAGGGTGAAGAGGGTGGGGTCAGGGGATGCAGCACATGTGAGATGGGTGACAGGGACCTGCGGGAATCTGGTTGTATCTCCGACTGTCCCCAGGACACGTCACACTCCAGTGTGTTTGTCCGTTTTCTTGTCTTCCTCTAGAGCAAGTAGGTAGGAAACCCAAGGCCAAAGGCATGTCTCTCTAATTGTGTGTCATCCTTGTATCCAAAGTGCCTGTCACAGTGCCTCACAAATAGTAGTTGCTTTATAAATATTTGTTGAAATGAATCAATAAAGTCTGAGAAGAGGTATTGTTCAGACGTGGACAGAACTGGGAGCTGGGTTTGGGAGCTCTGGAAAGTATGGATGTTTGATACAGGTTTGGATCTGCAGATATGGTATTGAGTCACTTTGAGGCGACTGCTAAATATGTACCAATATCATACTAGGATACCAGCCAAAATGATAAAATTTTACTTCATCATAGAAAATATTTAATTTTCTCTAATGATACTTTGCACATTCTCTCATAGAAAGGAAAATGAGGAATCCCATGAGCAAATTACCTGCTAGTCATTGTGATAGATGATGAGAAGCCTTGAAGGAAAGGAATAAAGATTCTGCATTTCCAAAGTACTGTGCCAACTATCAGAGGGGCAAGTTAGCAGAGAACACTGTGTGAGACTAGAGAAGGGGAAGAAGGACACACTGTTTTTCTCCGAGTGTAAGACCCCTAGACTGTAAGATGCCTCACTACACACCACAAAGAAAATGCTACCATTTAAATTCAGACATAATGTTTTCTTATCACTCTTAACGTTTATTTTACACTTTGAAAGAGTTCTTTGGGACTTAGACATAAGATTTAATCTTACATCATTCTTGTGTATTAACAGAAAGGAAAGCATACGCAAATTTAATCCTAAAGCAATGACAACTGTTTCATGAGTGCTGCCTGGTCATTAGGCAATGTAACACGTGTACTCATTTTAGAAATACATAATCAAGAAATGCATGTCTTAAAAAAAAGAAAACAGAAATGTGTGTCTTAGAAATGATGAAATATATTTACATTTAAACCTATCCCGGTTCTCTCTCTCCTTATATTCACTGAGAGGAAATAAGCTTTGAGCTGTTATTAATCACAAGATGTTCAAAACTCTCACAGGGTTGTTAGCCTTTATCCTTGACGCATGTGCTGCCCATGAGCTCGTGAAGCACTGCAGTGTTCACCTCATCTATGAAAACATTGGTTATAGGACGTGGAATTTGTTCACTTACTATAATTGGTCTTGGTTAATTGATTCGTGGCTGTATAAAGCTGTACTCCTTTTATAAGGCAGGAAACTCCCGATTCTGTGGAACTCGCGAAGGCTGCTGTATCTGTCAGGATCCTGGCAGGAACAGAGGACCCTTTGAAAGAGGGGACTGTGAGGAGAGTTTAACAAGGGACAATGCCCAGCGGTGTTGGTACAGCCTGGGGAAGTCAGAAGGGATGGTGCAATTCCTTGATCGGGACATTACCTGTGGGAGTGGGGTGGGGTGGGCATTATCTCCCTCCGTCCTGAAGGGCTAGAGGAAGGAGTGATTACAGATACTGAGGGTCAGCAAGGAGAGAGACAGAGGCAGAGACAGAGATGTGCGTGGCGAGGGGGGCTTCACAAGAGCTGTGCCTTTGATTGAGGGACACAGCCAGTCTGTGGTCTCCCCACTCTGAAAAAGCTGCAGGAGTGAATCACAAAATGCTCCTCTCCCCCCTTCCCCAGCGCCTGGCAGGGCTCCGCGTGGTCCAAACCCAGCCAGGGCCAGAGCAAAGGGCTCAGTTGACATAGTCTGGACAGGCCCATTTCCAAGGTAGAAAGCAGCTTGGAGAGTGGTGCTGGTGGAGAAAATGGGAGATGCCCACACAGCTGCAAAGACTGATTTCATAATTGGAGGATTTAGGGTAATGAACTTGTGTCCAAGACACTCTTGCAGAGTGTAATAGTGATGTGAGGACTGCCAGCCTAATCTCCCCTCCCAGGTCTCAAAGTCCAGTGCTGATGAAAGTTCCTGAAGTTTCAGTGGGACCAGAGGACAAGGTGGGAGGGCATGGAAAAGAGTGGCCACTGGCTGGATGGAGTTGCAACTAAGACTGACTATTATTATGTACAGATTCAAAACACTCTAGTTTGACAAATGTATATATTATCTTAGTGTACCTAGTTTATAGAGGATTCTCAATTTAGGGGGCTTTTAATTACAAGTGGATTTACTTTCCCAAACTCTGCTTTCCACTGTGATTTTTCAAACCCTCTTCTCTATCTTCAACATTTGGGTCATTTTTATTAGGAGTTACTGCACTGCTGTTTCAAGCTTCAGTATTCTATCTGCTTTAATACTTTCCCCTCAACTCCCTTGTTGGCTAGATTGTAGCTGAAGGCCCTTGGAAGTGAGGCCAGTTCTTTCTCTATTCCTCCTGTTCCAGCAACTTGGAGAAGGGCAGGGAAGGCCAGTTGTGAGATGTCTTCTCACCACACCTCCCAGATCCACCGTTGGGGGGGGGGGGGAGATACCTGAAGGAGAGAGGAGCCATTTTGGCCTCACTCTGGTTGGATGTGTTTCCAACTGATGCTGATATACTCTGTCGATGTGAGGATCTTCCAGAGGTGGTGGGCATGGCGGTGCTCCTGGGGTGAAGTTCAGCTTCACAGCTGCCCCTCAGCCATGGAAGACCTCCCCAGACAGGAACGTGTTATTCACAACTGGTCCTGATGAAGGTCCATGTTCCAAGCTCCCTCCATGCTCAGGTGTCACCTCACCTGGCCCAACACTGCCTTTACTCTAACCTCAGTGGTCTTTCCAATGGATTCCAGTGGATCCCCCAGAATGACTGAGGCCCTCTTCCCTTCCTGCAGAGATGGCAGATGGGAAAGATCTCACCCCATCTCCATCCTAGTCACACTCCACCACAGTCTCTTCAAACTCTACTGGCATGGGTGCTCCATCCTTTAGAAATCCCCAGAACATTCACCAGCTCCTGCACGTGTCAGCTCTCTCACGAACGTCCTCACCACACGGCCCTCTGCTCTGATGGGGCATCAGAATGAGCTGGCAGTGTTTGAGCTGAGCATGCACCCAGCTGAGAACTGAACGGGCATGTTTCGTTTTTCTTGGCACCCTGATCCCATTTGAGGAAATCACCTCTCTCCACAAATACTGCACTCCCCATGAGACTGACAGCACTGCTGTGTCCCCACTCCCTCTCCCAGGCATCTCCTGCATGGACCAGAGGTGGAATGGGATGGGGAGGGGTTGATTGCAGAGGCCAGCACTGCTGCCTCGTCGTCAGCCTTGGGAGCTCACAAGGGCTGGCCCTGCTTCCTGGATGCCCTCTCTAGGACATGCGGTACTTGGAGCCACTATGTCCTCAGCGGTGGGTGATGGAAAAGAAGCATCACTCAACAGCCTGTTTTTTACTCTCTGGTACAAAGGGAGCCCTTTCACAATTCTCTAATTTCCCAGGTTTGCTTTTTGAAATCTGTAAGTATGGGAAAGGAGACCCATGTCCTCTCTGAGAACAGTGTGTTCAGTTTCCACACACATTTATTACATATAGAGTTCTCTCAAGTCACTCTGTTTAAAACATGTTTGCAAAATCTCCCATCAATGACCCACTCATATGTTTCCTGAAAGAGTTGGGCAATTGGACAAGAACTCAGGCTGGCCAGCGTGCCTACTTCCTGAACCAACTGACCTGGGAGGGAGCCAGTGCACTGAGATCTTCCTGTACTCTCTTCAGGGTGGACTTGGGACTGGCCAAAATAGTGTAACACAGAGTCTCTAAAAACCTCAATTTACCCTTCCAGGCAAGAGGCCTGCAGAACTCGTTCACCCTTCTATTTACTATTCAACACCCATTTAGTGATCCCCCCAGTATGTAGCAGGAACTGTGCTGCGCCATGGGAATCTGAAATGGAGCCAAGATCAGTGCTCTCAGGTATTATTAAGCTAATCAGTATTTAAGAGAATTGAATTAAATTATATCACACATTTTATTTGTTTATGTGCTATAACAGCTGCCAAGTTCAGGTTGTCAACTCTGTAACCTATGGCTAGGAATCCAAACGCTCAGTCCTCACAGACTGGATCTGAATTTCAGCTTTGCCACTGACTGTATCTGAAGATAAACTCTTTGTTTTCATGCAGTGAAAGTCACCATTTTATGCCTTACATTTTGTGCTTTTGAAATTTTGTTTAAGAATTTTTTCCCCATCTGTAGATCACGAGTATATTCTTTGATATTCTTTTCTGTTAACTTTATAGTTTTACCTTCATTTAGATGTTTAATACATCTAGAGTCAACATTTGTATGTGTATTAGGTAAGGATCCAGTTTTATTTTTCTCTTTCCAAAACTATTAAGTAATCCATCCTGTCTTCAATGATTTGTGATGTCTCTTGATCGTATATTAGCATACTATATATGTGACCCTAGCTCTGCATTCTCTATTCTGTCCCATTGGTCAATGTGTTTTTTTGTTGGGCAAATACTACTGTTCTGTTTTGTTTTGTTTTTACTGTACTTTTCTGTATGTCTTAACACCATATGGTAACTGCCTCTTCTTAATAGTCTCCTTTTTTAAGATTGACTTTTGTATGCATGAACCTTTATTTCTTGATATGAATTTTAGAGTAATTTTCTTCAGTTTCAAGAAAATTCAACTGGAATTTTCATTAGAATTGCATTAAATTTGTGGATTAATTTGGGGTAAAATCAACATCTTTATAACATTGTCATCCCATCAGTGAGCCAGGAACTTCTCTGCATTTATGCAAATCATCTTTTAAGGTGTTTATTTGAGGTTTGAAATCTTCTCTACTGTGATGCTCTGTATGCCTGGTAAAACTTATCCTTTGGAATTTTATAGTTATGTTGTTACCATGAATGGTTTATTATTATTAGCCATATTTTCCATTTGGTTATTTCTGCTATGGAGAAATGCTCTTGGTTTTTGGATTAAGTATTGGGCAACCTTATTAAATTTCCTTACTAATTCTAGTAGTTTGTTGATTTTGTGGGTTTTTTGAGCTTGAAGATTGTACTAACTGCAAATAATGACAGTTTTATCTCTGCCTTTCCAGTCCTTATATCCCTTATTTTCAAAACTTTTCTATGGCATTGGCCCGGGCTTCCAGAACTGTGTGACACAACAGTGGTGATAGTAGCATTACTTTTTTCATTCCAGATCCTCAATTTCAATGAATTAAAGGTTTTTCCATTAAACAAAATATGTGCTGTAGCTTTTTGCCAAATAACCTTATACAATTAAGAAATTTCACACTGATATATAGTTTTCTAAAGAATTTTTAAAAAGAAACCATAAACATGACTTCAGCCTTATCAAATGCTTTTTAAAAATCAACCATGATAATATTATTTTCTCCTTTAGGCTATCATTGTGGTGTTACATTAATTCTGTAATGTTGGCATTCCAAGAATAAACCACACTCAACCCCAAGACATTTTTAATATTTGTATTGGTTTGGCCACATTATGCTGTGTCTTGAATTTTTGCACCTTTGGAAGTGGAATGGAACTATTGTTTTCTTTTCTTGTATTGCCCATCTCTTGTTTTAGAATCAAGTTACTCTAGCTTCTTTAAAATGAGCTGTGCAACTTCATTCTTTATCTGTTTTCTACAACAACCTGTGTAACATAGAATTAACTGTCACCTGAGATTTTAGCAGACTTCTGAAAACCCATCTGGCCTTAGTGGGGGGTACTGGGGAGGAGAGATCTTTGACAACCACTTCATGTTATCTAATATTTATTTGACTTCCTAAAGATGTCTATGTCTCTTTGCATCAAAAGGATGTTTACTTAAACAAATAACTTTGAGGGTGTTAGTTCATCTAAATTAACAAATGGCATGTCACCGTTTAGTTATTATATGGAGATCTGAGAAGAGTGACTCTGTGTTAGGCTCAAATTTGAACACGGATTGGGGTACTCAGATTAATCTCATTTGGGTCTATATAGGGAATCTCTGTCTTTGTGAACTGGTTCTAACCAGCTCAGAATAATGCTGCTGAAGAGCTTTTACTCTGAGAAATGTTATAGTCATTGAAAGGTGGGATAATTATTGGGTTTGGTTGTGTTGTAGTCATTGTTGCTGTTGTTGTTTTTTGGCTGCGCCATGAGGCATGTGAGATCCCAGTTCCCCAACCAAGGATCAAACCCACATTCCCCTGCACTGGAAACCTGGAATCTTAACCACTGGACCGCCAAGGAGGTCCAGTCATTGTTGTTGATGATTGCTGTCTTGTAGCTTCTGCCAGAAGAATGCAGGTTCAGTCTTACCTGTGAGCCATCAAGCAGCTGACTGAGAGGAGAAACGTGGTAGATCTGTTCTTTTAAATGGTTGTTTCTAGGTTTGATAGTGACTTCTATTAGACGTGTGTGATTCTAGGAAGTCGGTAATTCCTTTATGACACTTGCAGTCCAGTGGAGGGTGTTTTCCCGCACTCTTGGAGCATGGGCAGAGTGAGGAGACCCCCAGAGCAGAAACCACCCACCTCCTAGCAGCCCACCTCGCCTCAGTATTAGGGAGCTGCTGCCCTGTACCAGGTAAACATATAGGTGTAGGTCCTGGTCTCAGGAAGCTGGAACAGCTGTATATAAAAAAAGTTTCCTTTTCTGATGTATGCATTTGCCCCAATGCTTGCTTTCTTGGGGAGAAAATGCAGCCGTGTTATCAAGAGTGTACACAAGAACTTAATATTTCTTAAGTTGTTTGGATGTAATATTCTCTTTTAATCTCCTTGAGTGAATTGAAGGATAGGGAATGGGGAATCCAGACTTTCTGGTGCTGAAGTTGTATATTTGCAGAAGCTGCCCTTGCCTCAAGGATTGGTTTGTCAGTGCCTAGAAGGACAAAGGAAAGGATTTGTGGAACTTGGAATTAGAAATAGTCTGAGGCACGTGCTAGGAGTTAAGAGGTGGCTCTCTGGAAGAAAAACCAAACCAAACCAAACAAAAAACCCTAACAAGTGTTTGTCAGTTTCCATGGTGTAAATACTCCCACCAAGGCTAATTTCAGATGACCAAGACTTAACAGTTGGGTCACAAAATCCCTGAAAATTTAACAGTCAGCTCTCTTGAGCTAGTATGAGCTCATTTCAGCATACCACTGAGCAATCTACTTCCGAAGGGTAGAGACTACCAGCTGTACCTTTGAATCTAAGTTGAAAGTTTCAAAGATTTCCCAGGTGAAAATAGGAAGCAAAACAAACTCTTTTCAAAAGCACTGGCTTTTTAAGAAAATCCTCTAACTTGAGAGAAAAATGAAAGTCTACCTCCCACGGTGCTTGCAAAGATAGCTACATCATAGGTTATATATGTTCTGTACCTTGAGTAAATATATTAGTAAGTTATAGAAGTTGGTTGTCAGAGGAATGGATAAGACAATTTTCCACTTTAAAACATGGTTCCTAATTGAAAAAAAGCTGCAACAAAGGTAAGCATTAGCGTTCATCAAACGACACCATAAAGAAACTTTTTAAAAAAGTAAAATTCATTAGACAACTTTGCAGTTGCTAGGATTACAACATATTACCCTAAAAGTTGATAAATAAAGGGAAATAATAAAGCATTTTAAAAGAATGAGTGCATAGCTGTACATTATAATTTTGTTGAATCATGTTTGTTAAATATAAAACCAAATACATTACTCCCATAAAAATGACTGAAAAACAGATGAAAATATAGGCCACAAACTGGGGGGAAATATTTGCAGCAAGCATAATCAAAAAGGCTTTGTATGAAGTATATAAAGAACTCCTACTAATCAGTAAAAAAGGAAAAAGAAATGAATATAAATTTCACAGAAGAGGAAGCACAAATGGCTCATCAGTGTAAAAAAATGGGGAAATCACACTGTTAATCAGAAAAACACAAATTTAAACTGCAATGTGGTACTATTTCTCACTCGCCAACTTGGCATAAAAAACAAATATGGTCTAGAATGTGGAGCAAGGGGCCCATGTATCTACTACTTGTGGGAGTATAAATATATAAAATATATAACTATGTAAATATATATGTATATATATACAACCACTTGGGAAAGACAATTTGGTATTATCAGCTAAAGTTTGACATAGTCATATTCTATTTCACTTCTAGGCCTGTACCATTTGAACTCTTGTACCAGAGTATGTACACAAGATTGCCTGAAGCAACAGTGTAACAGCACAGCAGAAAAAAACCCAGGTGTTGAAATAAGCTGTGATATATTCACGTTTGGCAGTAGTACTCAGCATGAACTACTGTGATGGTCATCAACATGCCTGTATCTAAAGAACATATTGTGACCAAAATAAGCAAATGACTAGTGAACCCATATAATATAAATCTATTTACAGAAAATTCAAAAACTGGCAAAATCTTAAATATATATTGTTTATGGATACACATATGTGATATATATTGTTATGGATACACATATGTGATAAAAAACAATTTTAAAAAAGCAGGGGAATGATAACGCAAAGTTTAGGATGGCGGTTACCTTTGGGGAAAGGGCAAGGAGAAGCACGCAGCAGAGAGAGGGACACAAGGGGCTTCTGCGGTGTTTGTAATATCCTATTTCCTGGGTTGCTTGGGGGACTTCCAGAGGGAGGATACTTTAAAAGTTTTAGCTGGTAAAGTAATATAAATTAATACATTAAGTTTATTCTGGCACGAATCCTTCATATAAACAAAATTACATAATTTCTAAAACTGCTCAACAAAAGATATGGTCATAGCACACACTATTTCTTAAATCATTCTAGTAACTTCCAAATAATTTGTTGATTTTTTGGTTGGTGTGTGTGTTGTCTGACACAGCTGAGACTAGTCAAATGGTGCCCTTTCTGTGCCATGATTTGACCTGAAGGAGCAGGGTACTCTTCAATACGTCAATATTCATCAAGTTGAAGTTGTTGGATGATGTGTAGTTTCATTAGGTGGAGAAAGAAAGCGTCCATGGCGCCAAGTTCTTTCTATGCCCTGTAAGGTAACATATTCAATTAATTATTGCTGGGATATAATAGACATAGAACATTATATTAGTTTCATGTGTACAACATAATGATTCGATATTTGTATATAGGGTCAGCCCTCCATATCCAAGAGTTCCATATCCGAAGACTCAACCAAACTTGGTTCTATATTTGAAAAACAAAATTTTCAGAAAGTTCCAAAATGCAAAACTTGAATTTGTTGTGCTCTGGCAACTATTTACATAGCACTTACATTGTATTAGGTATTATAAGTAAACTAGAGATGATTTAAAGCATATGGGAGGAAATGCTTAGGTTATGTGCAAATACTGCGCCATTTTATATAAGGGATTTGAGCATCTGAGGATTTCGGTATCCACAAGGGTCTTAGAACCGATCTTCTGTAGATACTGTGGGATGACTGTATTGTGAAATGATCACCACAAGAAGTATAGATAACATCCATCACTACACAGTTACAATTTTTCTTCTTGTGATGAGAACTTTTAAAATTTATTCTCTTAGCAACTTTCAAATATACAAAACAGTATTATTAACTATAGTCACCATGCTGTACATTACATCCCCAGGATTTAATTATTTTATAACTGGAAGTTTTCGACCCCCTTCATTCCTTTCACTCATTTCCCACTCCCTGCCTCTGGCAACCATTTATCTGTTCTCTGTATCTATGAATTCAGCTTTTAATTTTTTTTAGATTCAACATATGAGTGAGATCATGTGGCATTTGTCTTTTTCTGCCTGACTTATTTTACTTAGCAAAATGCCCTTAAGCTCCATCCATGTTGTTGCAAATGGCAAGATTTCCTTCTTTTTTATGGCTGAATAATATTCCTCTGTGTGTATATGTGTGTGTGTATATACACACACACATATATATGTATGTTGTTTATAAATAACATTTTCTTTACCCATTCATCCATCAAGGGACACTTAGGTTGATTCCATGTCTTGACTATTGTAAATAGTGCTGCAATGAACATGAGGTTGCATATATATTTTTAAGTTAGTGTTTTCATTTCCTTCAGGTAAATACCCAGAATTGGAATTGCTAGATCATTTAGTTCTATTTAGAACTAATATTATAGGTAGTTCTATTTTTAATTTTTTAAAGAGCTTCCATACTGTTTTCCATAGTGGCTGCACTATGGAAAGCAGTATGGAATTTACCTTCCCAGCAACATTGCCCAAAGGTTCCCTTTTCTCCACATCTTGCCAACACTTGCCATTTCTTGTCTTCTTTATAAGAGCCATTCTAACATGTGGGAGATGATATCTCATTGTAGTTTTCATATGTATTTCCCTGATGATTAGTGACGTTGAGCACCTTCACATGCGTCTGTTGGCCATTTATATGTCTTCCTTGGAAGAAATGTCTAGTCAGATCCTCTGCCCATTTTTAAGTCAGTTTTTTTTTTTTTTTTTGCTATTGAATTGAATGAGTTCTTTATATATTTTGGCTATTAATCCCTTATTAGATGATTTGCAAATATTTCCTCTCATTTGGTAGTTACCTTTTCATTTTGTGGATGGTTTCCTTTGCTGTGCAGAAGCTTTTTAGTTTGATGTAATCCGACTTGTTTATTTTTGCTTTTGTTGCCTCTGCTTTTGGCATTAAATCCAAAAAGTCTTTCCAAGACCGATGTCAAGGAGTTTACAACCTATGTTTTTTTTTTTCCAGGAGTTTTATGGCTTCAGGTCTTGCATTCATGTCTTTAATCCATTCGAGTCAAGTTAAGTTAATGGTGTAAGATAGTGATCCAGTTTCATTTTTTTGGAAGCATATCTCCCCAGTTTTCAAACACCATTTATCCTTTCCCCATTATATATTCTTAGCTCCTTTGTCATAAATTAGTTGACCATATGTGCATAGGTTTATATCTGGGCTCTTTATTCTGGTCCATTGATCTATGTGTCTGTTTTTAAGGTCAACACCATACAATTTTGATTACTATAGCTTTGCTGTATAGTTTGAAATGAAGATGTGTGATGCTTTCAACTTTGTTATTTATTCTCAACATTGCTTTGGCTATTTGGGGTCTTTTGTGGTTTCAGATGAATTTTAGGATTGTTTATTCTATTTTTGTGAAAAATGGTGTTGGAATTTTGATAGGGATTGCACTGATTCAGTAGATCGCTTTGGGTAGTATGGACATTTTAACAATACTAATTCTTCCAATCCATGAGCACTTCAATTTTTTAAAAAAATTATTGTAATGATGCTGAATATAACAATTATTTTTCAAACCAGTAATATTTTAAATAGTGCATGAATTGTAGCCGTAAAGGATGCTCACAAATGTTCTCACCTGGACACTAAACAGGTAGTTCAAAGTGGGCAGACAAATTTGAAGAGTAAAAGAAAAAGGAACTCATACAGATGGAAATTCAGATAAAGTATTAACCATAACAAAATGGGAGACTTTAGATATAAAAGATTATATACTCAATATTCCAAGTTCATTATCCTACTTTGGCCCTTCCTTTTTCTTTTGGTAAGTTTTGAACTTCCCAAGCCTGCCTCTCTTTCTCTCAGTGCTTTGTAGTGGAATTCTAGGGCTCAGCCTTAGAAAAACTACACGTCCTCCCAACTGCTAGTGAAAGAAGTCCTGCCAAGGTAAGGAGAGACTATCCAATATCCTCTCAACTCTTGCAGCTTCAACAAATACAGATGGTTTTCTGCATCAGAAGCTATCCTTGTGGCTTCCCTGGTGGCACAGTGGTTAAGAATCTGCCTGCCAATGCAGGGGACATGGGTTCAAGCCCTGGTCCAGAAAGACCCCACATGCCGCGGAGCAACTAAGCTTATGCACCATAACCACTGAACCTGTGCTCTAGAGCCCACTAGCCACAACTATTTAGCCCATGTGCCACAACTACTGAAACCAGTGTGCCTAAAGCCCATGCTCTGCAACAAGAGAAGCCACTGCAATGAGAAGCCCACACACCTCAACAAAGAGTAGCCCCTGCTCAGCGCAACTAGAGAAAGCCCATGCGCAGCAACAAAGACCCAACTCAGCCAATAAATAAATAAATATTAAAAAAAAAAATCCTTGCAACAGTTATTTCTAACAAAGGAATCTTGAAAGGCACTCAAACTTTCAAAAATGTTGATATATCCTATAAAATTAAACCTTGATCTTTAAAACTGTATTTCTGATTAGTAATCTTACTTATTAATGTGTTAATAATGTGTGGCCTTGGCAAAAATATATTAATTCCTCTTTCGGTCTTCTGCAAAGTATAAATTATTACAAATTTTCTTGGTTAAGGCAAAAGAGTTAAATTGTATTAGGTGCTTTACATGTGCCCAGAACTGATCCAAGCCCTTCTCAACATTAGTCATTTAATCCTGAAAACAACTCTGTGAGGCAGGTATCATTACTTTCTTCACTTTATATTCATGGAATTGCTCTTGAGTTTTTTCCTGCTGTCCCTTTGAGTCTGGGACTTAGAGCTCAAATGCTATTTGTGGTCATGGTACCCTGTGGGGCTTTTTTATTTGTTTGGTTGGTTGGTTTCCTGATTCTTCATAGCCTTGGTGTTCTTCTCTTCCACTTATATTAATTGTAACAGAAAAAATGGAAGTCTCTTAGGCCTCTCAATAGCCTTGTCACACATGGCTTTTACAGTAGGGGAACCATCCAATCTATTATGTAAACCAGGTCACTTTTAAAAGTAAAACTATTTGCTAATTGTCACTCACTATTAATAATTAACCTGAGACAATAGGCACCGACAGAGACTGTCTCTGCAAACCAGGATACATCGACTCATGGGAGGGTCTTGGGAAATCCCTTTAAGGCCTAAAGATTCTGATATAGCCATGACAGGATGGCTTTCTTGGGCAGGAGGAAAAAGTGAAAATAGGTGACTGTCACTGTTGTCTATTGCTCTAAGCATGGCCCTGCAAGGAGCTATGTGTCCCTTCCAGGAAGACAGAGTACCTTAAGTAACAAAGGAAGAGAACTTGCAAAGCGTGACTTGGTGTCTAGAAATTGTACTTGCTTTCTCCCTAATGATTCTATCAAAGAAGAAAATGATTGGAATGTCACGAGAAAGTGGGGAATGGATTTCTAGCATCAAATGACTCCAAAGAGAATAAAAGAATTGTAACAGGATGTGATCACTGGCCCATGGTTTCTGCCCCGAGGAAAGTAGGAGAAGGGGTGTGGACATCACAGCCCTCCGCTGTGGAGAAGCCCCACACGCACGCCCGGGGCCAGTGGCTGTGGATGGTGAATGACGGCCCCTTCTCCCCACCATGCGGACTCGTGGGACCAAGTCAGCCAAGCCAGCCCAGGCACCTGGACCACCCGGACCACAGGGATCCCCACCTTTCCCAAGGAATGTAAATTGTGTTGGGAATATTTGGATGTTGCTTAGCTTTGTCCTGGATAAGAACCAAAGGGACAGAGAAATCCTTTGGACAGTTATCTGCCCTACATGGTAACCTCATTACACCTACAAGAAACAAATATGACCCAGACCCCAAAGAAGGCACCATCCTGATTTCAACAAGCTCTAACCTAAGGCAATGGCTCCCAGACACCAGTGTAATCCTCACATGATTTGCTTCCTCCTGGGCCAGGGCTCTTCTTTCTAATGTCCTATTCATATTTCTCCAAGTCTTATAACAAATGGGAAGTTCTTCTTCCTCATTCTTCTTGGGGTGACTAGTTGAGCACAGGTCCACGTCCTTCCTGACTGTGATTTACCATCTTCCAACATCTCAGCTCTCAAGTCTCTATGATTTGCTTCCTTGTGTCTTGGAGATCACTTCCCTGTGTCTCCAATGCACGGCTCACATTCCTTTCCTCCTGTAAACTCTCCAGGTGAAAATCCTGAGGTGGTGCTCCCTGGGCTGGGCCTTACTTGCCCTGCTGCTGTCCTCAGGCTCTAGCCAGGCTTCCATTATCAGAAGGATCAGTTCTGATGTCCTCTGGATCCCCCACTCTCTCTGCCATATTACACATGCATCATCCTTGATTCTATAGGGAAATCCAATGCCTTTTAACGTTTCCTTGCTGGATGAAGGGGCAACGCTGGGGCAGGTGAGTGGGCCATGACCTCCATCCTCCTGAGAGCACCTGCACACAGTTTCTTCCCAAGACAGTCTCAGCCAGCTCACAGAGTAAAGCAGAGTCAGGCTGAAACAGCTGTTCCCTGTTCATCGTACCCTCCCAGCATTCTGGGGCTAAAATTCAGCTTTCTTCACATCCTTCTGAAGTCCTATATTCGGGTCATTTAACAGCAGTTGGCCATTTCCTGATCATTTTTATATGTGTCATTTCTAACACAACATTGTAGAAAATTTCTGCACTATACGTCAACATTTCTGGATTACGGTGACATCCAAATATAAATACTGTCAAGTGGAGGACTCCCTTTACCAGTGCTGAGGTCACCCTATGTGGGTACCAGAAGTTTGATTTTCCTGGGTATCTATCTCTTTCCTTTCTAATTCCTGTACCCTGGGGTCCCAGCTTCCTCCTGAGCTGTCCCTTGCAATGGGCCCGTTCTGCTCTTCCTTTTGCCCTGTATTCTCACATTCTTTAAGAAGTCAGCTCTCTTTCTCTAATAGGATTACTCATCACAGTAAATGTCAGTACATTATTGTGTGGGAAAAACACTTTTCGCCACCAGGAGTGACTGGAAACAGACAGAAAACACCCAAATTTCTACACCCTTGAAAGCTGCCAGATTGCACAAACTAGGAAAGTTGGACGTACATGAGGAATGCTGTTTTGGATGCTGTGTTCTGGGCAGAGGGATTTCCCAGATTTCTTTTTTTCCTTTCATTCTTTTTTTTTTCTTAGTTCAAACCTGTCTCCTCATTTGCTGCACTAGCCGAGTGTCAGTATATAAAGCACAAGTCTGGTCTCCCAGGCAGGCAGCACAGGCAGCTCAGCTTCACTGGGAGCCTCAGCAGAAAGGCACAGCCAAAGGTGAGATGCTAGAACTTTACAATACTTTTCCTCTTTGGAGACTCTCTCTTCACCAGCATTCTTGTGCTGTAGCCCAGCTCTCTGCTTCCTTCCTGAACCTACTATTCTGACAAGACTTCACCAGCTGTGAATACTTTGCGGGTAGGGGTTTCATATGCTTCTTCTGTGTGAAGTCAGTGATGCGTGGAGCAGGTCGTCTGCAAATACTTGTGCTTTGTGTACCTCATGTCCTATGACAGAGAGGTACAGTGCACCAACTCCTAATGCCTTTCGGAAACGTGCTGTGCAGTTGGGTTTCGGGGCTGATAGGTGATGACTGGACTGGAAGGTGGCGTACACTAAAAGCCCATTGCAATCCTTCATACAGGAAATCATTGGGATTCCAGTGAGATGCTCGGAAATGAGAACCGGATACTCTGTAATTCTATCTATCTATCATCTATCAAGATAAAATTCAGTCGGATTTATTTTTGGACTGCAAATGTGTAGCAACATGACAAAACAAACAAAAAAATAAAAACAAAACCCCAGAGCTGTCATCCTTAGTTGTGTCTGCTCATCTCTCTGCAGCAGGATGAAGCTTTCTACAGGCATCATTTTCTGCTTCCTGATCCTGGGCGTCAGCAGCCAGGGATGGGGAACATTCCTCAGGGAAGCTGGTCAAGGTAAGGACCAAAGATGGGTCGGGGGAGGCTGCCTTTGCTGCTCCCAGGATTCACCTCTGCAGAGGCCACATCCCCACAGGGCCAAGACCACAAGAGGGCAGAAAGGGAGCTTGGTTTTCACGGGAGCACTTCCCCAGGCTTTTCTGGCCAGCGTTGCACCCTCCTGTGGGGATCTCCAAGCCAGAGGTCACATAGAGTTGGGCCCCAACTTCAGCAGCAGTGAGGAAGGGATCTGGGCTCAGGGGAGCATGTTCCCTAAAGACAAGTATGGCTCTGCTGCCCCCTTGTGGACACCCAGGGACGGCTCATTCCCAAGTCTCAAGCACCAAGAAGTGGGTGCATTAAATGGGCGGGGAGTGTTCTCGCTCTCCAACCACTTAATAATTATAGCTAAAATAACTGAGCTTTTTAAAAACATTAATTAATTTATTTATTATTTATTGGCTGCGTTGGGTCTTCATTACTGCGTGCGGGCTTTCTCTAGCTGCAGAGAGCCGGGCTACTCTTTGTTGGGGAGCACAGGCTCTAGGCGTGCAGGCTTCAGTAGTTGTGGCACGTGGGCTCAGTAGTTGTGGCTCCCCGGCTCTAAAGCACATGCTCAGTAGTTGTGGCGTGTGGGTTTAGTCGCTCCACGGTATGTGGGATCTTCCCGGACCAGGGCTCGAACCCATGTCCCCTGCATTGGCAGGTAGATTCTTACCCTCTGTGCCATCAGGGAAGTCCCAATAACTGAGCTTTTAATACCTGGTAGGCACTGTTCTAAGAGCCTTGCATGTGTGAGTGAACTTGCTTTCACCCTAAGTTTTAATCCTTTAGCCCTGCAATGTAGGTACTATTATCTCTTAACAGAGAAGCTGAGGCATCAAGAGATTAAGACACCTAACAAAGTCCTGCAGCAGAGCAGGATTTATCCCAGGACACTGAGCTCCCCAGACGCTGCTATTAACTGTGGTACTTACACTGTCTCCCAGACAAGAGTACACGTGGGAGAGTGAGGGATTTGTGAACACGGCTGCTCTGTATCTGAGCAAATGGCAAATGGGGATGTGGTGCCTTTGGAAGGCAACTTGATAGAGCTCCTCTCCCCACCATAAGTGGTACAATGAGTTACCTCAGTGATGGTTCTACTGAGGCTGAGACCTGGCCGGAAACCAATAGCAAGAGATACATACCTCACTAGCCAGAGTAAAGTGACAAAAATTTGTTTATTTCACAAAATAATTTTGTGCTTTTTTTTTTATGTAATAGTTTTTAAATTGTTTTAAGAGTTTGCTGTTAATTCTATCTAAATTCTCACAGACCCAGATAAAAATATTTTTTTCATCTCTTAAGTCAATGTTTTTCAAGGGTTGTTCTAGGGCCACTTGTGTGAGCATCACCCATGATCTGGGGTGCTTTGTGGAATGCAGGTGCCTGGGTCCACCCCACCCCCCACCCCGAATCACAATCCCTGGGGCTGAAACTGTAGATCTGGCCTTTACCAAGCACCCCTGTTGATTTTTATGCACACTGAAGTGTGCACAGTACCTCTGGTTTTGCTGCCCTTAGGTGACAAGATATGCCAGGCATTTTGCTCTCCAAGGATCTATTTAAATCAGTAACTCAGTGGGAATAATTAAAGTAGGAATGTCATAACTCTCAACAAAAGTATCTTTCCAAATCCCAGACGTGACAAATATATAATATGAAGATAAGTTATCTCATAGAGTCATTATATAAACCATGATTGTAACTCTACATTAGATTTTTCTCTTTGTCCTGATGTTTTTTTTTAAACTTTGCCATTTAGTTCTAGCTTATCCGAGTCCTTCTGTCCATAACTCCCTGCTCCTCATCTTAGTTCACTCTTTTTTTTTTTGTCCCACTCTTCCTAGGGACCAGAGAGGTGAGAGTGCACTGAGCACCCACAGTGTTCTAGACCTTAAACCTGTATTTCCTCAGTCCTTCTGCGTAACCACTGTGAGGGAGGCAGTACTGTTCCATTTTATTGGCGAGGACAATGAACTTTAGAGCTGGTGGGTCAGTTGCCCTTTTTCTGCATCTGATTACACTGTTTCTTCAAATCTCTCTTAGAACTCACCTTTATCACCTGCTGATAGAATTCTGACAGTTGCCTAGCTGTCAAATATGCCCTGGACATTCAGAGGTACTCAGGACCGAGTTGTCCTTGCTTTGTCCACAGGGATGCATTTCTCCCCTTGACTAGGTTGGGAGCAGCCTATGTCCACAGCCTCCCTCAGGATCGCCTTTGTTCTCAAGCTCTGGTGAGAGCGTTTCCTGTATTTTTCCAGGTAGAGGTACATGGTACAACCAAACATCTCTTAAAGAGCATCCAACCTCTTCTTCACACATATCACACAACCAAAAACAAAGTACCAACAGACCTAGCATGGATTAACAGAATAAAACTTGCACCAAGTATGATTCTCATAACATTAACCCAGGGAAGTGAGAAGTAAAGGAATATTTATTTCAAGGCAATAAAATAATCTCCAAGGGCTTACTCAAAGGCTGAAATCTGGAATCAGTGGGAGGAAATGTTTTTCCTCTGTTTTGTCAAGATGTGATCACATTCATCTCATCATATTCTTTTCCTCCCAGGGGCTAAAGACATGTGGAGAGCCTACTCTGACATGAGAGAAGCCAACTACAAAAATTCAGACAAGTATTTCCATGCCCGGGGCAACTATGACGCTGCCCGAAGGGGCCCTGGGGGCGCCTGGGCTGCTAAAGTGATCAGGTACCAGGGGCCCTGGGGATGCAGGGATGAGTGTGAGAGCTTGGCTGCCTTGGAGAGCCTGGAGGGGCCAAGCCCTGGAGAACTTTCCTGTCCGGCTGTGGCCCCTCCTCCTCTTATCCACCCTCCCCCCTCTGTGCCCAGCATGGAGGTCTGAGTGGCTGAAGAGCAGAACAAGGCTGGAGGGACAGATGATTCCCAAGCCTCCCCCGACGGGTGCTGTTCACCCAGCATAAGGGGACCCGCAGGGCTGAGGTGGGCTGTGCCCAGGCAGCCTCAGGCTTTTAGCCCCTCTTTCCTGGCTCCTCTCAGAGTCACTGATCCCCTGGAAAGAGGAGAGATGGGGAGGGTGGGGCTGTTGCTTCTCAGCCCTGGATTCACCCCCTACCTGCCCTCCTCCATCCCAGCGATGCCAGAGAGAATGTTCAGAGAGTCACAGACTTGTTCAAGCCTGGAAGCAGTGGCCACGGACGGGAGGACTCGAGGGCCGACCAGGCTGCCAATGAATGGGGCCGGAGCGGCAAGGACCCCAATCACTTCAGACCCGCCGGCCTGCCCAGCAAGTACTGAGCTGCCTCTCACTCTGCTCAGCAGACAGGGCTGTGAGCCTCAAGTGAGCAGAGACAGTGCCGAGCTAGGTTACTGTATTCTGTATCTGTAGTTCTTGATAGCTGATAAACATAAACATAAAAATCTTTAATAAATGCTTGTGAAATCCAATTTGTCCTTGGCATTTGGAAAAAGCATATGACAATCTTCTTGGGAAGATGAGCCTATTTAATACCATGGGGATGATCAATAAACATTATTGTTTTTAAAAAGGAGACAATGCACTAATATACAATAGTAATAACTTGGGGTAAATCTACAGAGTCATCCATTGGTATCTGCTGGGGATTGCTTTCTGGACCACTGCAGATACCAAAATCCGCAAATGCTAAGTGCCTCATATAAAATAGCATAGTATAGTCGGCCCTCCACATCTGCTGAGTGGAACCCACCCATGTGAAGGGTGGGCCAGCCGTATATCCAGAACATGGACCATGCTATATAAACCATATAAGGAGCATTATATGGACCAATTATCAGTCCCTAACTCCCTGTTTCAAATTGTGGAAAAGATAATAAGAATACCATGAATAACTTCGGTAATAAAGCTTAGACACCCCCCCCCCCCAAGAAAAGGCTTAGAACTTGACAAAAATCAACAAATTCTTAGAAAAATACAACTTACAAAAACTGACTCAAAAAGAAATGAAAACTTGGATTATTCTGTAATTATTGTAAAAGATCAAATCTCCCTCCCAGAGAAAACAAAAGTCCCAGATGGTTCTATAGACAAATTTAACCCTTCAGAAAAGCAAATGATTGCTTTTTTGTACAAACACCTCTGCAGAGTAGAAAATACTCCTCCATCCTCTCCACGAGGGTAGGAAAATTTGACACCATGAAAATCAAAGAAAAACACAAGCAGTCCAAACTTTACATAATATTACCGATAACAGGTTGTGAAGCTAAAAGTTTCTTTCAGCTACCAATAACAGTTTCCTAAACTACAAATAATATTTTTTAAAAATTTAAACAAATATGCTGGAGTAAAGACAGAATTACCTGTTTTTTTGTTATAGAAAATGATCTTACAAGGTCATTGTCATATAAAAAGATGATCAAAGAAACCTCAGCAAAAACTATATTTAAAAAGGATTGGAAATAGGCAGAGCACAGAGGATTTTTAGTGCCGTGAAACTAATTACTCTGTATGATACTATAATGGTAGATACGAAGGTGAGTCAAAAATTATCCACACTCCAGTTATATTAAAACTTTAGTTGGCCACACTGTCTTATCAGTGCTTCTCTTCAAGGCTACTATCTCCCCAGTCACTGCTGTGCAGGTGTGAATGTGTTACATCAGTTCATTTGTAACTGGTGGCAAAAATGGAGGCCCTACTTGTGATTTGCATGAAAGAAGAGCAGCGTGCAGAGATTCGTTTTTTGTGGTCTGAGGGTGTACTTGGTGCCGTTATTTATTGAAGACTTTGTGTGCAGTATGGAGAAAGTGTTTTGTCGTGAAGAAGCGTGTATGAATGGATAGAGAAGTTCAAGGAAGGTTGCACAAGTGTTAGCCATCAAGAAGGAGCCGAATTCACTTCTGATGAACCAGTGAAGACAAGTGCATTTGTGTCTCACAGCTCAGCCTAAAACATTTTTTAATGAGGGAATACGAAAGCTTGTTGACAGATGGACAAAGTGTATTGAAAAGCAAGGAGGTTATGTCAAAAAATGATGTATTTGTCTTTTCTAAAAGTTAATTAAAATAAATTCTACAGCCACAGTGTGGATAATTTTTGACTCACCCTCGTATATGCCATTTTAAACTTGCCAGACCCATAGAATGTACAACACCAAGAGTGAACCGTAATGTAAACTATGGACTTTGGGTAATAATGATGCACCAGTGTAGGCTTATCAATTGTATGAAATGTTGCATATTGTATCTGGTGGGGAGTGTTGATAACTGTGGAGGCTATGTATGGGTGGGGGCAGGGTTCTGTGGGAAAATCTCTGTAACCTTCTGCTTAACACTGCTGTGAACCTAAAACTGCTCCCAAAATAAAGTCTATTAAAAAAAGAAAAAGAATTGTAGAAGTGTGTCAGGCCACTTACTAATGAAAACAGTTGAATATTTTTCTGGATTTCATTTTAAGGTATTTGTTGGTTTCTTAAAATTGGTGATTTGCTGTGATTTCTTTTTTTCCCATTCTGAATAAATATTTCCTATTGTAACAAATTTAATATTTGTAACTTTGTACTGTTTTCCCTAAAAGGGGCTTCCGAAATTGCATAATTCAGGCCTTACAAAACCTGGGTCTGCCCCTGCACAAAAGGTGAAAACATGTTTATAATTATTTGAGCCTAGGATCCAGTTGTACTTTATACATTAACACAGTATTTTTTGTCCCGTTTTAATACACTGTAAAAATTTCCATAAGTGCAATTGCTGTGTAAATCAGAACTTTATTTTGTTAGAAATTTTACCATCATCTGTTCATGATTTTTAGCAGCGGGTCCCTGAAGAACCACACCTGTGTCACTCTGCATTTGTAAATGTGGGGCTCACAGTAATTTGATGTGTATGTGCCAAAATCGGAGATCTTTATTATATCTTCTGGTACAGTTGTGCCTGAGCATTTAAAACACTAAAATACATATCATTTTATTTTAAATTAATTTTATTTTTCCTTTCTGTAAGGGAATCATATTGGTATTATTGAAATTACATGTTGAGGTAGGTTATATCATCTATAAATTTCATTTCATTACAGTGGTGTACTAAAATATTTGCTGTGGAGTGTGGGGGAAGCATTGGGTCTGAGGTTGAGTACCATCAAACTAAATAGAAGCAGAAACTGAAAATACAGGGAGTTGTAGTACTGACATTCTTACTGATGACTTTCGTCTTTCCCAGGATTCCGACCACACCTGGGAGAAGAATGATGTCTTTAAGAATGGTAACTGTGACCAGAGGTCTGAGGTCCGATAGCTTCACATCTGTACCAGAGTCATTGTCCTATTCCCTGCCCCTGCCCCCCGTCCTTTCCGATCAGGCTAAGAGCTCCTGGAAAGATGGACTATCTGGTCCAGTGAGGCTGACAGCGATTGTGAATACAACCGTGCTGGGGTCCTGGGTAGTGCGGTGGGGGCTGATCAACACATCCGGGCTCCCTAGCCTAAATGGGAATATTGGGTGGGCTCTCAGGCCAGCAGGGCTCCGGGCAGCAGGGGGCGCTGTGGCGAGAGCCGCGCCGGGCCCTCTGGCGCACGGAGGCCTCTCGCCTCCTCCGGCGGCTTCCGGAGTTGCTCCTGCGCGCCGGAGGCGGACAAGTCATGGATCGCAATCCGTCGCCGCCGCCGCCGAGTCGCGGCGAGGACGAGGAGGAGGCGGCCGGTGGCGACTGCATAGGCAGCACGGTCTACAGCAAGCACTGGCTCTTCGGCGTCCTCAGCGAGCTCATCCAGGTGTGGAAATTCGCGCTTCGCGTGGGCTCCCCGCACGTTGCCCCAGACCGCCGCCCCGCCGCTAGCAGCCCCGGGAGCCGCCATCCGCACGGCGACCCTCTCCCAGGCCGCAGCGGCCGGGCCTCACCCCTTGCGTCCTGGCGGCCTCCGCGGACCCCAGAGCTGCCGGGCGCCCCTCCCTGTGCCCCTCCACACAGAGGGAAGTGTAAGGGCGGGGATGCTGGAATGCTTGTAATTGAAATGTTTTACTTTTGCAGATTTTCCAAAAATACGTTGCCATGTAAATGCATCGCTAGGGTTTCTGCTCCCTATTCCCACTGTTGTTTCTGAAGCCCAGGCCCTAATCTGTGTGGAGGGCTTTCGTTGTAGTAGCATAAGTGGTGATTTGGCGGTCATACAGCTCTGATGTCAAAAGCGCAGCAGGCCCTGCGTGACTTGGGGCAAGTTGCCTAACCGATTTCTTTCTCAGTTTCTATAAAGTGGGATAACATCTATATTATTGTATGTAGAGTTATTGTGTAGGTTAAATAAGATTATAATAGCCATAGAGTGCCACAGTGTTTGCTTTATAGGAGCCTTTCAATAAATGTGAACGTTCTCATGTTTCCCTAACTTTTTTCCTACTTCCAGTCCTCTCCAGTCCATCTTCTACACAGCGGCCAGAGTAATCTTAAAAAAAAAAAAAAAAAACCACCTGTGGGAACTCTTGACAGTTACCTTTGCCAACAGGAGAAAAATATTTCGTAGCTTGGAATCCAGGGTTCTTTGCAACTTTTCTAGCTTCATCTGCCCATGACACACTAAACCACTCTCCATTCCCCACACATGCTAAGCCCTTTCTTAACTATGAACTCTTGTGCTTTCTTCTGTATGCTTTTCTTCCTTCTTCACATGACAAACTCTGATTGCCCCTCAGAGATTTAGCTTCAGTATCACCTCCTAAGAGACGTTTGGGAAAACTGCCAGACATAGGTCCATCATTTTTGTTCTCACGACTCTTCGTCCACAATTCAGTTGAATCACTTGGCTTTTTCTGTTGTGATTATCAGTTTATATCTCTTTTCCCCACTGGATCCTAAACTACTTGCAAGTAAGGGATTAAATCTTTTTTTATCTTTGTATTTCTACCCCAGTGCCTAGCAACAGTGTTTATCCAAGGTACCCAAGGTACTAATTGTTTTTAAACAAGCTTCTTGCAAGAGAAGATACTTTGAGAATACTGTCTTTGTGACTTCTACTAACCTATTATTTATTTATGTACTTATTTTGGCTGTGCTGGGTGGCATGTGGGATCTTAGTTTAACCAGGGAACGAACTTATGCCCCCTGCAGTGGAAGAGCAGAGTCCTAACCACTGGACAACCAAGGAATTCCCCCCTTTTTGGGGGGTGGGGGGATTTCTGAATGATTATAGGATAATAGTACTTGAGGGGGTACTGTGGACAGCCTTTATTCATCTCTTTCCGTTGTATTTCTGAAGATTGTTAGCCCTGAAAACTCCCAGTCCAGCTCAGATGATGAGGAGCAGCAGGTGGAGCTTGATGAAGAAATGGAGAATGAAATTTGCAAAGTATGGGATATGTCAATGGATGAGGTATGGGGTTGGAAATGAAACTGGAAAGACTGTTGGGTAAGGAAGTGGTGAATGGGTTTTTTTTTTTTTCCTTAGGTTCAGTCCTTGGGTTGCTGGGGAAAGACTTTCATGTTTGTAGTCACTCCTATTTATGTACAGGGATGAGGTCCCAGGAGCTGTAAATGCTAGACTTTTGTCTTTGAAGGCAGAGAATTTGAGTGTCATTAGATTTGGGCTGCATGGATAGTTCTCATGAATGCTGGAACACTTGTCGCCCAGGAGAGTTCTCATACTTATTTACCTAAAAAGAATACCAGCCTTGTATTTGAGAGCAGGTTAGGAGATCACTGAGGTGCCACAATTAAATTAGAAGAAAGGAACAAGAAGGAATAACATGTATATGATTATAGTAATATTTTAACATTTGTATTGTACTCTGTAGCTTGAAAGCATTTTCATATATGTTATTCTATCTGCTCTTCACAGTAACCCTGTGATTATAGGTAGTATCCTTATTTTACAGGTAAGAAAAGAGGCAAAAAAGAGATTGACTTACATAATCTCTCATTTTATTACTTGGACTCTTGCAGTAAATTCCTGATTAAAATCCTTGTACTAGTCTCTTTCACCTCCCTTCTGTCCTCCACATTGCCACTCAGGTTATTTTTCTAAAACACAGATTTAATTGTATTAAAATTCTCTCTTAAAATTTGTCAGTGGCTACTCATTGTCTTCAGCCATTTTTTAAAACAGCTTTATTGAGGTATTATTGACACAAAAAACCTGTGTATATTATGAGGTATAATTGAGGTATAAAAACTGCACGTATTTAAAGTGTATAGTTAGAAAAATTTTAATGTATCTATTTGTGCATGAAACCATCACCATAATTAAGACAGCATGTCTGTCAGCCCCCAAAAGTTTCTTTTTTTTATTTTTTATCTGTATTGGAGTGTAATTACTTTACAGTATTCTGTTAGTTTCTGCTGTACAGAAGTTTCTTTTTGCCCCTTGGTAATCCCAGTATTTTACCCCTCCCTGCCTCTAACCTCTGTAGGCAACTACTGATCTGCTTTCTGTCACTTCACAGTAGTTTGCATTTTCTAGAGTTTTGTGTAAATGGGGTCACATTCTTTTTTCGGATGGGTCTGCCTCTTTCAACTCAGCATGAGTATTTTAAATTCATCCATGTTATTGTGTATATCTGTAGTTTATTATTTCTTATTGCTGAACAGTATTCCATTATACCATGATTGATTCTTTGGTGGCTGTTTTGAGTTGTTTACAGTTTATTACAGATAAAGTTTCTTGTGTAACTATGTATGGATAGATGTTTTCCTTTCTCTTGGGTGAGTACCTGGAGTAGTGTGGCTGGATTATATGGCAGGTATATGTTTAACTTTTAAAGGAAAGGTCAAATTGTTTTCCAAAGTGTTTTTTACAGTTTACGCTGCCACCAGTGGTATATGAGATGCAGTCCAATTCCAGGTTCTCCTCATCCTCACCGACACTTGGTGTGGTTAGTTTTTTTAATTTCAGCCATTCTAATATTGTGTCATGATTCTCGTGATTATGATTTGGATTTCCCTAATTACTAATGATGTTGAGCATATTTTCATGTGCTTATTTGCAATCTGTGTATTTTTTTTAGTGTGGGGCATGTTTAAATCTTTTGCCCAGTTTTTGTGTTAATTTTTTTTCTCTACGTTTTATGATTTTAGATTTTACTTATAGGTCTGTAATCCATTTTGACTTAATTTTTGTGTTTGATGCACGGTATGAATTGAATTTTACTTTTTTTTGTATATGGGTAACCAGTTCTAGTTCGTGTGTTAAAAAGACTCCTTTCTCCACTGAATTGCCTTTTGCACCTTTGTCGAAAATCAGTTATCCATACATATACACGTGAGTCTATTGCTGGACAGTATTCTGTTCATTGATCTATTTGTATCTTTATGCCAATACCACATTGTTTTGATTAGTGTAGCTTTGTAATAAATCTTGAAAATAGGTAGTGTTAATCTCCAACTCTGTTCTTTCTCAAAGTTGTTTTGGTTGTCCTGTGTCCTTTGTATTTCCAAATTAATTTTAGAATCAACTTGTCAATTTCTACAAAAAGCCTTCTAGGATTTTGACTGAGATTGAGTTGAATTTATTGATCATTTAGGAAAAGAATTGATAAATTAACAGTAATGAGTTTTTGACCCATGAACAAGTTCTCTCTCTCCATTTGGTTAGATCTTCTCTAATTTCTTTAGCACAGTTTTGTAGTTCTTAGTGTTTAGGTCTTTCACATGTTTTGTCAGTACTTCATATTTTGGGGAGCTATTTTTAAATGGTATTTTTAAAAAATTTCAGTATACAGATATACACTGATAGTATATAGGTAGTATATAGATATATAATTGATTTTATAGACCTTGGTCTATCTTGGTAAATGTTCCATGTTCACTTAAAAAGAATAAGTGTACTCCTGTTGCCAGGGGGTAAACGTCAATATGATCAAGTTGGTTGAGAGTATTTTTGTTTTCTCTCTAATTTTTCTACAGTTATTAAGAAGCTATGGTTTTAAAATATTTTTTAAAAGAAATAGAACCTGTTTTTCAAATGAAATCTTAGTGTGAAATCCTCAAATATAAAGTAGGTAAACTAGAGCTGCTGTTTGAATGAGATTGTTGGTGGAGGCAGGTCATGCTCTTGGCCTCCTCTTTGTCCTCTTATGGTGGCTCTTGAAGCACCTTTAGAGAACTGAGCTGCCCACTGATTCACTGGCAGAAATTCCCTCCAATGAGACTACATCTCAGCCTTATCCTGCTTACCACTCAGTGCTTGAGCAGGACCAGAGATTTCCAGATACTTCCTGCATTTTCATGTACCCACGCTCTGTTCATGCCACTCTGCATGGAATGTCCTCTACCTGCAAAATCTTTCCCATCTTTTATGGCCAAGCTTAAATGTCACCTCCCCTGTGATGACTCCCCAGACACTCCAGGCAGGATTCCTCTCTTTTTTTGTGCTCTCGTGGAATCTGTTCATTCTGTTGCGTAAATAACACTTACCTTGTTATTCAGTGATTGTTTTGAGCCTGTCTTCTCTGATAGATTTAAGTTCCTTCTCTTAAAAGCTTAATGCCACCACTTCAGAGGTACCTTCTCTGGTATATCTAGAGTAGCCCCCTTTATCTTCATTTCTAGCACACACCATCATGTTTATCTTCTTTGTAGCACTTAGGAATTATGTAGTTTAGCTGTTTAAATGTTTATTATTTGTTCATCCCTCTAGAATGAAAACTCCACTGAGACTTTATCTAGCTTATTCACTGATGTGTCCCCAGAGCCTGAAACAGTGCCTATTACTCAGGTTTTTCAGTAAATATTTTGTGAAGAAGGAATGAATGGATGAATACCTGAGAGTTAGTATGGTGTGCTGGTTAAGAGCATGGACTTGATCAGACTCATCTGGGTTCAAACTCTGGCTCTGTTCTCCTACTCATTGTATAATCTTGGGCAGGTTGCTTAACCTTTTAAAACTGCTATTTGTTTATTAGTGTAATGGGGTTAATAATTACTTCATAGGGTTGTTTGAGAATTAAGTGAGATAGTATGCAAACCACTTCACTGGGCCTGGCATTTAATACTTGTTCAATAAGTGTTAATTGCCATTATTGTTATTATTGGCATTGACATTAGTAGGCTACAGTAAATTCCTGCATGCTACCAAGAGTTGCCCACATGACAGCTTGATCCTTAGAGTGGAGAGCATCTGCTGCTTTGACTTTCAATTTGGAGCATATCTTTGAAATATTCTTCTCTCTGACTATGATCTCTAAATAAGTACAATATGTCTTTCCCAGTCAACAGTCATGCAGGTTACCCCAGTTTCAGCTGCTTTGAAGGATTACTGCCTCTCTCTTTGAGAGCCCTTTAAAGGGCATTTTTCACATGTGTTCTAAGTTAAGCTGTTGCAAATGCACACTCAAGTTTGGTGAAAATCCAAGGCAATAGACAGCCAGAAACTTAATTTTATGTAAGTATTTTAGAATGCAAATCTCCACAGCTAATTGATTTAGTTTTGGGGCCCACATTTCTAGTGAGATTGGGTCATATGTCCACTCCAGGTTCATTTACCTCTGTGGCATGTCCCTTTAGGCACTGAGGACTGAGCAAACTCTAGGAAGATGTGAAGCTGTCACAGTTACATTGTGATCAGAATTTTTTCCTGTTGAGGATTTTGAAAACAAAAGTTCTTGTTTTAGGCATAACCTAATAGGAGTTTTTATCTCTTTTCTCTGTCAAGTTTTAACCTCTTAGAAAACAGAAATTTGGCTTTTACTTTTTTCCCTCATCCCATCTTCTAGTGTGATACCTGGTAATCAGCAGATGTGCTTGAATGAGTTAATGAGAATTCCTAGTGGGTAGAAAGATCATTAAGATAAATACATACAAGGCAGGAAAAGGAGGACAGTCCTTTGGAATATCACAATTAGTTTAGATTTGTTTTTGAAATTGTTCCATTGCCTTGAGACCAGACACCACAACACTCTAACATTACTTTTGTCTATTGACACAATTCCTAAGCTTATGGGGTTTTTTTTCTTGTGCTTGAAAGTAGGTATGTGTGGAATTATTTTTCTTTATCGTTGCCTAAGCTGTGGAGTTTAAGGGGGAATATTCAGCATCCATATTAATAATCATTTTTATTTTCAGGATGTGGCTTTGTTTCTGCAAGAATTTAATGCTCCTGACATATTTATGGGAGTATTGGCCAAATCCAAATGTCCTCGATTAAGAGTAAGTATGTGCATTTCTAAAGCTGCCTTTTTGGAGCAATATCAGCGGATACTGCTGGATAGTCTTTCATTTTTTTCACTTTAATGTTCTTAATGGCTACAAGTCAGTCTGCAGATGTTTATTGAGTATTACCAGGTACTAAGTAAGGTGCTATTTAAAATTATTACAGTCACAGAATTTTAGATTTGGGCTGGACCAGGGAGATCAATACTTTGATTTAACAGCTGTGGACACCAGATAGGTGTAACCATCATTATGCCACCAATATGTGGCTGAACAGTGCCTGGAGCACCCATTTCTCAGTTTATTGCTTTTTTTTTTTTAAGTCATAAAACCCTCCATTGCTTAAAAACCTTCATTCTAAACTCAGCCTGCTGCTTAAGATTCTCCATAATCTGAATCCAATTTGTCTTTCTAGCATAAAATATACCCCCAGATAGCCTTCTAATTTAGCATGGCCTGTCTGCTGCTCACCGCAGGAGCTTACTGTGATCGTTGCCGTCTCTGTGCCTCCCGTTGTGTGCCTTCCATCTCCTCTCAGTATTCACATCTGTTTTCCCAGGATGGTGCTTTTCTTCCAAGCCTTCCCAAATAAGTTAGCTCACAGTGGCCAGTGATGGTAGTAAATGCACCGAAACAGCTCTGTACTTCTCATCAGGTCTTCTATGCTTTAGTGCCCTTTAGGTTGCCATCTGCTATGTATGAGGGTGTCAAAAATTAGCCGCACTCCAGTTATATTAAAACTTATATAAATTCTGCTTCCAGAGTGTAGATTATTTTTGACTCACCTTCGTATATTGTGGGTGATTTAAGTATTTATTAAGTAATTATAGTTATGAATAACTGCTATTTACTGAGTATTTCATTTTACTACTCAATGAGGTAAGCATTTATCTTTACTTTGTAAGTAAACGAACTCTCAGGTTAGGAAATTTGTCTGGGGTCATACAGTTAGGAAAGAATGGAGCTGGGATTTGAGCCTAGCCTGCCTGACTTCAGTGTTACTACTGTATTGTCTCTCTTTCTTTGACATTATGAAGTGGAGAATTCTTTCTTTTATTTTATTTTTTTTAATTTTTTATTGAAGTGGAGAATTCTGCAGTATATTTTTACTAATTGAATGTTGAATTAAAATTTTATTTAGTGCAACGCTTCACCTGGATTGGGGCCTCATGAACCAATGAACCACTTTTTCCTTCAGTTGTTATATTAATGTAAAGATTTGACAGTTATATGATTTTCTCCTGGATTTTTCTAACTTAGGTGCATTGACTCATGATTAGTACTTAAAGAAAATAAGCTAATTTTATTTAAAGAAAGTAAGAATTTCTCCTTTCAGGAGTTAGTCCTATTATTTTATATGTCTGTGAACCATAGCCTATCTATGGCAGCGATTCTCAGCCTTGGCCACACGTTAGAATCACCTAGGATGTGGGCTTTCCAACTTCAGCATGTCCCAGAATCACTAATTACTGAGTCTGCCCCCAGAGTTTCTGATCCAGTAGTTTTGGGGTAGGACTGAGGAGTTCTAACACATTTTCAGTTGATGTTAGTCAGGTTTTAACCAGCACCAGTGCCCAAATTCTAAGAAGCTTTGCCCTAGGGAGCTTTTAAAAACTCCAAGTCAGGCCATTCCCAGATCAGTTAAAATAGTCTCTCCAAGCGTGAGGCTCCAGACATTTTTTAAAGGCCCCCCAGGTTATTATGATGAGTAGCTGAGACTGAAAAACTTGATCTTTGATTGGAAGTTCAATTATTCCCTCTTTAGTATTTAAGGGAAACGTGTGTTTCTCCTCTGGCCCTGTCCTATTTTACTCTTTTCCCGGCATTTGACCATCCACATTTTATTGAAACTCTACTCCGGTAGCTTTGGTGCCACCTCACTCTCCAGGTCTCTGACCTCTCCAGTCGCTTCTCTGTTCCTTTTTTTGACTTTTTATTGTTACTTTCTTCCTACATGCTGAGTGTGGACTCCTTTTAAGGTATAGACTCAGATCCCTTGTCCTCTTTATATTCACTTCCTTGGTGAGTTCATCCATTCTTTACACCTTTAAGTTGCAAATCTGTGCCTGTGGGATCAAAGCTATGACCTCCCTTCTGATTTCTGGTGCTGTATCTCTTTCTTCAGGCAGTCTTTACTTGCGTGCTGCATTTTCCAATCCAGAATTCCATGTGCCCTCAGTGATTGCTGCACTTATCCAATCATAAAAATCACATAATGCCCAGACCCTACCCTGGAAATTCTGATTCAGTAGCTCTGAGATGGGCCTTGGAAATTGGTATTTTTAACACACTCCCTGAGTGATTTTTAGGTTCTAGCAAGTTTGGAAACACCATCCTAACCGAGCTCATTGTGTTCTTTCCTATGCTGTCTTTTCCAATTTTTTTTTGTCAGTTGAACCAGTCTCCTATGGGAGAAATGAAACAACTTGAAACCCAGGAGTTCAACTGTTTCCCTTCCTCCCATCAAATCATTCTGCTTTCATTTTGAGTCTTTCTCAGCTTCATTCCTTTCCATGCCTTCCATCACCACCCTCATCTTCCTTCACCTTGATTTCAGAGATGCAGTGTGATATGGTGGTTAAATGCTCAGGCTCTGGAGCTCTGTTATTTCCTAGATAGAGATCTTCAGCAAGTTGTTAAACTTCTCTGTGACTGGGTTTCCTCATCTGAAATTTGGGGATAATAATAGTATGTACCTCATAAATTATATGAAATGATACATGGAAGGTGCTTAGGGTAGTGCCTGGGTGTGGTAAGTGCTAAATAAACATTAGCTGTTACGTCAGAGGTTGTTAACTTCTTTTAAAGTTTTTTCACTATCCTGTGTTACACATTTTGCTGCCAGAATAATCTTCCTTAAAATATCATTGTAGTATGTTTGACCCCTTCCTTAAGGACCTTCATGGCTTCACATAACCTACTAGATTAAGTCAACATGGCATTTAGGGCCCTTAATCCTGATCCTTTTTACCTGCTGTATTTATCTCATGCTCTTCTGTTGTGTGCTGCTAATAACTGCGTGCTAGTACAGGCAGCTTTCTGTATTAGCCTTTGTCCTCTGTGCTACATTACTCCCTTCTTGCCTTTGCTGATACTTTCCCCCATGTTTGAATGTCTGTCGTCTTGTTTGTATATCTTAAATCCTACCAGTCATTTATGACTGAGTTCATCCATAAGCTTTCTTCTTCCATAACTCCTGCCTGCCTTTGATCTTTCTTTTTCTTATGTCTTTCATCTCCTCTCAAATACTGCTGGAAACTTGTCAAATTAGGGTGCAGGCAATATACTTCTGTGTGCTGCCTCCCCTTCTCTCTCTCCAAACTTGGCTCAGTGAAAGTTTTGTTTTTTAAGTTGTTATTTTTGTATATGTGTCTTTCACATCAGAGCCATAGTGACCTGTGAAATTTGATTTGGCAGGAAATCTGTGTGGGAATTTTAGGTAATATGGCCTGTTTCCAGGAGATATGTGTGTCCATCAGCAGTGATAAAAATCTTGGGTAAGTTTTACTACATAATAATTATGTTTTTTAAAAAGAGATTCATATTTCACATCCCTAAGGAAATTCTAATGCATAGGACAGGTAGGAAAACATTATGAAACGTAGTACTTCCTTTCTCCTGCTGAGCACGCTCCAGGAGCTTTATTATGTGTTGGTGATAGTTGGGACTTCCACACTATGGACATGATTCAGGATTTAGGCCTGTTTTCTCCATTGGTTGCAAAGGGGCCTGAGTCGTCAGCAGGTAGTAAGCCACATGGGATAAGAACCAGTGGGGCAAAGCTTGGCAACGGAGGCACCTGACCAGAGTCCAAATCAGTTTGGGCTCAGGGAATCCAAAGGCTCAGAGCTAGAGTCTGGAAAAACTAGACTTGCTGACCAGGGTCACCCTGCTAATTCCGACTTAGTTTGGGTGTGGGGGGGGCGGGGGGGACTTGCCAACAGACTAGAGCAGAGGTCCCCAACCCCTGGGCTGTGGACTGGTACCAGTCTGTGGCCTGTTAGGAACCGGGCCACACAGCAGGAGGTGAGTGGCGGGCAAGTGAGCGAAGCTTCATCTGCCACTCCCCATCACTCGCATTACCACCTGATCCATCCCCTCCCCTGCAACCCGGTTGTGTGGAACAGTTGTCTTCCACGAAACCAGTCCCTGGTGCCAAAAAGGTTGGGGACCGCTGGGCTAGAGGATACAGGGTTGCCAGTGTGATTCAAAAGCTCTCATACTTCTGCTTGGAGGCCAGTTCTCTTCTACATGTAGGAGAGTTTTGTGCAGAGGGTTTCTAATGTGGAAACCCTGGTGGTTATTTTAAGAGGTCTGAGAATACCCTGGAATTTTATGCTACATGTTATGAGTATATTCATTGTCTATGCAGTAGGTTTATGGCTGTTAATCAGAATCTCAAAGAAATTTGTGCCCACGATAGGTTAAGAAAACTGTTCTCGGCGGTTATTTTTAGCAAGGGCTGTAGGGTTTATCACAGAATTCAAGTACCTGGGGCTCCAAAATAGAGGTTATTACCTCTTCTGTGGAAGGGCTTTAAGATCCTAGTTTAAGGTATTTAAAAAAAATTTTTTTTTATTAATTTTACTTATTTATTTGCTGCATTGGGTCTTTCTCTAATTGTGGCGAGTGGGGGCTATTCTTCATTATGATGCTCTGGCTTCTCATTGAGGTGGCTTCTCTTGTGTGGCACAGGCTCTAGGCGTGCAGGCTTCAGTAGTTGTGGCACATGGGCTCAATAGTTGTGGCTTGCAGGCTCTGGAGCGCAGGCTCAGTAGTTGTGGTGCACGGGCTTAATTGTTCCAAGGCATGTGGGATCTTCCCAGCCCGGGGATTGAACCTGTGTTCCCTGCATTGGCAGGTGGATTCTTAACCACTGCACCACCTGGGAAGCCCCCTAGTTTAGGTATTTATTCTTCCATAACTTACAGTCATTCATGGAATAAATGACTCAGGATTATGTTTGGTCTCTAGTGATCCCTGTTAAAAATTTGAAAGTAATATTGACAGAGTTTTATAAATTTAACTAAATGCGTATACTGAAATTAATGTGAAACAGTATACATTGTTGATGAGATATAAATTTGTTCAACCCCTTTGCAACAGTTGGGTATTATCTAGTCAAATTAGAAGGTACACATATGCTATGACCCAGTGATGCCACTCATAGGTATATGATAAGAGAAACAGTGCGCACATAACTCAGGATACTCATACAAAAAGTATTATAAGACTATTGTTTGAAATTGCCCCAAATTAGAATCAACCCAAGTGTTCATCAGTAGTAGGCTGGAAAAATAAATTGTGTTTTATTCATACAATGAAATGTTCTGCAGCAATGAATCTGCAGCTACTGAAACAAAATGGGTAAATCTTAAAGACATGGTTTTCGGCAGAAGAACTCAGACCCCAGAGAATACGTAAAATATAATTTCTTTCATATAAAGTTCAAAACCAAAATAGATAAAATGAAACCATAGAGTAAACTAAGAAAATCATTGCTGGATAAGTCAGGGTAGCAGTCATTTCTAGGTGGGAAAGAGAGTTGTGATTTTTAAGGGACACACAAGGATCGTAGAGATGCAGCTCTGTTCTATTTCTTGCTTTATAACTATTCACTAAGTATAGATTTGTATCTTATAGGTTTTTATGTATATATGCTATATTTCACAATTAAAATGTTTAAAAAGTTAAATAAAAATTTTCCTTTGATGTTTGAAGTGAGAGAAATGAGGCATATTGGGTTAACTTTTTTGTTTTTGTAGCCAGGTATTATTGCACTGTTTGTATGATTCAGACCCTCCTACTCTGCTGGAGACAAGCAGGTACGCTTTCTTCTTTTCATGGATTCTATATACCCATCCATAAGGGAATCTAGGAAAGTAGAGTTGCTCTTTCACTCTTGAATTTCCTTTACTGTTTTTGAAAGATAGATATTAAGCTCACATTTACCACGTAGGTTGTTGCTTACTTGCCTTTCCCAGACAGAAGTGGCCACTGTCTGGGTTGAAAGAATCCAGGAACATCCAGCTATTTATGATAGCATTTGCTTCATCATGTCAAGTTCAACAAATGGTAAGTCACCACGTAATCAAGAAAAAATATTTTTTTAATTATATTTAATTGTTAGAAAACCAGGTAACTATTTTTGGAGGTCACTTAAAGACTAAGTGTTAGGTGGGAAAGTATTTCAACTCAAGATATAAAGTTTCTTCTTAAACTCTCAGGATACTGATGAATTCTCCACTTGAGAATGAAGGAAGACAAGCAAATTTAAACAAAGGACATAAACAAATTGCCCTTGGAATAAGTAATGCTTTGGCAAGATTTGGCTTTCTTGGAATAGCTTTAGAAATTGTGATTAGACTTACTGCTTTAAAAATTTTATTTCTTAATTTTTTGTATCTGTGTAAATCAGGCATTTTATTTACATAGCAAGGAAGCACTTATTTATTCTCCATTTAAATACCATACTTGAGATTTAAAATCACGTTTGGCAGTGTACTGCAGGATGCTAAGTAAGACTTCACCCATGTCACTTTGAATTTCTTAACATCTTGTTATGTTTTCCATATCCATTGGAACAATTAGCTCAGCTTCCTTAACCTAAACTTGACACGTCCTGGATGTAAAAAGCTATTTCTTATTTCAGTGTCTCTTTTATTCTCTGCAGTTGACTTGCTGGTGAAGGTGGGGGAGGTTGTGGACAAGCTCTTTGATTTGGATGAGAAGCTGATGTTGGAATGGATTAGAAATGGGGCTGTTCTGCCTTTGGACAAACCCCAGGAAGATTCTGAACAGCAGCCGGTGTTTCGAATTGTGCCCTGTGTACTTGAAGCTGCCAAGCAAGTACGGTAGGTGAGCTTTTTTGTGCAGAATGTCCTGGGAAAATCCAGTAGCTAGAAGTATCCAAAGGTATGTCTTCTTAGTTTCCTTTCAGTGAGATCCTAGCTGATCTTTGTCAGGTTTGATTTCACTGCTAATGTTGGTGACAGTATATTTGCTCTTTGCAAGGATCATAGTGGTTGCAAAGTACCTGTTCTAATATTACTTAGCAATAGGCTATTGTTTAGCATTAATTATGGTTACTATCTTAAAATCTTCTGCAATTTTGTATAATTTATATCAAATGGAAAAGATTTTCCTTGTGCTTTATTTTCCACTGGCCATGTGACAACTTCTTTAGTTAATGTCAGACATCATTTGTTTTCTTGTTTCTTGTGTGTATGTGCCAGTCTTGGATAAGTGCCTGGCTTTCAGGCTCTGATGTCTTCCCAAGAGTGATTACTAGGTCTTGCAGGTCATTGAAACTGTTTATTGCTGGTCACTAAACATTAATTTATGAATTGATCTGCTTATTGGTCAGCTATGCATTCTTGGTGCTTTATAACCCACCTTGTTTTCTTGGCTCTGCTGCACAGCTTGTGGGATCTTAGTTCCCTGGCCAGGGATTGAACCTGGGCCCTCAGCAGTGAAAGTGCGGAGTCCTAACCACTGGACCACCAGGGAATTCCCTATAACCCACATTAAAGCCTTTTAATTTTATGTCTTTTATCCAAGTGAGCATTTAACTCATCACCTTTCCCCCAAATCTGCTTCTTCAGTGTTCTGAATCTCAGTAAGTGATGTAATCATTATTCCATTTGGATAATGTGGGAGAAATGTGAGAGCTATTACTGACACTTCCCATCCCACTCTTTTCCCATGGGCAGTCAACCTCCAAGCCTTGTTCCTGACTTTTTCTGGGACTCCATCTGTGCCACCACCAGACCACTCTCTCCCCAGATGGCTGCAACATTCTTTGACCTGAGTTCCCAGCCCCAAGGCTAGCTCCTTCCTCCTAGACTGTAGAGCCGTCTTTCCAGAACATACACTGTCACCTCACTTTCGTGCTTTAAACTCTTCAGTTGCCTTCCTTAGGATGAGGTCCAGATTTTTATGGCTTATAAGGCCCTGTAAAGTGCTTCTCCATCCTTATTCCTTGTCCTCTGTTTCAACTATATGAAATTTCCTTCATTTCTTCAACTGAACCAGGCTCTCTTGACTCCAGGCCATGGTACACAATGGTGTCTCTGCCTCCAACATTTCTTTGCCCCTTTGTGTTTCTGCATAACCATTTCCCTTAAGATATGTTCCCTGACTCTCCAAACTAAATTAAGTCTGCTTGCTGTATGGTCCTCTAGCACCTTGGACTTCCTCTAGTGTTACATTCATATCACTTTATTGTTATTACCCCTTTAATTATTGTCTTTCCTTTTAGGCAGTACATTTCCTGAAGGTAAGGACAGTGTCTTTTTACAGCTCTGTTTTCCCCAGCCCCTAACATAGTGCCTGCAGACTACAGGCACTTAAGTGTTTGCTGAACCACCTTTTAATTGTTCACTATCTTTTCACTTAATTGTGTGGTTGAAGAACTAAGATTGTGAGTTTCTAGGAATCCAAACTGTTGATCACAAAAATTATACTTATCTGGTTTTAGTATTCTCAGCTCAGGAGCGAAGATGATACTGTGAAGTTTTTTTGTTTTTTTGGTTTTTTTTTTATTTTTTTATTATTTTTTTGGGGGTACACCAAGTTCAATCATCTGTTTTTATACACATATCCCCGTATTCCCTCCCTTCCTTGACTCCCCCCCTCCTCGAGTCCCCCCCACCCTCCCCGCCCCAGTCCTCTAAGGCATCTTCCATCCTCGAGTTGGACTCCCTTTGTTATACAACAACTTGCCACTGACTATTTTACAGTTGGTAGTATATATATGTCTGTGCTACTCTCTCGCTTCGTCTCAGTTTCCCCTTCACCCCCCGCCCCCTCCCATACCTCGAGTTCTCCAGTCCATTCTCTGTATCTGTGTCCTTGTTCTTGTCACTGAGTTCATCAGTACCATTTTTAGATTCCATGTATGTGAGTTAGCATACAATATTTGTCTTTCTCTTTCTGACTTACTTCACTCTGTATGACAGATTGTAGTTCTATCCACCTCATTACGTATAGCTCCATCTCATCCCTTTTTATAGCTGAGTAATATTCCATTGTATATGATACTGTGAAGTTTTAAGAACATCGTTATTGTCAGTGCTTGGTGCAGTGGGCCTTCCATTCATTCTGCAAAAGTCTCAGTCTTTTTTGTCGTGATTATTCAAGTAAACCAGAATAGTGAAGTATCACTTGGTTGGTTTCTGCATGTTGCTTTCATGGGACAGGGCCAAAAAGAATTTTTTCTTCTTGTCCTGTGCGCGTTGATTGTACTACATAATATTTGTTTTTTGAGTGATTGCCCCATTAGCACGTAAGCTCTGGTGAACGCAGAGACTTTGTTCTGTTCCGTTTTATCCTTGGCACGTAGGGCAGCGCCTAGTACAGAGTGATAAATATTTGTTGAATAAATGAATGATTATAATCCCTTAGACAGTAAAGTTGATTCAGTGCTTTTGCTTTTTGTATTTAGTTCTGAAAATCCAGAAGGGCTTGATGTCTACATGCACATCTTACAGCTGCTTACCACAGTGGATGACGGAGTTCAAGCAATTGGTAAAATCTTATGCAGGGAAACACACGGTTACTCATTTAATTGTCTTCTATCTTTGAATTCCCACTTTCTTCATCATCTTTATTAAGTGCAGTGTCCGGATGCTGGAAAAGACACTTGGAGTTTACTTTTTGACCTGGTGTGCCATGAATTCTGCCAGCCTGATGATCCACCCATCATACTTCAGGAACAGAAAACAGTGCTAGCCTCTGTTTTCTCAGTGTTGTCTGCCATCTTTGCTTCACAGGTCGAACAGGAGTATCTAAAGATAGGAAAAGGCAAGTATAGTTTTAGTTCACTAAATTAAATTCTAGTCTGTCAGATATGTTTGTTGTTGTTTTATTTCTTTCTCCCATTTTTTTTAGTGCTTTTATTCCCTTAAATACAAAAATATTACATGCTCAATACAAAAAAAAAAATTACAAAATTTTTAAAAGGAAGCCTAGTACTTGTAATCTGACCATTCAGAGATAACTGCTGTACACTCACATCCATATGTATTTTTTTGTCTATTTTTTTAGGCAACTCTTTTCATTTAGAAATATAAAGAATCTTTTCCTATGTAAACAAATGGTCTTTTACAGAATGATTTTTATGACTAATACAATTAAATCCATGATCCATCTAGAATTTATTCTGGGTTACATGTGTGGTATGGCTTCAATTTTTTTTCCAGATGGCTACCCAGCAGTCTCAACATTATTGAGTGAATAAACCAGTTTACCAGATTTGAAATTTCACCATTACTATGTTTTGTATTTCCCTATATATTTTATTCCGTTCCACTGCTGTATTCACGTATCAGTTGCCGTAGTATTTTAATTATTAAAGCTTTATGTTTCGATACCTACTAGGGCTGGTCTTCCTTCATTCTGCTTTTTCAGAATGTTTTTGACTATTATTATTCTTTTTTTTAACATTGAATTAGATTGACAAGTTCCAAAAACAAAACCAAAAAATCTTCCTGATTTTTTTTTTTAAATTGAGATCATGTTAAATTTTTAGAGTATCCAAAAACATGTGCTTTTCCATTTGTTCGTCTTATTTTATGTCTCTCAGTAATGTTTTACGATTTTCTTCATACAGATCTTGCGTATTTCTTATTAGGTTTATTCCTAGATGTTTTATCTTATGGATTGCTATTGTCTGGGGTATCTTTTCCTCCATTGCTTATTGTTGTTGGAACATATGAGGACTATTGATTTCTGTATATTAATTTTGCATCTAGTAACCTTACTGAATTCTCTTACTGTTTTTAACAGTTGTTCCAGTGGTAAACTTGGATTTTATCTGATACTACTTTGGGTTTAACTTAGATATGTCATCACTTTTCTACCTCTTCTTTCTTTTATTTAATGGGTTGCCTTGTACCTCTGGGGTTAAGTAATAACAGTGATCCTTGCCTGTTTCCTGACTGTACTGGCCATGATTCTAGAGGTTCATCGTTAATCATGATACTGTTTTGGGCTTAAGCTATTTATGTTGTACCATTTGAGGAGATATTAATCTATTTTATAAAGAGTTTTTAATCAAAAATAATGGTTGACTATTTTCAAGTGTCTTTTCTGCATTTATGGATAAGTTACCTCACTGAGAATGTGGCATTGAGTACAAACCTGAGGGAAGTAATGGAGTGAGTCATATGAATACTTGGGGAGAAAAGCATTCCAGACAGAGAGAACAGCAAGTGTAAAAGTCCTGAATTAGCAGTGTGCCTGGTATATTTGAGAAAGAGCAGTGAAGCCCTGTATGGCTGGGGTGGTGTCAACATGGGTAAGAGAAATAGCACCTGGGACCAGAGAGGTAACAGGGCCTAGAGTGTAGAGGGCCTGATTTTGCCTTTTACTTTGAATGAGTTAGAAAACTGTGGAGGGTTTTAAGCAGAGGATGGACAGACAGGAGCCGACTTTAATAGATTGTCTTTGGCAGATGCGTTGATGAGAAATGTTGGGGGTTGGAGGGGGCAGGTGTACAAAAGGGAGACTAGTTAGGAGGCTGCTGTGAACTTGAGGCAAGAGTTTGTATAACTTGGATTAAGGTGGTAATAGAGGAGATGGTGGAGGAAAATAGCCAAGATTCTGATCACTTTTAAGTAGTGCCAACAGGATTTGCTGACTGATAGGATGAGGCGGGTGAGAAAAGTCAAGCTATATCCAGCATTTTTGTCCAAAAGAGTTGCCACTTACTAGATAGGAAAGACTGGTTTTAAACATGGCAAGTTTGAGATGTCTGCTCAGTGTCCAGCTGGAGCTGTCGAGCTGACACGGTCTTGAGTCTGGAGCTGAGGAGGGAGGCCTGAGCTAGACTGTAATTGTTGGAGTTGTCAGTTGTTATGCTGGTTAGTTCTTCCATAACCTTAGTTCTTTCTTTTGACTTGATTTGATGTGGAAAGAGAGGAAAATTAATATTTTTTACTACCAGTAGGCTTGTGCTTTTCTTTTTATCGTGTGTAGTTGCTTAATGAACGTTGATGGCCTGTTACTTGGTATATAGACATGCATTATCAATTGTTCATCTTTGTCTCCCATAATGCTTTTTTTGGCTTAAATCCTTTTATATCAGATATAAAGGTCACATCCTGTTTTGTTTGCATTTGCCACTAATACCTTTGTCTATCTTATTCTTTTCAACCTTTCTAAATACTTTGTTTTAGGTACTTTGATTTCTTTTTAATAGATGAGTTAAACTCATTTAAATGTAGTAATAGTTGTGTTTAATCTGAATACTGTCAAGTTATATTTTTCATCATGTGTATTTATATTGAAGTACTTCAATATATGATTTATTTGCTTTGTTTTTGTGAGTGTTTCTGACATTTAGTAAGGTTTGTTATTTTGGATCCAGTGGTTACCTTTATAACTGTCTCAAAATATAACCGCCCCTTCCCATTTTTTTTAATCCTTAAAATCGAATAACTTGAAACATATATATCAATGTTGACTATTCCTTATCAGTTTTCCCAGTTTAAGTCTTAGGAGGTAAGGGGCTGTTCCAGAATTACATTTTCAGATATCTATTCTTTTTTTTCATCGTTTTGGGTTTCTTCTTCAATCTGTGTTATTCATTTGCTTATTTGAGAGTATAAGAATGTAAGCCTCTTGAAGTCTGAGGTCTTGGCGCTCTTGTTTACCACTGTATCTGCAGCTCCTAAAATACAGTGGCCAGCAATAGTAGGTGTTCAGTACATGTGCAGGAATGAATGAATGAATGGTAACCAAATTTAACTGGCTAATTCTGTGCCTCTTGATTTGTGTATACAGTAGATCTTCCTCTAATTGACAGCCTGATTCGTGTCTTACAAAATATGGAACATTGTCAGAAGAAACCAGAGAACTCAGCACAATCTAACACAGAAGAAACTAAAAAGTCTGATTTAACCCAGGATGATTTCCACTTGAAAATCTTGAAGGATATTTCATGTGAATTTCTTTCTAATATTTTCCAAGTTTTAACAAAGGTAGGAAAGACGTATTCGTGCTTTCTTCAGCAAAAGAAAGTATGTATTGCTTACTGCTCCAAATTTTATTAGTAGTATTTTTCTTATTTTTTAATGTTGCATTAATTTGGGAAAATAGAGAAAGAAAAAAATTATCACCAAAAGTTTATACTCTTAAACTAATAGCCGATTTAGTTTGGTATATTTATTTATGTGTTTTTCACCTACTTATCACCAGTATATACAATTTTTGGAGGCTGCTCTTTTCACTTAACATTATAAGCACTTTTCCTGACTCCAGATCAATACACTGAAAGATTTTTCACTGAGAGCCAGTTTGTTTAATACCCAACTTGCCAAAAAAATCAATTTTCAAAATTTACTGTAAACTTGTTTTAAGGAGTATTCTTCCTGAATATTAGCATATTCTTTCCTTGAGCATATTTTTTTTTATCTGTATATTTTAGGAAAAATATATTTACGAATGTAACGATGAAGAATATACTCACATTCACTGACTTTAAAAAAAGTTCTTATTTATTTATTTTGGCTGCGTGGGCTCTTGGTTACAGCATGCAGGCTTCTCTAGTTGCAGCTCACAGGTTTCTCTAGTTGTGGTGCTCGGGCTCTAGAGCGCAAGAGCTCAGTAGTTGCAGCACATGGGCTTAGTTGCTGTGTGTGGAATCTTAGTTCCCTGACCAGGGATGGAACCTGGGCCCCCTGCATTGGGAGCATGGAGTCTTAACCACTGACCACCAGGGAAGTCCCTTCATTGACTTTTTTAAGAAGAATATTCCTTAAAACAAGCTTCAGTCATTCTGGAGATTTGTATTTTTGGTGAATTATTTTGCTTCCCTTTTCCAGATTTGGGATTATTACCTTAGCATAGGTTTTCAGAAGTTAAATTGCTGGGTTTGACATGATAAATGTGAAGGTGACTGAGGCATAAATGGCTACATATTGCCAAAAGGCTTTTGACATGTGAAAATGTTGATTTTACTTGATCCTTATTGTGTGTTATAATTTTTATATCAAAATTCAACAGGTGATAAATTGTGCCTTATTTTGATTTGCATTTTTATTATTAGTGAGATTGAATAACTTTCCATGTATTTGTATATTATTTGTGTTTCCTGCTTTACAAACTTATCCATTTTAATTGCTTGTATGAACTCCTTGGGTAATTCTATATCTTTTATATATTTGTTGCAAGTATTTTTCCCATTGTTTGTTGTTGCTTTTGTTTATTTATTTATTTATTTATTTGGCTGCGTTGGGTCTTCGTTGCTGCACACGGGCTTTCTGTAGTTGTGGCGAGTAGGGGCTACTCTTCATTTTGGTGCACGGGCTTCTCATTGCAGTGGCTTCTCTTGTTGCAGAGCACAGGCTCTAGGCGTGTGGGCTTCAGTAGGTGTGGCATGTGGCCTCAGTAGTTGTGGGGCATGGGCTTAGTTGCTGCACAGCATGTGGGATCCTCCCAGGCCAGGGATCGAACCTGTGTCCTCTGCATTGGCAGGTGGTTCTTAACCACTGTGCTACCAGGGAAGTCCCGTTGCTTTTGCTTTTTTTGGAGGGAGGGATGTAGATGTTTCTTAATTTTTATGTGATAGGATTATAGGAGGAAAGTGGGCTGAGAATAAACCAGGGATATGTCTTGAAAATGCTGATATGCCATACTTCATGGAATTTGGACTTAATCTTGAAGAAACTGAAGAGCTACTGGAGATTTTTTTAAGAATCAAGTGATACGATCTGTTGAGAAAGATTACTCCAAAAACTCCCCCACTTAGGGGGAGGGGCTAGCAGCAGGAGAGGAAGAAGTCTTGGCTGTACCCCGTATTTGGGGTTTGTGCAGCAGGCTGGGTGGGTGGTGGTGCCTTCACCAAAATAAGGACTGCAGTGGAGCACATGTTGGGGTTGTACAAGGAGGAATGATGGTGGGTTTAGTTTGGGACATTTGAAACACATGTAGGATCAGTAGGGAATTGTATATACTGATTTGTATTTACTCACCAGATATAGCTTTAGAAATTTTCCTTTTTTGATATCAGATCTTTTTGTTTGTTTGTTTTAGGAGACTATAGCTCAGGGATTAAAGGAGGGCCAATTAAGTAAACAGAAGTGTTCCTGTGCATTTGAAAACCTTCTTCCTTTCTATTGCCCTGTGGTGAGTATGAGTAAATGTATAGGTAGCTGAGTTTCAGGGGATTATAAAGTAAAATGTTTTAAGTAAGCACGTGATCTTTGAGGCCTTTGTCGGAAACGATAGTGCACCTAGTGCACTTGACTTAATGCCTTTGTCGGATAGATGATTGCTAAATAATTCATGGCACTAGCTTGAGTTTAAATTTTAAGAGAAAGGAATCAACACTGAATTTATAGTATCCCTTTCTGTTATAGCATATATATTAATCAAAAATAAGATTCTTAGATAGGTACAGTCAAAGGGTTTTTATGGCCCTTCAAATTACATTGCATTTGCTACCATTAGAGGCAATTTCAAAATAACTTTTTTTAGGAAAATGAAGGATGAAATGTGGGAGTGAGGGAATGGGTCAGCAAGGAGGATGATAATACAACTCTGGTGATGGACCCTCAAAGGGAATCAGTAGGAGGATAAATACTAGTTTAAAAGTAAATGAAATGGTAAGAGCTAGTCATTTCCTTGATGTTTCAGAGGACTATCCAGGAAGTAGTATTATTGTCCTCTGACGAGCTGTCAACATTTCTTGTCCATTGGGATATTTAGAAAACATGGAGCATTTTTATAGACAATAGTCAGTATCTTAAAACATCTTTTCCTCTGCTTATGTAAATTTGGTTTTTTTGTTTGACTCACAGGTAGAAGACTTTCTCAAAATCCTACGTGAAGTTGATAAGACTCTTGCTGGTAACCTGGAGGAAAGCTTCCCAAGTTTGAAGCTTCAGACTTAAAAACTATTGGAATTCCTCTGCTCAAGAAATAAACTCTATTTTCCTTGCTGACAGTTGAAATTGACAAATAGGAAGTATTAGACCATAATTGTTTGGTATTGTACTCATGCCCCTCTTCTCCAGCCTTATCTCATTTTTGTTTGGCATTGGAATCTAGTTTCACTATCATCAAGCATCATCTCCCTTCCTGCCGCCCCCCCCCCCCCCCCCCCGCTTTTTTTGTATTGATTGCAGTATTTGTCTTCTTCATGTAAAGAAAACAAAATACAAGCTTATCGTTGAGGTTCTTTTTAGAATATTTGAGGGGTCAGAGAGGATTTTCTTCATAACTCTTAATTTGGTTTTTACTCAGAATTTTGTATTTGTATCCACTGTAAGTGCATTCATCTGCACAAGTAGAAAACCCTATTATAGTAGCTTAATCTGATAACTCGTATGTATGAGGATGAGTCAAAAATTATCCTCACTCCGGTTATATTAAAGCTTCTGGGGGCTTCCCTGGTGGCGCAGTGGTTAAGAATCCGCCTGCCCATGCAGGGGACAGAGGTTCAATCCCTGCTCCGGGAAGATCCCACAATGCCGTGGAGCAACTAAGCCCGTGCGCCACAACTACTGAGCCTGAGCTCTAGAGCCCGTGAGCCACAACTATTGAGCCCCTGTGCCACAACTGCTGAAGCCTGCACACCGAGAGCCTGTGCTCCGCAACAAGGGAAGCCATCTCAATGAGAAGTCTGCGCACTGCAATGAAGAGTAGCCCCCGCTTGCCGCAGCTAGAGAAAGCCCACATGCAGCAACAAAGACCCAATGCAGCCAATAAATAAATTTATTTATTTATTTATTTTTAGAAAAAAACTTCTGCAAAATCTGCATCCAGAGTGAGGATAATTTTTGACTCACCCTCATATTTTATGCAATATGAAGTCCAGAGGTAGGGAGTCCAGCCCTGATAAGGTGGCTCAGGGACCCTGACTCCTTTCACCTCTATGTGGTCTGCCAGGTGGACCTTTGTGTTCATTTTCATTGTCTTGTGGTTAGGGGGACTATAATATCTCTGGTCCTTTCTTCTACATTCAGGGAGGAAAAAGGAGAAAGAGACAAAGGGGCTTTCTCCTAGCAAGTCTTTACCTTTTTATTTGGAAAGGACAGCCCTCCCTGGCCAGAACCATATCACATGGCCATCCCTAACTGCAGATATTTGAAATCAAGTACTTTTTTTCTTTCTAGCCTCTACAGGAGAGAAAGGCAAGAGAGAAGGGAGATCTGAATGGCTTTTGAGTATACCCAGTCCGTGATGTTTGCCACAGTCTGCAAACCTGTCTGTCCATTTTAATTGTATTGATTCTGTGCTAGGTTGTTAGTAATAATCAAAAGTAATGACTAGCTTGGTTACAGTTCAGGTTTTTTTCCTAGTGTTTTACATATGAAGATAGAAATGCTAACATTCTGATGAAAGCACGTGAGAAAAATTCTATATCTTCACAGAAGATAGAATAACAGTGGCTTAATTTCAGAAAATGATTCGCTTGAGTGCCTTCAGATTTTTAAAATTAAGATTGAGGGGGTTTCATAACTTCTTATTGGTTACAAACTGTGCTGTGCATGATTTCTCTCTCATACTTTTATCATTCTTTATAGTTCTTCCTAATGAAATATATTCTGAGAATCAACTAGGTACACTTACAGGAAGCACCCAGCTTGCATTATTTCAGTTACTGAAAGTGGACTTTTCAGAAAATATCAGTTATGAATGAAAAAGCCAGCTTTTTAAACCTCTCTTCTGGTACAGCCTCTTCTCAGTTTATTGCAGCATCTTTTAGGCTTTAAAGCATTGGTCTTGACTCACACTTTGTATTCTTTCCTTGAGTGACTTTTGCTGATAAACGCAGGGGTGCCCTGTGTCATTTGTAAGAGATATATAAATGCCAGTTTCGGGGTAGTTTTATTGTTGAAAGTATCCCTGCCAAAAAGAATTCAACTATAAAGTAAAAATCTTACCGATTAAACTCTTAATTGGTAGGTTTACATTATGTATATTTGTATGTCTTCAGTTATGACCTTATGTACAGGTTGAATGTGACTTTAACATGAGCTTTCAAAGGCACTGATGAAATCACTCCTATCTGCTAGCCAGTGCTAAAAATTCTACTCTTTTATCTCTTAAGGTTGAAGCTTAAGGTGCAAGTAACCCCATAAGAGTAATACTCCAAGTTATTGTCATGTTTACCTCAGTGCATAAATTCACATTCTGTTTTCCTGAGAACACGTTTTAAAAGGGGGAGCACAGGACTTTGGGTATCTGAGCAAAAGAGTGCCACTCAGAGTGGGTAAGTTACAGAGGGAGAAAAAGGATACATCATGGAGAGGCTAGGGATGTCCAGGTTATTTTCTACTTCCCATTTCTGTCTTGAACCTGCCTTACTTACTTGTTACTCTTGTTATTGTAATATTATGATGTGGTACATATTTTCATAGTACTTTGATGTGTTTGAAAACTTCCTAAATCTATGAATTATAATAAATAGGTTTTTTTTAAAGTGAGCAATGTTAAGACTTTTTTATGCCACACGGTTTGAAGAATTTACCAAAAAAATTTACTGCTTGCAGTAATTGCAGTGATATTTTGAAGTGGTGCTTTCTCCAGAAGTATAAATATGAAATTTATGTACAAATGAAATTGAAACTCATTCTTCCCCCATACTTTTTTTGCAGAGGAGGGAAGAAATTACAAGAGGAACTTCAGTTAGCATTTTTTAAATGTGTCATTCTATTTCTAATTAAATTTGAGTTTGATTTTTGAGGTATTTCAGCCACTTAAGACAGACACATGTTCTGTCTCTACCTTTTTTTTTTTTTCCCTCCAAAGATATTTTATTCCTTGCAGTTAATGGGATATAGCTAAATTGTTTTCTTGGCTGATCTAACTTTCAGGATCAAAAAACTTTTTCCACTCTGTCTCGCACATTTCTTTTGCCTTGCTTTGAATCAGTTACCCTGAATAACTTTGACATGTAAGTGGAAAAAAGTTTGAAAACCATCTCTCTTATATACTATTTCAATGAAGCACATGTAAAAACCAACCATAGACATTAACAAGCAGCGTCTGTTTAGGATTCAGAAAATCTTAAGTGTATGAACTGTTGAACAACATTTTCTATTCTGCAGGACTGGGCTATAGTGATGCTGGTTCTGAGAGTTAATGGAATTTGAATAAATTGAAGAAAAGGAATATTGGGGTTAAAGATCTTGCCTGTTTGAAATAGTATTTTTTAGAAAGCTCATTAATAGCCTTTTTTAGAAAAAAACTAGGTCTGTATTAATTTAAAACTCATCTCTGTATTCTCTTTGAGAATGTGTTCTCGTTTTACCAGTTCACAGCTCCAATCTCCTCTCTGCTCTTGGCAGAAGTTTTAAGAAGGAAAAAATAGGTAAATACCCATCTAATTAGGCCGTATCAATATTTTTCTTTTTATTGCTGAGATTAGATTTAATCCAAGAACATTATTAAAGTTACATATTGATAGTGAAGTGGCGTGCTGTCTTGAATTTTCTTCAAAATAGTCAGGGACAAGGGGAAGGAAGTGGGTTAAGGGAACAGATGAAACAAGATTGGCCATGAATTGGAATTGCTGAAGCTGGGTGATGGTAGCCTGGGGATCCGTTGTACTGTTCTATTTTTGTGTATGTTTGAGGTTTCCTATTGTTTTTAAAAGCAAGTAAATCATACACATAATTTTAAACCTGAATTTAATCACATATGATGCTTATTTCTTTTACGTCTAAATAGAACACTATTGTATTAGCATTAAATACTATTGAATTCAGCACAGTTGAAACCAAGACAAATACTGGATAGAAAAGATTATCATCAGTATATAACCAGTTATGTAAAAATTATCTTCTCTGTTTCAACTGACTTGACAATGAGACTTTTATCGTGAGGAATGTGAGTGACTATTAACCAGTTAGGAACCAAGGTCATATATGTTTTAGCACCATAGTGGGGTACTTTTACTAACAGAAGTTCTTATTGGTGATCTTTAATGGTGTATTTTGTGGGTAGAGGAGACTAAGAGAGAGAAGCAGAATCATAGAATTTTAGAGATGGACAGATTATTAGACATTACCTATGTCCAGTGCTTATTCATTGGGCTAGTCAAGCCTATAAGAGACTGGGCCAGTGTAGTCCCAAGGGCCAGGCTAGGCCTAAAGCAGTAACCCAAGAAATCAGATTAAGACTAGAAGCAAGAGGAGACCTCGTGGTGGATGTTTCCAGCCTTCTCTTCTCACCTCCTGGTTTTTGTTTGTCAGCCTAACTGCTCTGTATCTTTGTGTAGAACTCAAAGGCTGCATTGCTAAAATATTGTGATGTACCTTAGGTTAATATGCATAAAGTCAAACTTGCATAAATCAAATTTTGTGCAACTCAAGGAATATCTGTAATATAAAAGCTGAAGAACCTCCATGGGTTTCTAGTTATTTTCAAAGCCAAAAATTTTGTAATATCAGGCTTCTCCTTATACCATAATTATTTTGCCCATGTGACTGCCCTTTTTTAACAGCTGTACTTTCCTTTGAAGCCTATGTCTGCAAGACTTATAATTTTGGGAATCCCCTGGTGGTCCAGTGGTTAGGACTTAGCACTTTTACTGCTGTGGCCCAGATCCCCGGTCGGGGAACAAAGAGAAAAGATCCTGCAAACAGCATGGTGTGCCCCCACCCCCACCCCCCAAAAAAAAGACAATTTAGCAGCATCATGGAGTAGGCCATTCTCATTTTACTCTAATTTTCCATGCCTCAGGGCCCTGGCAAGAAATGAAGTTCTGGGAAGGGGCCATGCCATACTGAAACCAGACCTGAAAGGGAGAGGTTCTGTACATCAGGTAGTTGTGGGTCACTGACCAGCCTGTTGGATTGGCTACTTTGTGCTAAGTGTACACCACTAATACAGTCAACTAAAATTGAAATTAAAATGAATGTGATACAACATTTGTATGGGGATACAGAACGATGTGATAGACACCAGACCTACATGCTTGGTGAAAATAGCCTCCATTTATTGAGAGTTTACTGTGTGCCAGGCACTCTATAGAAATCTTTACACACGTTTTCTTATTTAACTCTGAAATGATCTCAAAAGGTAATTGTTTCCATTTTACAGATAGGGAAATGAATATTCAGAGTAGCTAAGTAACTTGGCCAAAGTTATATAGACAGTAAGTAGTTGACCCCGGGTTTGAATCCAGGCTGCCTGACCCTACAGCATGTTCTTTTAACCACTGTATTATACTTGCACCCTGTAGGTACACATGGACCAGATCATGAAGGGTCATAATACACCTTGTGGGATAGACATCTGGGACATCTGCTTATCCATGCCCCCTTGTCTGAAAATCGTCCCTGACCTGCCTATATTCTTCCTTCGGTTGCGGTGTGTGGTTGATTCCTGATCCAAGCTGGGCACATCACATTGATTCAGGAGAATTGAACTCTGAAGATCATGTAACTTGCAAGGCTTAAGACCTTATTTGGGGGCAGCCAGTCATGTTTACTTTCTACCATGTCCCAGGTCTTGTTCTAAATACTAGGAAGACTGCAGTGAGCTAAACAGAATTTGCACACTGGAAATATTGTAGTGGACAAAGACAAGAATCTTGCCAAATGGAGCTCTCATTCTACACTCTTTTGTAGAGTAACAGGAAGAAGCTGGTCTGTGTAGAAGAACAGAGGAGGTCATGCAGCTTGTAGCAGATTAGATCATTGTTCTCAGTTCCTCACCTCTGTGTATTGGTTCTCTTGCCATGGCTTCTTGGTGAATGGAGTATACTTCCCTGTCCTTTGATTTTGAACTTGGCCAAGTCATTTTGCTTTGGCCAATGGAATGTTAATGAAGCTGAACGTAAGCAGAATGTCTCAATATACCAGTCTTTGTAGAGGCTGAATAGTATTCCACTGTACGTATGTGCCACATTTTCTTCATCTGTCAGTGGGCATTTAGGTTGTTTCCGTGTCTTGGCTTTGTGAAGAATGCTACAGTGAACATAAAAGTGAAGATATCTCTGAGATACTGATTTGCATTCCTTTGGTTAGATACCCAGAAGTGAGACTGCTGAAGCATAAGTAACTTAGCTAAGAGAATGGTTAATTCATCCCCTCCTCTCCACCCCTGCAACTCTTTCCTCCTAAAATAATGTTTTTTTTCCATCTTTGTCAGGATAAGACTTATCTGGAGCACGGTAAGCCTGATCAACTTGTCCCAATATTGAGATGTTACTTTCTGTTTGCAAGCAGTGTAAACTCTCCATTTGTGCAGCATTCTGATTAGGTATGACTAGGTTTTATTTTTAATTTTTTGAGGAACCTCCATACTGTTTCCCACAGTGGCTGCACCAATTTACATTCCCACCAACAGTGCACAAGGATTCCCTTTTCTCCACATCCTCACTAACACTTATCTTTTGTTACCAACACTTGTATATGTATAATAGCCACCCTAACTGTTGTGAAGTGATACCTCATTTTAGTTTTGATTTGCATTTCCCTGATGATTAGTGATGTTGAGCACCTTTTCATATACCTGTCGGCCATTTGTATGTCTTCTTTGGAGAAATGTCTCTTCAATTCCATTGCCAAATTTTTAATCAGGTTATTTGCCGGGGCGGGGGGGGGTGGGGGTTGGTTTTGGTTTTGGTCTTTGTTTTTTGCTAGTGAGTTGCAGGATTTCCCTATTTGAATATTAACTCTTTCTCAGATATATGGTTTGGAAATATTTTTTCCTATTCCATAGGTTGCCTTTTCATTTTGTTGATTGGTTTCTTTGCTGTGCAGAAGATTTTTAGTTTGATGTAGTCCCACTTGACTATTTTTGCCTGTGCTCTTGGTGTCATATCCAAGAAATGATTGCCAAGACCACTCTCAAGAGTTTTAAAGTCTAGGTTTTACACTTACGTTTTTATCCATTTTGAGTTAATTTTTGTGAATGATGTAAGAGAAAGGTTCATTTTCATTTTATACATGTGTATATTCAGTTTTCCCCAATACCACTGATTGAAGAGGCTATGCTTCCCCCCATGGTATATTCTTGGCACCTTTGTCAAAGGTTGGTTGTATATGTATGGGTTTATTTCTGGGCTCTCTGTTCTGTTCCATTAGTCTGTTTGTCTGTTTTTAAAACAGTCCCACTTGTAATAGCATCGAAAAGAATAAAATACTAAGGAATAAGCTTAACCAAGGACATGAAAGACTTGTACACTAAAAACTTATAAAACACTGACAAAAGAAATTAAGGCAGACACAAGTCAAAAGACGTCCATGATCATGCATTGTAAGAAATTAAAAAAAAAAAGAATGTTGTTAAGTTGGCCATACTACCCAAAGTAATCTACAGGTTCAGTGCAACCTCTATCAGAATCCCAATGATATTTTTTTACAGAAATAGGGAAAAAAAATCCTAAAATATGTATGGAATATACATAAAGGACTCTGAATAGCAAAAGCAATTTTGAGCAAAAAGAACAAAGCTGGAGGCATCACACTTCATATTTCCAAAATATATCACAAAGCTTTTTGCGTTTTCTTGATGGAGATGTGAAAAGTCCCCAAAAGTCCCTGAAAATTCTACAGTCACATTTATTTTTCACTAGAGATAAATTAAGTGCAATACATCATATTTGATACTTCATTGCAAGTATGATTTGTACTAGAACATCAAGAGCTCTTTAGCTGCAGTCTTACTGTATGACTCTTGCTTCTAAGTACCTTTCCTTGTGAAATGGTTTTAAATTAACTTTTAAACACCAGCTTCCTGTGTTCCACTGCTAAGGCTACAGCATATATTTATAAAAACATTTCTGCTCACTAGGACACCTAGTTAATTACATACTGAGCTTGTATCAATATTGGGCTTGTTGACCTGCAGGCTGTTTAGAAGTGGAGCCTTAGGAGACCATCTGCCAGTCTCTGCCATTGGAAATGCTTTTCTCTATTACTGTAATGAAATCACTAAAATCATTTCCTGTTTCCAGTCCTTGTTCAGATCTTCTATCTATTGTCAATAAAAGGATATTAAAATACTCAGGAAAGTCCACATGTCCTTTTCATCCTAGTCCACAGTGTAGCAAGTGTCTTTGTGTTTTAGTATTGGAAATAATAAATAATGACGTCAAGCCTATTGTAATAAAAGAAGCCTGCTTATTAAACTCTTTCTTTAGCTGCTTTTCCTTTGACATCACAGGATCTGCTTATAATTACTTCTATGGGTTTTCCCCCTTACCATTCAGGGTTTATATGATTACATGAGAAATTGAAGCATTTTTGGGAACAGTCCCTTCATAGAACTGACAATTTCCTGCTCAGTCAGGCCCATTGTGCATGCAAACTCCAACGATGAGACAATGGGAAGAAAGGCAAGGAGGCTTTCAATGTTCTGGAGGAGTTTGACTTCCTGAAGTATGGGCTTGCTTCTGCGAGGAGTGTATGTTAAAAGCAAGGTGTGTGGGTTGGTGGGAAACATATTTCTCATAGTCCACAGTTCAAGAGAGTGCATCTATATATATATATAGATACACTATATATATATATATGGCTTTATTATAAGTCACTCAGTCAATGTAGGATCATGTGATTTTGTTTTGAATGGCTCCTGCTGACCCCATACCATTTAAGGAATTTGGCATCTTTGGAAATTAACTCTCCTAGCAACTGTATTTGAAAAGCCTGGTGGCATTTGTAAACCTATGAATGTGCTTTCTTCAAAATGCAACTGGTGTTACCCAGGAACAAGCATTACTGGCTAGTCAGCAAGCAATTCTCCTGGAGCAAAATTACGTCCTTCAACTTCTCCATCACAGAGAAGTCTGTATTCTGTCACCACTGGTAGAAAAAAAAAAAAACCTTGCTGATGTTGATGTTATGAACCCTGGAACAAAGTCCCCAAATGGAATTCTTTAATTTCTTTTTATGTTTGGACAAACCAGGTAACTGTCCTGTGTGTCCTAAATAACTTATAGAAGTTACTTTAATTTCTATGATTATAGTATTCGATATTTAAAGCAATTTGGAGACTTCTTGCTCCAAATGCACCCCTTTGCTTGTTGCGCACATCAAGTGATATCTGAATGGTCTTTAAAGATCCAAATTTCACGTTTTCAGATGAGTCTTGAGTGATCTGAAAATCTTAGTAGATTTTTCTTTCATTTCTGTTTGGACATGTTTCAACGTGGGTTGGCTATTTCTTTAGGGCCATTGCTGGAAAACACACAGTTTTCCAGAACAATTCACAAAGCACTCAAGGGTTATTTTATCTTTTAGGAAGTTGCCCCAGGTTGTGCCTGGAGCACTTACAGCCCAAAGGAAACTAGGAGGGTCATGCTGCAGAGGCCCTTTGGAGGAACGTGCCAGCTGCTCCGTAACCATGAGGTGGCTCTCCTTTGATGGAGAGATTAATAGTTTCCATAATCATATCATCCTGGTTGCTCTGTGCCCAGAGTTTACTCAGACTTGAAAGAAATGGAAATTAATTGAAAAGGAAAAAAAAATATATTCCTCTCTTGCCTCCCCTCTAAACCTCTCATCTGGAAAAGTGATGAGAAAGAAATTCAGGGGTTTGTTGCCAGTGGGAGCTGAGATATTTATTTTCTTTTGCAATTCTGGATGTAAAGAACCAGAAGAAAGCAATTGGACGGTGGGGGGGAGGTAGGTACAGGAAGAGAGTCTAATTCCTAAAGGCCCGAGTAATTCCAAACAGAACAGGAGCAATGGGCATTGGACCCAGAACACACACAGAGGGTTATCTGTGAAGCTCCTGGAAATGAATGCAGAGGGAGCAAAAAGGGGGGGTTTTAGCTGCTGTGAATGTCATCAGATAAATTGTGTTGGTCTAGTGATTTTTATCTGTGTCTGTTTCCACCACAGAGGAGCTGTCATGAGTTTATTTTCCACATCCTGAGTTCGGGAAATACTTATCTTTGGTTAAAGTCCATTCTTTCTTTTCCGGCTGTGAAATTTGAGCTCAATTCTTTTCAGCCTGTGCCATCACTCTGGCCCAGTTCTCTCACCCTATATGCTAGTGTTGATTTCTGTTAACGTTGCTGTTAAGCCTTGAGGTATTTCAGTGGCTGAGGATTTAGTCCTCTGTGGGAGTCAGTGGATGTTCATAGAACACAGGGCTCTTGTCACATCTTCAATCAGGGATAGACTTCCAGTATATGATCAGTAAGTGCTTTGTTGGAGTATACTGAACAGGTAAGAGAGAGACTGAATTGTGGATGAGCACTTCTCATTCATCCATGCCACGGTGTGTTGTGTTGAACTTGTCATGTGTTAAGCACTGTGCTCAGTGGGATTAAGAAGTTGACAATTCAAGACAGGAGGAAAACAGAGCTAGTTAATAGGCGTTTATTCCTTTAATTTCCGAAAGTCAGAGTCCATGTCACTTCTGAAATGATATACTTTCACTTCTCCAAGTTATATGCTAGTCAGAGATTTGGGTTCTCTTGAGGCTTATATAACTGTAAGGGATATGTAGGTCCGTTTGTGGGTAGATAGCTCCCTGCAGTTAAATGCAGTCCCAACAGCAAGCTCCCTTCCACTGTGGCCCATCCTCTGTGACAATTAAGGACGTCAGATAAATGCTTGCTCCCACTCTTCTTGTGGGACCTTGTAAAGGAAAACACCTCCAGCCAAGGGCTTGGCTGCATCGCACTTGCAGAAGGAGGCTCTTGAGAGCTAGTGGATATGCCAACAGGCCTGCTGTAGCAGGACATGGTGATGCCACAGCAGATGCTGGAGGGAGGGGAGGCCCTGGTCCAGGAGGCTGGAGGAATGATGTGTATGTAGGAGACTCAAGGGTTTGTCGCCAGTGGGAGCTGAGATGAGGCCTAGTCACTCAGGGAGCACTATGGAGCCTGGCCCAAGCCCAAAGGGACAAAATCCTGAATTTACAGAAGCTGTAGGACACAGCCGCAAGTGATGGTGAAGCAACAAGCATTCTGGAGGCTAAGAGGTCAGAGATGGAAAGAACATAATCTTCACATCCACAATGAGGTCTCAGCTACACCCCTCCTCTCTACACCTGGACAATACCTTAGGAGGCAGCTATGTAAGACACCCAGCCTATTAAATTTTTTTAAAATTAAAGATTGCACAGTCTTCAAGGGCCTATTTAAATTATTGAGCCAGAGTGAATTTAAATGGAATTGGATCTTTGGTTTTTTAATTTTCCTGCTACTAACAGATGGGGATCCAGAGAGATATCAGATTTGTTATGATAACAAGATGAAACTGTTACTTTTTCTTTCCACATCTGAGTAACAGTGTGAGTTGAATTTTGAGACCCTGTACATAAGGAAAGAGTCAGAGGAGACGGAGTTGCCAAAGTTTTAGCAGATCAGTGAGAATCCTTTCACATTCTTTTTGGAATTTCTATAGTCAGATATACTCAGTATTTCTCTACATAGATTCATTTCCAAGAGATCAAAGAGGAAGATGACAGACAAAAGAGATATTTCATTACATTTCAGGAGGCTTGCTGACTGACGTCTTTTGTATCTAGAATCCATAGGGACAACCTAGTATGTATGGTGGAGCCATGAAGGATCTTTATTTTGAGGTTAAAACCAGTGTTCCTTTAAAAGCTGACACATCTAAAGGGAAAGAGAAACTGGAGAATTCCAAATCTAGTGTACAACCAGTCTCCTCTGTGAAACAGGAGACTGCATGAGTAGTGTTCATTTATACATTCAACAAGCATTTAGCGGTTGCCAGCTCCGTCAGGCACAATGCTGAGTGCTGGGGAGGCAGTACTTGGAATGTGGCAGTTGTTCCACAAATGTTAAATAAATGAATGAAAACTATGCTCCATTTCCAGAGGCAGGCTTACCTGAAGCTAATAAAGCCTAAACTTAAAGCAGTGGTTCCCAAACTTTGATGTACATAGGAATCACCCAGGGATCTTTAAATCTTTAAAAAACAATACTGATGCCTGGCTCTCACCTCCAGACATTCTGATTGGTATGGGGTGCAGAGTGGGCATCAGGATTTTTAAAGCTCCCCAAGTGGTTCTCATGTACAGCAAAGTTTGGGAACCACTGGTTTAAGGACCCCTCACTTGCTTGGGCCTCTTCTAAGATTGTTGTATTGATTGGATTTCATGGTTAGCACAAAGTTTATGACTTCATAGCATTTCCAGTGCAAGGCCTTTTCAAGTGACACACTGGTCTTTTTAATTGTGTCCCTGGAGTTCTGTACCTCACCACCCCCCCTGCCTTTCCTGGAGGAGTTGCCTGGTGACACGTATGAAGCTGATTTAAAGCTCTACAAAATTTATTCAATGATTTTATTACAGAGGCAAACAATAACCATGTCTGCTGCACATGTGAGCCAGTTTGCAGAGAGGAGGGCCACATGTGGAACTTCCTCTTCTTTGCCTTTGGCCAGGTGCACAGCTGGGAGTGTATCTCCATGACTCTCAATAGGGTGAGAACGACTACAGTCTGTAGAGGAAGGAGTGGAGCAGCTCGCTGTGCGGGAGCTGATGAGAGGCTCTCAGTGGTGTTTTGAAGTGGCTCTGAACTTGCTAAGTGGCTGTGTGATCTGTATTTACCCATATCATCCACAGAGTACAAAGGCTGCTTGGGGTTCTCTGAGGCTCCCTTTTCCTGGCCATCCTTTGGTGTGTGTCTTCTTGGCCCCTTCTGTGTATCAACCACCTACTTAGCAGGTCACGCCCAGGTTATTAATGCATCCGATTATCAATGGCTTTGTTGCCCTCTGAGGAAAATGTCATGTAACACATAAACCAGAGCCCCCAGTGATGACTAAATGCAGATTAAGGGCATGGCTGCTTCTCTCTCTGTAGGGAAAGACTGGGGCTTTTTGGATTAACTTCTGCTATAATAGAGTCTATTAAGTCTTCTAATATCTGGCACCTGAGAAAAAGTGCCCCCAACTAACCTCTTCGGGGTATTAATGCCATGTAGATAGGGTTTTCCTTTCTCTCCTTTCTGACCCTGTGGAACTCGAGGAGTGGTATTCCTTGTCTGTCCCAATAGTATACCTTCCTCCCTTGAGTCTTCAAGTGGTCACTTTTAGAGTCTCTCCGAATCTTCTTGATGACTGTGAAAGCTCGGCCACGCTATCTTGAGCTCAGTTGCAGAAACAAAGGAGAAAGGACGTTAATCATCAAATTTGCTCATTTTCCCTCATGTAGGCTCAGTGATACCTTTTCATAGAAGCTTCAGAGATCATTAATTAGACAAATGGTCCTGGCTTTGCTTTCTGCAGCCCCAGCAAATGCTATTTGACTTGTAGGAGGAATGACTAGTCGCATTGAATGCAAGGGGTGATAATGCCTCTTTAAACAGTACAAAGCAAACATGAAGACAGCAGACACTGGGGGAAAACCAAGTGTGCCCAGGCAATGGGGCCTGTCTCTCCAAGCACAGTTGTTTCTCTGCTGTAAGATAGTCTCTCTCATCCTAAAAATCTGAATAGCCAGCACTTCCTAATAGTGAGTGGCGTTTTCTCACAGTTTGCGTTAAGTTGAGCAGGAGTGCTGTATTGCACAACGCCAGGAAGCGCCATGCGCATTGTCTTTTATGTGAATCACGCGCCCTGGATTTAGAGTGTCTCGGGTCCTTCAGATGGTATTGGGTGCTTTCGTAATTACTTCTCAATAATGGACTAGGATAAAGCAATTATATTCCAATAAAGAGCTTAGAAAAAAAAAAATGGACTAGGAGGTTTACCATATGACTCAGAATCCAAAGTCAGAGAAGTCTAGAAACCTGAAGAAACTAAAAAAAGGAATAAATCCTTTGGGTTCCTTAGTCCATTTTTTTTTTAAATTTTGTGGTACGTTGAGGTGAAAAATTCTCTGGGTTAAGTGCGGTCTTGGATTCTGGCCCCCTCTGTCCCTCCCTGTGTGACTTCAGGCGAGCTATAATACACAGCAAGTAGAAGGCTTTGTCGTGACCGATACTAATCGGGCTATTTTGCTCAGTGTGTTTGAAATGATCACAAGCCAGCATTTCGTGGAGTAATGTGTTGAAGCAAAGATGTTCAAATGATAAACAGGGTTTCCCATTGTGGTTTTTAAAAGTGGAATTGAGAATTGAAGCAGATTTGGAATGAAACTTGTGTAAAGTTGTGTGTAAACAGATTTGTACACAGCTCTTCCCGTAAAGCCATTTGGGTGTTATCAGAGACATGTGATCACTGAAGGCACCATGTCGTGAAGATTAATGTGTTTTTGGACGGAGATATAGTAGATTTAGATCTTGAGGACTCAAGAGATTATGTGTGGCCTGATCTCTTTCCTCATCCCTTTGCACCATCAAATTAATTTGATTTGAAAATGGATAGAACTCCATATGGCTTCTAACATCTGAGGTCTTACTGCACAAAAAAGAGAAAGTCCTCCGTACATTCCATACAATATACACCCACATTTGTTATATTATTTAATGATTCAAAACTAAAAATTCAACACGAGTTTGGCTATCTTAGAAGTATGGCATCTTGGGACTACAACTTTTAAAAAATGTTTGTGCAGATCACGAATACTATTGTTACTTTTCAAACTTTGATAAGGTATTTGTATTAAGGTTTTAGGGTTAAGACATGTATGAAAATAAATGTTCCTGTCTGTGGTGATATTCTACTTTATATTGAAGAGCCCTAAGGAAAGGGAAGAAGAAGGAAACTCCCAATTATTGAGTGCTTAGTGTATGCTAGGACCTGATCTGGGGAATTTACATACATAGTCTTATTAATACAACAGTCTCACAGGGAGATAATATCATCTCTGTTTTCTGGATGAAGAAAGGTTCAGAGAGGTTGAGAAATTTTTTGATGATCGCAGAGATTGTAAGTGGAAGAACTGGAATTTGAATCAAAATTTGCCCATTTCCTTACCTAAAGGTAAGAAAACTCTTCCTTTCCTATATCTATCATATTGAACATTGAACTGCCATCGTATGAAATGCTCTCTCAGTTTTACTTATTCTTTTCCCAGGGAGACACATAAAATGACAAAGACAGCAAGTTTCCAGAATTGGAACACTTTCCCTTGTGTGAGTATTCTGAAAGTAAAATACCCATGCAGTCTTTCTAGGGAGAAAAAAAAGTCAAGGATTTACTTCAAGAAAATAAAAAATGAATTCATGGTAACTTAGCCTTTGGTTTAATAAAAAAGGGGCAATCTTTGGGTCTGGCAGTTTCCAAACATCCAAACAAAGTCATTAGTCCTAGTTTCTCTTCATCTTTCAGGAGTGCCCTTCTTCACGTTGGTGGCATTTTCCACTGGCTAACTTCCATTAACACCAGACTTTTATCCTCTGAGATTAAAGATAAGAAAGAGAATCTTTAAATTATTGAATAAACAAGTCTTAGATCTGATTCTCACTGGCTCGCTCATATTGGATCATGTGACCATCATTGAACCGATTAATCGATTAATCCGGCTAAAGGCTTAATCCTCTGATCAGCTGTTTAGAGTTACATGACTACCCTAGAACTGGGTGGGGAATAGGAAGAATGAGGTCCACCCAAAGCAAATGGGCTGAGACTGGGAGAGGCATGGGTCTCCAGAGGAAAAATGGGGTTCTGTTAATGGAAGAGGAAATAGATGTAAAGCATAAAAACAGTAATATCCTCTACAAACAATCAACCAATAAATCAGGAAATTTGTTAGTTAAGATCAAATAATTGGGACTTCCCTGGCGGTCCAGTGGTTAAGACTCTGTGCTTCCTCTGCAGGGGACACAAGTTTGATCCCTGATGGGGGAACTAAGATCCCACATGCTGTGTCGTGCGGCAAAAAAAAAGAAAAGAAAAGGAAAGAAAAACCAAATAATCACTTATAAAGTTAATGGGGCATCTGATGCAATTGTTAAACGTTAACGTACTAACAATTTGTAAATAAAATTCCAGATGATTTCAACATAGTTGAAGCTCAGTAGAGAATTGCTGAATGAATGAATGAATATTAGGAGAGTCAGGGTGGAGTGGGCAGAGTAAAACAGAAGTAAGAGCATTCCAATTGCCTTGTCTTGTTAAGGAGGAAGGTTAAAGATACTGACTAATCTTGGTGATGTTAGGATTATATACATTTAAGTATGTTAAGCATTCAAAGATAGTTACTATTGAAATAAAGATATGGAATTGCTAAACCACTAGTTTAAAAAAAAAAAGGACCATAGAAAGTTTGATCTATCCAGCAAAAGTTAGGATAGGAGGGAAAAATAAATATATATTTTAGGACGAAATATATCCATGATATGAATGAGTTAAATCCCATTATTAAAAGGTAAAGATTTTTATGAGACAAAATCAAGTTTTATGTTGTTTACAAGAGGCAAACCTAAAATGAACAATACTCAATAAAGGGATGGATAAAGATAAAGTGATAAAATAGAAAGCAGGAAATGAAAAACTAAGAATAAAATTAACAGCAAAAAAAGAGAGAGGTACTTGGGCTATTTTATAAACTATAAGTGATACGATTAATCAATAGGATATAACAATCATAAACTTTAAAATACCAAATATTAGAGGGAACAGATATAATGCAAATTTTGTTAGAAATACAAGGAGAATTTTTTTTTATTGTAAGAAACAAACTTACCTCTCAGAAATGGAGTTTAAAAAAAAATCAAAGTAAATTAAGACATAGAGAATGTGAATAAGAATATTCTTAAATGTTGATTTTTATATTTTAATTATTTATCAAATCTATGTGCCAGGCATTATTCTAAATACTTTATAAGTATGAACTCATTTAATACTTATAACAATCCTCCGGGACAGGCAGGTTACTCTCTTCATTTTACAGATGGAAAAACCAAGTCACGGAAAATGTAAGTAACTTGCCTCGGGTCACACAGCTGAGTAAATGGCAAGACTATGTATGGCTCAGCAGTCCATGCTTTTAACTCCTACGCTCTGAATGCACACATATATAGACCTCTGTACTCCACAGTAGAGAATATTTGGGCTCTCCATATTTGGTTCTTATCTTCTTCCTGGACATACCAGAAGACTAGACTTCAAAGCGCTCTTATTGTAAGGAAGAGCAGTATGATTAGTTATAGCCAGTGAAATGAGAACAGCAATGACGAGTATCATTTCTGGGCCAAAGCATTTAAGAGCTGTGGCACGCCATCAGGAAACTCTTCCTTCTCTTTGTGTGACAGCCATGGCTTGAGATGGCCGAGCACAGGATGAAGTTGCTCAAATCCCTGAGTAACCACACAGAGGACCACTTGCAGAGGAGCTTCCCTGGATAGTCACCCACTACATGTTGGACTTAGCGTGAGAGAGACAAAAACCTTTATTGTGTTAACATAATAAAGGGATTCATTACTGTAGGATTACATACTCTGCCCTGATTATCACATACCCCCACATGAAGAATTCATATTCTCTTCAAATTTAATGTAACATTCATAACAGCAGATAATGTGATGAGGCACCAAAGACATCCTAATAAATTTCCCTAAGAAGAAATCATACAGATGCATTCTCTGACTCAAGTACAATAAAGAAAAAAAAATTTGGAAAGGAGGAAAACCAGAAGAACATAACCACATGGAAATTTTAAAAATGTTTTTCTAGGAAAAGATTCAAAGCTAAACTCAGAAAGAGGCAGAAAACCTTAAAAGACTAATATTCACCTTGAAAAGGTAACGAAAGAACTACCCCATCTCTACCTCAAAGCAACTGAAAATGGTGGGAATTTTCTGAATTATTTCTACAGAGATAACAAGACTGGATAAGAACAGTCACATACACACAAAGGAAACTATAGGCCAATCTTATTTGTTAATATGGATGCAAAAATTCTAAACAAAATACCAGCAATAAAATTCACCATATTAAAAGATATATAAAAATATATATTTAAAAAACCTATCATGATCAAGATGAGTTTATCCCATGAATGCAAGGATAATTTAACATTAGGAAATATTTTCATGTAATTCACTACACTAATGGATCAAAAAAAGAAGAGCTGTGATCAGTATATGGCAACAATTCATTTGATAAAATTTTACATGTTTCTAAGAAGAACCCCTTTGAAGTCTGAAATAAAAGAAAACTTCAATAACATAATACCTATAGCAGATTCAATTCTTAATTGAAACAGAAACATTCCCATTAAAGTCTGGAACAAAACAGGATATTATTATTGAAAATTGTTCTGACAATCCTACTAATAGAATGGGATGAAAAACAAATAGGTATAAGGTTTAAGTATTAAAAAGAAAGGCTCAAATGTTATTTTTTCATAATTTTTCTTCATCAATCTTTTTCTTATCAAATAAAACACAGAAGCAGAAAACTGCATCTTATTGAATTATTAAAAAGCAAATACTCCTGTTTTCATCACCCAGCTCAAGAATTAGAACTTTATCAGTCAACCAGATGCCCCTCTACATGCCCTCCAAACCACTCTACTAACTTTTACAATGATCCCTCATTTGAAAAGTGCTATAATTTTTTTCAGTTGTCCTTTCAGTGGATATGATTATATACCTAGGAAGTCAAGAGACTCACCTGACTGGCCTGTTAGAACTAATGAGATTAGTGGGATGGACCTAATATCACCTCTGCACATGTAAACTGGATTCCCTCTGCTCCACATCATTGACTTTGCTCTTGTCAAGGATTCCAATGGCTTATCTGTTGCTGAATCCAGTGGTGACACTTCTGTCCTCAACTTGGAGTAGCATTAAAGGCAACTGAAGGTCTCTTCTTTAAAAAAAAAAAAAAAAAAAAACTTATTTTGATTGAAGTAGAATTCATTTGCAGTGTTGTGTTCATTTCTGGTGTAGAGTAAAGTGATTCAGTTATATTCTTTTTCACATTCTTTTCCATTATGGTTTATTACAGAATATTGAATATAGTTCCCTCTGCTATACAGTAGGACCTTGTTATTTATCTATTTTATATATAGTAGTTTGTATCTGCTAATCCCAAATCCTAATTTATCCCTCCCCCTGCCCTTCCCCTTGGATAACCAGAAGTTTGTTTTCTTTGTCTATGAGTCTGTTTCTGTTTTGTAAATAAGTTCATTTGTATTGGGGAGTTCCCTGGTGGTCCAGTAGTTAGGACTTGGCACTTTTATTGTGGTGACCAGGGTTCAATCCCTGGTCGGGGAACTAATCCTGCAAGCCATGCAGTATGGCTAAAAAAAAAAAGTTCATTTGTATCATATTTTACATTCCACAAATAAGTGATGTAATATGGTATTTGTCTTTCTTTTTCTTACTTCACTTAGGATGATAATCACTAGGTCCATCCATGTTGCTGTGGATGGCAATATTTCATTCTTTTTTATGGCTGAATAGTATTCCATTCCATATATGTATATGCTACATCTTCAAAGTAAAACCTTGTACCCATTAAGCAGTTACTTCTTGTTTTCCCCTGCCAACTCCACCACCCATCCAACACTCTACCCTTAGCACCACCACACTGTATTCTGTTTGTATGAATTACATATTCTGGATAGTTCATATAAAGTGAGTTATATAACATGTGACCTTTTGTGTCTGGCTTCTTTCACATAGCATAACATTTTCCAGGCTCATCCAAGTTGTAGCATGTGTCAGTACTTCCTTCTTTTTTATGACTGAATAGTATTCCATTGTGTGTATCTACCAGCTTTTTTATCCATTCATCCATTGATAGTCATTTGGATTGTTTCCATTTTTTTGACTATTGTGATTATTGCTGCTGTGAGCATTTGTGTATAGGAACTTGTCTGAGTACCTGCTTTCAATTCTTTTGGGCATATACCTACAAGGGGAATTGCTGGGTCATCTGTTAATTCTCTGTTTAACTTTTTGAGGAATCACCAAACTGTTTTCCATAGTGGCTGAACCGTTTTACATTTCTACCAGCAATGTACAACGGTTCAAATTTCTCCACATCCTCACCAGTGCTTGTCATTTTTTTCCAGGTACACTTTTGAATATGTGAAGATGACAGTGTGTCATGGAAGTGGAGATATAAAATGAGTTATTGGATATAGAGGTCTGGAGTTCAGAAGGGCGATTTGGGCTTGAAATATACATTTCAAAGTTGTTAACATATCAAGGATATTTAAAGTCATGAGAGGGGATGACATTGACAAGGAAAAGGGTATGGACTGAGAAGAGGGCCTAGGTCCTTGCCTGGAGGAACCCTGAACATCTGGAGGGAAGAAAGGAGGAACTAGCAAAGAAGCTAAAAGGACCAATTTGAAGGTACCCCAAGCCAGCTTAGCAAGTGAGAAACTGGAGATTGGGATATATCACCTGTCAAACAAGTTCTACTGAAGATCCAGGCAGTGTAGTGAGATTTGTTTTTTGTTTTGTTTTGTTTTGTTTTTTTGTTTTGTTTTACCACCCATGGAGCCAGTAGTTCTTATATCTCAAAAGCCACATCTCAGGGTCAGAAAACTCTTTTGCCATAGATTCTACAAATCAAGATGATAGGACAATCATAAGGAGAAACACAGTGCCCCATCTGGATACCACCCAAAGCTTCTCATTTTGGTACAAAGATGTTCATGTCCAATTTCTGGAACCTGTGACTGTTATCTTACATGGCAAAAGGGACTTTGCTGATGTAATTACATTAAGGACTTTGAGATGGGAAGATTCTGGATTATCTAGGTAGCTACAAAGTATTCACAAAAGTTCTTACATGTGATAGAGGAAGGCAGGAGAGTCAGATTCCAAGGTGCTGCATTGCTTGCTTTGAAGATGGCTGAAGGGGTCATGAGCTAAGGAATGCAGGTGACCACTAAAAGCTAGGAAAGGCAAGAGAACAGATTCTCTGCTGGAGCCTCCAAAAGGTACGTAGCCCAACTGATACCTTGATTTTAGGTCAGTGAAACCTAAATTTTGGACTTCTGACCTCCAGAACTATAAGATAATAAATTTGTGTTGTTTTAAACCACTAAGTTTATGGCAATTTGTTACAGTAATGGTGGAAAATGAATACATTCACTAAGACTGCTTCTTTTCTTCATCTTGATTAATTTACCTCTTTCATAACTTCCATGGAAATGTCATTTTCTCACTCTGTGATATCAGTTTGGTATTAAGAAGTAATTAAACACTTCTAATTAGACAAATATATATTTTCTCCAACTGATAGTTATTTCTCTGTGCCTTAGCAGAGTATGTGAATTTAATTTAAATTGTATCGAGTCCAGTGAAAATTCTTACTTGGTGAAATTCCAGGCACCATGCTGAAGATGTTTTGGGAAAGGTCAGGGTCATCTTAGAATTCTGTCAGAGAAGTGGGCAAGCCCAGATGCCTGGAGTCTCCCCAGGGCTGTGGGAATTGAGTACATTCAGAGAGGCTCAGAAAAGATTCCTGCTTTGCTCAGTCCTTCAAGGTGACCTTAGGTGGGCCTCATTTTTATGAACTACTCAAGCTTCTCCACTTCAGCGCCAGTGCCCAACCTATTCTCCTGATCTCTTTGGCAATGGACTCACTGAATGACTTGGCCCCATCGCTCTTCTTTAGCAGAGGTGGTTTAAGCCCTCCTATAGACCTAACTTTAGGAAAGCCATCTTTGACCCCAGCTTGGTTCTGACAGGTCTCTCTACCTGGCCAGTGATTTTCGTGTTATTGTAGTAGGAACACCAGATTTAAAATTGGAATGCTTTTGCCTGATTCTTGATTCTGTTTACTAGCCTGTGCCATAAAAGTCATAGAGCTTCCCTGAGCCTGTTTCCTTATTTGTGAAATAATACTTACCTCATAGAATTATTATGCAGATAAAAAGAAAAATGCATTTGAAATCAGATGTCCTGCATTTTAAAATATATTCATATTAAGCAATGAAAAAGAACAAATTACTGATAGACACGCACCAAAATGGATGACGTTCAAAAGCATCATGTTAAGTCCTAGGAGTCAAAAACCACATACTGTATGATTCCATTTATGTGACATTCCAGAAAAGGAAAAACTAGAGGGACATAAATAACATCAGTGGTTGCCAGGGTTTGGACATGGGAGGAAAGAATTGAAACAAGGGAGCTTTTTTGAGTTGATGGAAATGTTCTGTATTCTGATTGTTTGATGTTTACACAACTGTATATGTTTGTCAAAACTCACAGAAATGTACACCTCAAAAGGGTGAATTTTGCTGTAAGTAAATTATACATAAACAAAGTTGACTTAAAAAATCGAAGCAAAAAATGTTCTAGAATATAATGTGTTACATATATAGTCCTTTAGGATAGGATCCTTACGGAATGAGCACTCAATGAATAAATAACCTAGTCCAAATTTTTGGCTTCAGTGCCATGTTGTTCCCATGATTTTCTGCTAATATAGCATGCTCATCCATTTGCAGCATTAAAGTTTGTTTAGTTGGAAAGGTACTGAGCACTTCCCGTCTAAAAAGGTCAAGGATTGTCCTGCCTTAAGGAACAGGGAAGTCACCAAGAGAATGATGAGGCAGGGCTGGACCATCAAATAACCTAGAAGCACAGAGATATCTGGGAGGTGGGATTGTGGGTGTGTGGGTTCCTGCTTTGGTCGCCAAATGGGAGAAGTAGTTCAAGCCTACGAGATGTCATATGTCAATAACGGATGTTACCTTGGTTTGGAGGGAATTCCCCACTCGATTGTTTAATATTAGTCAGACTTCTGTAATTAAGGATGGCCTAACATTAGCCTAATTAAAACAGTCAGATCTACGTGAAGGCTAAGGCGTGCGAGTCTCGGCTCGGGCTGGCGGGGACAGTCAGCACCCAGAGGAGGTCAGCTCCCCCGCCCCGCAGGCGAACCCCTTTCTCATTGGCCACTTGCCTGGCCGCCTCGGGCAACCATTGGCTGGCCCTGTCGCCTGCTTCTATAAGAGGCGGGCAGCGCGAGGCTGTGGGCTGACCCAGCGCACTGCTAGCGGCGCCCAAAGTGAGTGCTGTGGCCCCTTCCCGCCTGGACGAGGGACCACCGTCGTGGATTTGGGGGCACTGGGCTGGCTCGAGGAAGAGGCAGAGTCATCCTCCGAGAGGTAAATGCCTGTGGGGAACTGGGCCTGGGAAATCGAAGTTGTACTCCTGTGGTCACTCACTCTTCTCCTTTCCTCCTACTCTTTGGGGTGAAAAGACACTATTTTTGAGGGCCTCCCGTGTGGCAGAAACAGGCTCTTTACATGTCATCTGATTTCACCTCCCCAACAAACCCTGTGAGGTAGATATTTCTTGAATTTTACAGATGAGGAAACTGAGGTTCAGAGTAGAAACCAAGTCAGTGTGATTCCTCTATGCTAGCAGAAACAAACACATTCTTCCTTCTCTTCTCCTCCGTCAAATGGCGACATCTCTTTTTTCCTTCTCCTCCTATAAAGGGAAACTGCCCTTAGACACCCCCAAAGAAAAGGAAGTCTCTGATGCAAAGACTTTCAGCATCACATCTCATCACTTCCACCCCCAACATGGGACTAAGAGCTCGGTACAAGGTTACAACTGACAAAGAGGACCTAGTAGTTCAGATCTTGTTAATGGTCCAGGTAAGCTTAACTTTGCCTCTAACCAAAATTTTGGTTTTCAGAGGTTTAAAATAGGTTTAAAATTAACTCCCCAATGAGGCTCTACGCTAGTTGACTTGGGAGAAAAAAGACTAGAGTCGAACTTTCTAACCCAGTGAAAGTTTGTGCCTGTTAATTAATTCTCAGAGAAGGATGGATTTCACTTATTTGGTTTAAAAGCAGAGGTGAACACAGCTTAAAGTAACGATAAATGGTTCTTTAAAAGCTATAATCTGTGGCCTATGAATCTAGCCACTGGAGTTCATTTGTACATGTATTATTACCATATTAGATTATCTTCAGGCAGGGATGTATCTTCTATTTCCCTCTTTTTTTTTTTTTTTTTTGGCTGTTGCTGTTATTTCCCGGAATAATGCTTTTCATGTTTTCTTTTTTGGCACACGGGCTTAGTTGCTCCATGGCATGTGGGATCTTCCTGGAGCAGGGATCGAACCCATGTCCTCTGCATTGGCAGGCGGATTCTTAACCACTGCGCTACCTAGGAAGCCCTTCATGTTTTCTTTTATATTTCATCTTTCATTCTCTTTCCCTTCCCCCATCCAGAAAAGAAAATCAAGATTCTCTGGAGGATTCTCTCCTTTCACACCAGTCTTTCCCAGAGCTTTTACTTCTGTCTTCAAACAGCATCCATGCTTTCAAAATACTTTAATTCGGTAGTGCTTTGTGCTTTCTAGATCCTAGAAATTTAAATTACACTGTTACTGATTAAACTAAGGGGAGAAAAGAGTTAGTCAATGTAAACACCTTGACCTCTACTATACCAAGGGGCTGTTGATCATCTGACTGCCTTCTTGGTGTGTGTTTCTTATTTCCAATGGCAGATCCTGCACACCAGTGCATCTTTCGTCAGGTCAGGAAATTCGATAGGAGAATAACTCCCTGCCTCTCACAGAAAAGGGGGAAATACCAGTTGGCATTGGCCTATGAGTGTTGCTTTAGAAGTAAAATATATACTTCTTCATGAGACACGGATCCAAACAAGTGTGACCCGTTGGACACTTTTATCTTACCAGGCTAGCACTGTGGGTTTTGCCCCTGAAGGAATAGGAAGGGGTAGGTAGCCTGAAGAGGGAAAGTGACAAAGGGGAAATGTTGAGGTTCTGAAAGGGGTTTGGGAGTAACAATAAAGACAAAATAAAGATGCTTCATAAGTTCTGTCCATCAGGCCAAACTGTGGTCAAATTTTAGTAAAGATCAAAGACTTGTGCTCTTCAGCTTATTTTGGAGTGGATGTGGGGGAAGGGTGACAATTCTTTTCTTCTAGTTTTTTAGCAGAAGTTCCTTTTGAGAAACTTCACTTATATTGACTTAACAAGAGGGATAGGAATATTTCCAAATCTCCATATAAAATGCCTTACTCATCATAAATATTCAGTTCATGTATCCTTCACCTTTCTCTGCTCCCTGCCCCCATTAGGGAAATGTTGGTGGCAAAACTAGATCCATTTCAGAACCAGGGAAAAATGAGAGAATTATGAACCACAAACGGATGGCGTTACATTAGCCATGACTGTTAGTACCTTCTTACAATGGCTCCTGCCAGGGCAGCTTAAGGGTCAGTTTTGAAATGTGAAAGAAAATCTTGATATAGTTTTACATGAAGAGCATTCTAAGCTCTGAGGGAGTCATTGAAGGTTGAAGTATCAGGAGATCTGAAATTCTGTTGGTGTTACCACTGACTGGCAAAAATCACTTTTCTTTCCTGTTCTCTGATCCTTGCTCCCATTTGTTTGATTACATTATGAAAATAGTGGTGGACCAGGAAATAGCTTATATTTGCAGAATCCTCTTACTTCAGCATGTTATGGTGACAATACGAGGGAACACGGGGACTCAGTAAATATAGGCTGACTCCGTAAATTGTACTCTGGAGTCTTCATCTGTTTGCAAAAGAATTGCTAAATTATTCACTTGAGATTTGAAACTTAATACACTTTAAGGGTTTCATAATAAATAAACTAATGAAACTGAAAATCACTTTAAGAGAAAAGAACACTTAAATTTCATGTCATAACACCTTTTCATGTGCTTGCTACTATAAGAAATAGATTTATAACTATCTTGTGAAATGCTTAATTCCCAAGGTAAGAAAAATTTTTAGCCAGGGAAGTTTAGAATTTCAGTTTTACTACATTTAACATTTTCTTTCTTTGAAGACTGGGGAATTTGGGATGCACTTCCCGTTATTAGAGCTAATCTCTGTTGAGTACTTATTGTAGGTCAGCGTCTGTTCTAAGGGTTTCCAATATTATACTCCTCCTCCTTATAGCCACAAAATTGGTGATAATAGTTTTCATACAATTTTGCAAATAAGGAAATTAATGCACATAGAATTATAACTTGCTTACATGGATTTGTAATTGGATTTATTACCAGAAATTTGCTTTATTATTTTACATCTCTCTTATTATGTATACTGTAGGACAAAGTCACCCATACTCTGTGAGAAAAAAAATTGCATGGTCTTTGAGTGATGTTTAGACATACATAAGAAACGTATCCAAAGGTTTTCACATCTCTAAAAGCATTTTAAGAATGCATATCTGAAGAGAATGGACTAGAGGACACGGGGTTGGGGGCAGGGGGTGGGGCAGCGAAGGAGAAGCTGGGACAAAGTGAGAGAGTAGCATAGACATATACACACTACCAACTGTAAAATATATAGCTAGCGGGAAGTTGCTGTATAACAAAGGGAGATCAACTCAATGATGGGTGATGCCTTAGAGGGCCAGGACAGGGAGGGTGGGAGGGAGTCACGGGAGGCAGGGGATATGGGGATACAGCTGATTCACTTTGGTGTACCTCAAAAACTGGTACAAGAGTGTAAAGCAATTATATTCCAATAAAGAGCTTAAAAAAAAAAAAAGAATGCATATCTGTGACCATCTGTGAATTTTTAGCCCCAGAGCCACCAATTCAGAATTTCCTGTGTATAGCTAAGTTTACCTTAAGAAACGGTCAATTCCTTTGAGGCTGAATATCTCTCTTCAGTTGTCTTGCTTCCCATCATAACTCTTTTCTGTTCAGAAACTTAGGGATGGGCCAGGAGCCATGTCCAATCATTTTCAGAATCTCATGGGCTATTGGTCATGGTGTTTGGAAGTAGGTGGGATTTGGTGTGCTCCTCAGATATCATAGCTGGGCTCTCAAGATACCGTTCTCTTCTGCTTATTTGTCTTTACTGGAAGCTCAGTCTCTCCTCCTCCCCTTCCCTCATAACGAATCTGTGAATTCCTTGAAAGCAAATAGATTTCTTGTTTTTTAATCTTTACTGCCTTAACACTGAGTATGGTACTTCATCACGTAAATGTGCTTGGATTGAAACTTCATTTATTTTACCATTAGTAATCATTTGAATCACAGAAAAATCCACATTATTATTAAGTTTAACTGGTCATTTGGTTTTAAAGCATCTGACATAGAGATTGTTTTAGTTGTAGAGAATAAATTAACACAATTAGAAATATCTAAGCAGTTTTTATTTTAAACTCATTGAATCAATAAGTATTTGTTAAATTTTGAATTATATATCTCAATCTCTTCTTGGTACCAGAAATAGCCTAGTTTCTTCTGTGGGTAAAACACCAGAATACCAAGTCACGTTATGTGTTTTAAAATGTGTAAGGAAGTTTTGGATACTGTGAGTTCTGGTTAACTGTTCGGTTACTTTGCTGTATTAGAAAAGTTAGGTAGTGTGCCCAAAGTCATACATTGACACGTTAGACCAGTGATTAGGTATTTCCTTACACTACTTTGCAGTGTAAATAGTGGTTGGGAAGATGCCAAAGCAGACATCTAGTTCATCTGAGAAGTTAACTTTCAACTAGGTCCCTAGAGGGACTTTGTTCTACTTTCTGTCTTTGTGAACATTTTTAGGGTAATTCTTGTGAAATGAGACCCGTATGTTAACATTCACATTTTCAAGGACACAGTTTTATTTTATTTTTTTAAATAAATTTATTTATTGGTTGCATTGTTCTTCGTCGCTGCTTGCGGCCTTTCTCTAGTTGCAGAGATCTGGGGCTACTCTTCCTTGTGGTGCGCGGGCGTCTCATTGTGGTGGCTTCTCTTGCTGCAGAGTACAGACTTCTGGGTATGCGGGCTTCATTAGTTGTGGCACACAGCCTCAGTAGTTGTGTCTTACGGGCTCTAGAGTGCAGGCTCAGTAGTTGTGGGGCATGGGCTTAGTTGCTCCACCTCATGTGGGATCCTCCCAGACCAGGGCTCGAACCCACGTCCCCAGCATTGGCAGGCGGATTCTTAGCCATTGTGCCACCAGGAAAGTCCCAAGCACACAGTTTTAAATAGGTGTTCTTACATTCTCTAGCTCTGTGACCATGGATAGGTTACTTAGTTTCTCTAAGCTTCAGTTTTCTCATTTATAAAATGAATATAATTCCTATCCCCCTCCACCAAGATTTTATGAGAATTATATGGCGTAATATTAGTGCATGATGTGTATAGACATTTGACAAGTATCAGTTCCCTTACCCATCTCTTGGGTTGCTAAGAATGTATGGAATCTTATTATCACAGAATGGGAATTTCTTTCTTATCGCCATACTCTCTGAACTTATATGTAGAAATCCTTCAACTTATTATGTGCCTGATAAATACTTGTTAAACTAAATTCCAAAGGTATCAGAAAGACTGAATTCTGAAACAGAAAACTGTATTCCATTGACAAATTTAGTAGCAGACTATTGTTTATGACCATACAGTTGAAAATTACTGAGCTGTATTTGGTACTTTATACCCTCTATCAAGCCAGATAGGGCTCTTGGGGCTGCCTCTTATAAGGTATCCCCAAATGTTATACAGTATGGGTTAAGAAAAAGGCTTTATGGCAGAAAGAGAAAACTCACAAGAGTTCTCTAGTCAGAAGGACAGAAATTCATGAAGCCTCTCATTTTTCTTCATCCTATAGAAAAGCATTTCAAAGACAGGAATTTAGCTTAATGGAAAACTACCTTGTCCTAAATTTTCTCATTTAGCCTTTTATCAGACTGCCCATGGTCCTGAGATGGGTATTTGGATGGGCATAGATCAAGTCCGAACTCCTCTGCATTAACTGCACAGAGCCTTCTGAAGGATCTGGCCCCACTTACCTTGTCCACATGATCCCTCATTGCTCTGTAATAGTTGGTCACCTCCTCATCCTTTGCCTTTCACCTCCTCAGGGACTCTCTCCTCTCTTTTTCTTTAAGATCTAATTCAAACACATCTTCAATGAAGCACCTCTGAACACGTAACAGAATAATTACTCTAGCCACTGCCATCACTCCACCATCTGTGGTCCCTGTGACAATGCTTATCCTTCGCATTGTCACTCTCTCTCTCTATGAGACTTTTAGTTCCCTGAGGGTAGGAACCATGACTGTAACCAATCTTTATTCATTTATTCATTCAGTGACATCCATCCAGTCCCTGTTATGTGCAGAGACTGTGCTAGGTACTCACAATGGTGAATAAAAGCATATGTGATCTCTGCCCCTACGGAGCTAATAGGCTAGTTGAAGAGACAGACACAATCATATCCATATACAGAGTCACAGCTGCACCTGTGACTGTTGTTACGCATGGGAAGTATCTGGTGCAATGAGAACCAACACTAGGGGTTGACTTGGGGAGGTCAGGGAAGGCTTCCACAAGTAAGTGAATTTTGAACTGTGGGGGACTGGAACACAGTCTATCTGGCTTTAAGCCCTCACCATTCTACTATGCCTGCTTTACAGGCGTGGATCAATGCATGAGAGCAGGTGAAAGACATTGAGATCAGTTATGTCCATTTAAGTTGTTAAAGGTTAATTCCACTAGAACAACAAAATGAAACTGGGCAATTAGGGAGAATTAATAACCCAAAGAAAACTAATAACCATAAATCCTCAATATGCTATTTCCATTTATTAATCCAAATCTTATTTCTCAAATGTGTCTTTCTCAATTGAGAGTCAACAGTACAGAGTTATCGTACCCTACATCTATCCCCCACAATATCCTCACCTCCCCCAACACACACACACACACACACACACACACACACACACAGTTGGATTTATAATCATATGGCACTTGTAGGCCATACTAAAAAGGCTTCAGGGTGCATGGCCTAGGGGATTCTACAGTCAGAGAGACAGCACATACTTATATGGAACCAGAATTCTCTGGGCTAGCAGTAATCCTTCTAGTCCACCAGTGTCCGGAGCTGTCCAGGCTCTTGAATTTACAAAAGAAATAGAAGGCCTTGTCCCTGTTCTGAAGGACCTTGCTTTCTTGTTAAAAGACATGTATATGTGACACATTTGAGGAAGCCATTCAAGACCCAGTATAACCATAATTAACGAATGGCAAGGATGTCGAGAAAAGGCAGCTCTTCTGCACTGTTGGTAGGAATGTAAATTGGTACAGCCACTGTGGGAAACAGTATGGAATTTTCTCAAAAAACTAAAAATAGAATTACCATGTGACCCAAAAATTCCTTTTGGGTTTATATCCAAAGAAAATGAAAACATTAATTTGAAAAGATACTTGCACCCCAATGTTCATAGCAGCATTATTTATGATAGCCAAGTTATAGAAGCAACCTAAGGGTCCATCAGTAGATGAATGGATAAAGAAAATGTGGTGTGTGTATACACATACACACATATGCACGAGTACACGCATGTGCGTGCGCACGTGCACACACACACACAATGGAATATTACTCAGCCATAAAAAAGAATGAAATTCTGCCATTTGTAACAACATGGATGGACCCATAGGGTATTATGCTTGGTGAAATAAGCCAGACAGAGAAAGACAAATACTGCATGTTATCACTTATATGTGGAATCTAAAAAGTGAAACACATGAATGAATATAACAAAGCAGAACCAGACTTATAGAGAACCAAACTGGTGGCTACCAGTGGGGAGAGGGGAGGATGAAGGGGCAAAATAGGGGTAGAAGATTAAGAGGTACAAATTACTATGCATAAAATGGAAAAGCTACAAGGATATATTGTACAGCACAGGGAATATAGCCAATATTTTATAATAACTTTAAATGGAATATAATCTATAAAAATATTGAATCACTATGTTGTACATCTGGAGCTAAAAAAAGCACCCAGTATAATAAGTGCTAAAATTGTAGGGGGAAAGGAGGTAGGCTTTCATAGAGGAAGAATGCCCAGCTCAGGCCACAATAGTCAGGAAGACTGTAAGAAATCCATGAGTCATGCCCTGAAAGGATTGGATTAGAAAAAAAAGAAAAGGAAACTACTAACACGTATCGTATGCCTATTATAGTCTAGGCACTATGCTAGGCAGTGCTTCAGCTTATTTTGGTCTCATTACAGTCTTGCAAAATATATATGCACATCCATATTTTATAGGTGAGGAAACTAAAACTTGGTTAATGTTATCAAATATCGTCTGAGTTTCAAATATTACCTATGTTACCAAATATTGTCTACATTGCACATCTTTTTTAGACCTTTCTATTTTCATACTTTATTTTTAGAGAAGTACACCAAATTCATCATGATTGAAGACAATAAGGAAAACAAAGACCATTCCTTAGAAAAGGGAAGAGCAACTCTTATTTTTTCCTTAAAGAATGAAGTTGGAGGACTTATAAAAGCACTGAAAGTCTTCCAGGTAAGCACTCTCTATATTTCTGCATAAAACTCTCATAAAATGGGTCTGTAAGATTATCTGTAAATTTTTCAGAGGTAGACTGCAGAAATATTCTTTCTAAAATATTGCTAAAGTTTATAAAATATTGCTCAATTCTATCAAATAGGCAAGGGCTACAAACAATTTATAGAAGAGAGGATACAAATAACTAATAAAGAAATGGGGGAGGAAAGATTTACTTCATAGATTTTGAAGAAGCAAATTTTAATTTTATTTTAATTAAATAAAATATTGAAATTTAAATGATATTATTTAATGATACATTAATAATATATTAAGTTCTATTTTTTATATAGCAAAATAGCAAAGATTCTACAATTATACTGCTCCCTACTGTCAAAACTTCAATGCATTTGGCACTTAAATACACCTTTGGTGTGAGGGAAAATTGATGTGAAATAATCTGGTAATATGTATTGTGTCTTAAAATGTTTGCATATTTTGACCCAGTAATTTTACTTCCATAAATCTACCTTAAGGAAATCGGAGTCAGTCAGTTAGAGCACGAATATTTACTGGGTACTTACTAAATGCAGGGTGCCGTACTAGGTATGAAGATGTGGACCCGCACAGAGTAGACACAGTGCCAGCCCTCACAGTGTGTATAATCTAGTGGAGAAGACAGACACTAAACAAATAATTTTAGTAAATAAATGATTACACGTGTGTAAACTTACCTGAAGGAGAAGTGCCAGGTACTATGATAGCATTGAACTGGGAGACCTAACGTAGTTTAAGGGCTTAGAGGCATAAAGATTTATTTATAGGAATTAGAAATTATAAACAAACTATTTGTCCTAAGGTATGGGACAGGTTAAATTATACTATTAAAACATCATTGGGGGCTTCCCTGGTGGTGCAGTGGTTAAGAATCTGCCTGCCAATGCAGGGGACACGGGTTCGATCCCTGGGCTGGGAAAATCTCACATGCTGCCGAGCAGCTAGGCCCGTGCACCACAACTACCAAGCCTGTACTCTAGACCCCACGAGCCACAACTATTGAGCCCATGTGCCACAACTGCTGAAGCCCGTGCGCCTAGAGCCCATGCTCTGTGATAAGAACCTGCTGCAATGAGAAGCCTGCATACCGCAACTAGAGAAAGCCCGTACGCGGCAACAAAGACCCAACGCAGCCAATAAATAAATAAATAAAATGTTTAAAAAAGAACCAGCTTCTGATTAAAAAAAAAAAAAAAAGAACATCATTGGTGTTAAGCTTGCAGGCTTTGAAGGCAGGCCACCTGAGTTCAAATCCTTGCTCTGTCACTTATTTGCTGTGTGATTGTGGGCAAATAAATTAGTCTCTCTGCATTTCATCTTAGCATCTATAAAACATGAACCCTATCTACCTCATAGGATCACTGAGAGAACTAATAAATTTAATATATGTCAACTGCTTAGGGTAATTCAAAGTAAATTATCGATGTTAGCTATTTAGAAATCAAGTTTTTATCCACATTATATACTATTAAATAGCTGTTTGAAAATAATATTTCAAAGAATTGAAAATTCTAAATATAAACAAATAGTCTAAAAGAGTTTGTGATAAAAAGCACCAGTTTTTTACCCAGTACCTCATTTCCACTCCCTAGAGCCAACCTCTTTTAACTATTTCTATTCTTTAGTTCTTTTGGTGGTGAATTTATAATATCTAAATATTGTCCTGACCTCTCTTTTTGAGTTATTGATTTACATGATATTTACTACCTATTGTAAACGATACTGATACTGATACTCTGTCCCTTCTTCCTCCTACTCCTCCCCAAATTTGATAATTATGTGCTTATTTCAAGCTCTTCTTTTGATTACCTTTGAGTCTTTAAATATTATACCCATATTTCTTCCATCAACTTTCTTTTTTATTTTGTCTTTAATCAAAGAACACTTGTGCATGGTTTAAAAAGTCAACCCCACATTATAGAGCTTATAAAGAAAATAGCAGCCTTCTGCTTCATCTCTCTTCATTCCTAAATTCCATTTAATTTTTTTGTTGACCTAGGTGCAGAGGTCAAAACATACTCCTTAAATCATGTGGACACTATCATCATGGATGTATACAGCCTCCTCCTGTTTCATTTCATTTCATTTTTATCTTCTGAGAGACAACTGCTCTGATATGTTTGATCTACACATTGAATTATTTTTATGTTACTTAGAATCTGTGTTGAGTTTTTGCATGTGCATGGATTGGTAATTTATATAAATGTTATTGTACAATACACTTTTTCTTCTACTCAGCACTGTTTTGAAGACCTACCTGTGCTGCTGCATATCCGTCTCATTTGTTCTTCTGACTGCAGCATGGTGTTGTAGGCGTGAATCCACCTATTTTTACTTATCCTCAGCCTATAGGGAGGAACCATTTTCAGCTTTTTAAACTATATTTTCTAGTATTAACTTCCATATTTATAAACAATATGTTTATTCTGCTGCTATTTCTTAATTTTTCCATCTGTAGATATTACCTATTGATTTTCTCCAATGGAAGTGAAGATTTAGCTTTCTTGGCACAATTCCCTTTCCAGTGGCCCCCTCAACTTCCCTTCCCCTCATCTTCACAATGTAGTTATGCCACAATTTTTGGTTATATTAGTCTTTAGTGTTTTCATTATTAAGATTATATAAATCTTGTTCAAAGAAGAGCCATATTATCCATTATTCTGACTCTTCCTTTCTTGTACAACAGGATTACAATATAGTGTTTAAGGGCATAGACTATGGAGCCGGACAGCCTGAGTTTGAATTCCAGCTCTTACACTTATTAGCTGTGTGCCTTTGGGCAAACTGCTTAACCTCTCTGTGCCTTTGTTGCTGTAATTGAAATATCAGATAAAGAATGGCTCACTTATTACTTTAACTTTATCTGAATTTTTCTGGACCTTTTTGACTAAACTTTTCTTCCAGATGGACTTTTAAGTTATTTAGTTACATTTCCTCACCAAATTCCATCAAGATTTTCATTTTGATAGCTCAATTTTCATCAAATTTCATTTTCATTTTGATAACTCAATTTTAGATTACTTTAGGAAGAATTGACATATGTCTTTTTCTCCAAAAGCATAATTTATAGCTTTATATTTATTCAAGTAATCCTTCAGAAAATACTAATGTACTCATTCTAAAAATTCATAAGAAATAGATTCAATGGAACTTTCCTTTACTCCTGATCAATTCCAGTATATTTTGTAACTGGCTTTCTGCTATTGATTCCATGATAGATTCTATATTCCAGGAAAAATCCTGCCTATTCTAATTTCCCAACATCCCTGACATTCACTCTCCTTTCTTATTTGTCAAGTTCATGTTCGCAGATAACTTTCTCATCCCTACCTTTGCTCGTACAGGTTCCTCTGGTTTGGAACTTTACTTCTCCCTTTCTGTCTTCCTATTCTGTCTGTTTTTTAGGATTCATCTCAGTTCCTCTCTGCTCCATAGAACCTTCTACTTTCTCAAACTCATGATGTTTTTTCCATTTCTGAACATCTTCTCTGCCTGAACACTCACTATTTGTATTTTCTCTTAGTCTTTCATGTGTTAGTCAACTAGATTGTAAACTCCTTGTATGTTTTGCCCTTCTTTGTATGCTTCACAGACGTTACTTGGCTACATAGGTGTTCACTAAGTTAATTTAGATTCAACTGGTTAGTATTGGAGATCATCTACTGTAACTTTCTCATTTTTTAGATGAAGAAAACTGTTGGGTGATTGGTTCTTATGTTTCATGATTATGTCACCAGGGCTTTTCCTCAGCACCCAGATTGGTAAGAGAAGATACCCTCCCTGCACAGGTTTACACATATGGCATCCACAGCTCAGGCTGGCATGGGAAGAGATCAGAAGAAGCAGTCTGATTCAGCAGGTTACTGAGTTTGTAGCTTAAGATGTTGGAGGTATTAAATATTCTGTGTTCAAGCTGTTCATCTAATTTTATTAAATACAGTATTGCAAAGGAGACTTTTCTTTTTAAAGGACTAACACTAAGATCACTTAAAACAAAACTAGCCTTTATTTGTGAGAATTTTCAAAGAATTTTTATCTGGGAGATTAGGTCTTTTGATTTGAAGGCCAATCAGTTCTGGTAACCTGAGGGACTTTCTCGTGGGTGTTAATTTAATTTATTAGTTTCTGGAGGGTGTGATAAATTTTTCAAAATTTTTTTGAATAGTACTTAATATTTAAGGGGAATTATTTTGCTGATGGCAGCATCAAAAACAGCCTTTTTCCCCCTCTGGCTATTATGAGAAGTGATGAGATTGATTTTTAGTGGTAATGGGAGTAATCTACTCAGAGGCAGTCAAGCATAATCTTCATCCCCTGCTTTCCACAGGAGAAGCATGTGAACCTATTGCATATTGAGTCCCGAAAATCCAAGAGAAGAAACTCAGAATTTGAGATTTTTGTTGATTGTGATATCAGTAGGGAACAACTGAATGAAATTTTTCATCTGTTGAAGTCTCATACTAATGTTCTCTCTGTGAACCTACCAGATAATTTTACTGTGAAGGAAGATGGTAAGTTCGAAAAGTGAAAATACTACTCAGAAGATTAAGTGCATAGTATGTGTCCTATCTTATGTTTAACTGGAAGGCATGAAAGTAAAAATAAAACACTGTCTCTTCAAACTGCTTGCAATCTGATAAGGAAGAAGATACAAAATGTTATTGCTCAAAATGCTAAAGAAAAATTATAAAGCAACACTTTACCAAGGGCAAGAGAAGTGAAAAAAGGAAAACTTGAGTATAAGAAAGAATGCCGAATAGTTAGAAATTCATTAAATTATCTCAATTTCCAAATCACCAGGCATTTCTTGATTTCACAAATCTCCAGTTCACAATCCCTGAGCACTTAGTAACTCTTACAGGGCAGATACCTAGCAGATATTAAGTGAATATTTGAATTTGTTGAGAATGTTGACAATTACTGATAACTCCGATGTGAAATACTCTGTGTATGAAATACAACATTCTTCCTCGTCCTCACTTCTACCAAAACCAAATGAAAAGCTTCTAAGTTTTCAGATACTCAGGTAGTACAGATACAGTCTAAAATCCTCTATTGTGAAAAAAATCCTTGCAGTTTACTTGGGACAAAAGACAAATGGATAAATCTGTCACATTTTATATAAGGTACACAATTTAAAATAATCCTTTCAGGTTATGTCACAATATTTGGGGTATAATCAGGGCTGATATTCATCTGTTATTTATTCATATTGCTGAATAAGGTATTAAAATATCAATATACTACTTCCACTTCTGGCTGGCAGATAGCTTCTCCCCTGAGCCCCTTGAGTGCTCCCTACCACTCCTGAAGCCCATGTGCCCCCAGTTCTCCCCTAGGAGTCCCATGCCCACCACAAACAACTAAAGGGTTAACACCTGGCAGAGCAGGAGCCTGGGACTCTGCTTGTGTCTATTTTGAGTGATTGGTGCCCCTGTTGTTTTGTTGCTAAATCTTTTGAATATCACCTCTGGGTATGTTAGAGCATTAAACTGGAACAAGAAGAATTGAGCTCTATTTTATTTTATTTTATTTTTAAAAAGAAGTCGTACTGATAGATAAGTGACATACAATAAACTGCATATATTTAAAGTGTAAAATTTGGTATTTTTTTTCTTTTTTCTTTTTTTGGCTTAAACAACAAACTTTTATTTCTCATGGTTCTTGAGGCTGGAAGTCTGACATCAGGGTCAGGGTGCTGGCATGGTCGGGTTCTTGGTGAGAGCCTTCTTTCTGGGTATATCCTCACATGCCATTCCCTGTGCCTGCATGGAGAGAGAGACAGAGAGACAGGCAGAGACAGAGAGACAGGCAGAGACAGAGAGAGGCAGAGAGGCACAAAGAGAGAGCTGGTATTTTTTTTCTTATTAGTAATGTATATATGGCAATCCTAATCTCCCAATTCATCCAAGAATTGAGTTCTAGTCCTCTCTGTTTCATTAGAGATGAATGATCTTGGATAAATTACTTCACTTCTCTGAACTTTGGTTACCCCATCTATAAAATGAAGAGTTTTATAGAATCTAAATTGTTCAGTTGATATTTAGGAAACACCAACTTGTATCAGATATTTCTACTAAGAAATGGGGATACAAAAATAAACAGTCCTACCCTAGAGTCATTCCCATTCTTTTCTGTAAGGCAGCCATATACAGATACATTATAGTAAAACATAGTAAAAGCTTTTAAAGAATTAGAATCATAGTCACTGGAACCCAGATGATAGAGAATTAGCGCCACCTACAGGGTCAGGGAAGGCTCATTTGATTTAGGTCTTGAAGGAGAAGGATATTCTCAGGAAAACAGAAGGATGAGGTGGAGCAGGACATGGGATGGGATAGGTATTCCAGGAATAAGAACAGCATTCACAAAAACTCAAGAGTTTTAGGAGAGCTTGTATGTCTGAGGGATTGTGAGAAGATCAAAGAGGCAAAGACACAAATGATCTCTAAGATCCTTTTAATCAACAAAAGTAAACATTCAGAGTTTTTATTAAATTTGCACCTTGATGTGTAAAGTTGTACATCCTTATGTATTTTTAAGGATAGCTAAATATGTAGCTTAAATGTTTTTGAACTTTTGGTCTATTATTAAAGTACATCATTTCTCCAACACTTAGGAAATTAAGGCTCAAAATATGTTTTAAACTCAAAAAATTTGAATAAGATTTACTTATTAAAACTAGAGCACTTTACTTGCATACAGTGTGCCTCTACATACTAACTAAAATTTAAAATCTCATCCAAATGCATTTATGACTTTCTTAATTTCTTCTTCCTTATTGCCTAATTTAAGATGGTCTCTTCAACTGTGGTGTTGTATTTTGCAGGTATGGAAACTGTTCCTTGGTTTCCAAAGAAGATTTCTGACCTGGACCATTGTGCTAACAGAGTTCTGATGTATGGGTCCGAACTGGATGCTGACCATCCTGTAAATATTTTAAATAAGTATTTTCATGAAAATAATTTAAAGCAAGTTAAAAAGTTAAGGGTATTATTTTTCTTTTTTGGATAAAGTGCTTATTATAGACTAAATAGGATCTTGATTAATCTGGATTTCAGGAAGTGTTATTAATCCTTCATGTTGGTGGACTTGAGGCCAAGTGACTGAAGAGCATCCAATTTCATTGGCTCCAAAATATCTGTCCCATGCCTGGAATTCTTATCGCTAAGAGCTATTCCAAGAATTACACTACAATGAAGACCATATCTGCAGTCAGTTTCTATTAAAATGGGCATGGGCTGTTGGAGAGGGGAGTAAAGATAGGAAGGGGAAAGACATCACCCACACTGCCCAGCATAATTGGTTTATTATGTAGTGAATGAATTAGGAAGTTGTTTCCTTGGAAAATTATAAGTACAGGCATGAGTTGGAGAATTAGTAAGTCTAGAGTATTAGGACTTATGGAGCTCTAGAATCCTAGGAGAGGAGGAGAGAAGAGAGTCAGCAGTGGAGTCACACAGCCAGGGATTTAATCTAGCTTCTACCACTTATTAGCTGTGTGAATGTGACTGCATACTGCCTTAGGCAGCCCCCAGCCAATCCATGCATTTATTCTATAATATCTTATTGAGTAAGTATTAGAATTAATAAATTGCTGTACCTGCCCTGGGAGTTTGCGGTCTAGTTGAAAATGTAAAGCACACATATGTAAATAAACACACGTACAAGATTTAAATATGAAAAGTGTGCTAAGTGGCATGAACAGACTGCTTTGAGATGTACACAAGACAGGAAACACTTCTAGCTGAAGAGATCAGAGAAAGGCAACCTGTTAACGTGGCCTTAAAGAATTTTGGCAGGAAGGACAGTTCACTGCAAAATGAGCAAAGGTTCATAGGGAAGAAAATCTGGGTTATGTTTATGGAAAGGCATGTAAATCAGTTTTACTGACCCTCTACCAAGTCCTGCTGATTTTCATCTCCTAAATATTTCTTAAACTTGTTCCTTGTTTATTCTTACTACCACATCTCTTAACTGGTCTCCCTGCCTCCAGCCTTGCCACCTCAAACCTGTCTTCCTCATGGTCACTAGAATGATCTAAAGCCACAGTGTGACTGTTATCCCTCTTGTGCCTAAAAATCACCAGTGGTACCTCAGTACAGAGCTAAGAAAATTGAAAACATATCTCCACACAAAAACTTGTACACAAATGTTCATAGAAGTATTAGTCATAATAGCAAAAAAGTGGAAACAACGCAAATATCCATCCACTGTTGCAAGGATAAGTAAGGCATGGTATGTCTCCAACATGGAATATTAATGGCCATAAAGAAGCATGAAATACTCAAGAAGCTACAACATGGGTGAATGTTGAAAACACTGTGATAGTGAAAGGAGCCAGTCACAAAAGGACATCTGTTATGTAATTTCTTTTATAAGAAATATCCACAACAGGCAAATTCATAGCAACAGGAAGTAGATTACTTGTTGCCAGGGCTGGGGGTGAGGGAAAATGGGGATAGACTGAGAATGAGTAGGTGTTTCTTTTTTGGGGTGATCAAATGTTCTGAAATTATGATGGAGGTAGTTGCGCAACACTGTGAATATCCTAAAATCCACTAAATTGTACACTTTAAAATGTCAATTTTAAGGTATGTGAATGAATTACATCTTGATAAAGTTATTTTTAAAAAAATCCCAATCTCTTCCAGTTACCCCAAGACTAAAATCCAAGCCCTCAAACAGACCTTTACTAGCAGACCTGTAATAAGTCTTCACCATGCTCCACCTCACTCTCCAGGCTCCAGCAATGTTGGATTGCCTGTATTATCTTAGGCACAACATGCTGTTTTTCATTTCTGCGTTGTCCTTGGTGCTGTGCTTTCTGTCCTCTTCCACCTGGCTCTCTCCACTCCTCTTTTGAGATTTAGCTTAGGAGTCATCACTGGGACCCTTTCCTGCCACCTACTACCCCCTTTGCATACTCTGGATTATGAGTTTCTTTCTTAAGAGTGGTATTTTGTGCCTATCTCTAATAAGGCACTTATTATATTGTTTCAAAATAATTGATTAAAATAAACTCCTTGAAGACCCAGATTGTACTGTGTTTCTCTGAATTTCAGCATAAGGCCAGGTGCATAGTAGGGACTTGTAAATCTGTGTTAAACACACAAGGCTCATTCTTTTCTTTCAGGTGTCTTCCCCTTCTTTCCTATTTTCTACTATTGGCTATTTCCTCCTGAGATTTGCTTTTTGATGCCTTATTTTGTCTAATTTTTTCTTAAATATTTTTCATAGGCATAAATTTTAATGTTAATATTGTGTTTATTATTATCATTATTTGCTTCTGCAAATGATTAATATGTCTGCATTTTGTAATACAATATAAGGCTAGATTCAGTTGCCATAATTTCAAACATTAGTAATTACTATTTTGTTATTAATTGCAGGAAAATATAACTGAAGATGTAGTCAAACAATTAAGAAAAAAACTCACCCTTGGAAAAGAGCCATGTATTTTAACTAGGGTGGTGCTTTTCTTTTTCCTCAAACTATTTTATTTCTGTAGCTAATGTAGTATTTTTATATCTATAGTGTCTTTTATCTTTGTAGCTACTATAGTATAAAGCTGTCATATAATATTGACTTTAAAATAAAAGTGATAATAAATTTCTAAACAGTGCCTGCTCAAAGTAACAGTTATATAGCCCTTCAATATAGTCACTCAAATAATGAAATGTTCTCTAAATCATCTGTCAATTTTTTTTTAGTATGGATATTTAAAAACTTTTCTTTCATTATCAGGGCTTCAAAGACAATGTCTATCGTAAAAGACGAAAGTATTTCGCAGACTTGGCTATGAACTATAAACAGTAAGTGTACTATAAAAATAACTTATCCAACTTTGAACTAATGAAATAAGTGGAGTAAATTATGCTCATATAGTAAATAGAAAACAAGATATATGCTACTGTTTATTGGATGCTAACTTAAAATAACTTCTCTTTATCTCATTAGTGGTGACCCCATTCCTGAGGTTGAATTCACCGAAGAGGAGGTTAAGACCTGGGGAACTGTGTTCCGAGAACTCAACAAACTTTACCCAACCCATGCCTGCAGAGAGTATCTCAAAAATTTACCGTTGCTTTCTAAATACTGTGGATACAGGGAAGATAATATCCCCCAATTGGAGGATGTCTCAAACTTTTTAAAAGGTAACAAGCTAATTAATTTTTTGTAAGGGGAATATTGAACTCTGTTTCAGTCATAATAGAATTTTTAATAGAGGACTAAAGTCCAGTTATATGGAAAGTCAGAATTTTTCTGTATTCTGTCCTGGAGAATTAGGTACTACATTTGAAGAGGGACGTTCATAACCTGGAATAATTGTGGAGGAAAGTGAGCAGAATTGTAAGGGGATTGGAAAATGGATCATATAAATAAAATTTGAAGGATTCTTAGGTTGTTTAACCTGGAAATTTAGGGGGCTTTATAGCTTTATTTAAATATTTGAGGGTCATCTTATGTAATAGAGGGATTACTATGTGGCTCTAGAGTAAAGGACAGTCAGAAAGAAACAGCAAACTTTTAGCTCGAAATGGAGAAGATCTTGCTAAAAGAGCCATTTGGAAATGGAACAGGTTCATGAGATGGTTAGTTCCACATCCATGGATGTGTTCATGCAAAAGATCTGAACCCACTAGAGGGATGTGATAGAGGAGATTCAGGTACCTTCGGGAAGGTTGGAGTAAATGATCTCTGAAGCCCGTTTCCACACTAAGATTCTGTAGTTTTCCCAAGTAAGAAGATGTGTTAGTATAAGCATAAGCAAAGAGTAATGACAATTTTGTTCCTTTTAGTTTGTCATATTTGTTTGGTCCAGGCTTCCTTGTTTTTTCTAGCTAGTATAAGAAATAAAGTGACCAATGATCTCCAGGGTCTATAATACGTAAGAAAAATAAATATCCTTTTTGATCTCAGCAGATTAGAACCTCAGGGAAAAAAATAGAAGTTATGTTTTTGACTCAAAGGGAGTTTATCTTATTTCTATCATGAGCTGAAATTAATATCTTTGAATTTATTACATAGACTTATAAAAATCTACATATCTATTCAACTCCATAATTCTCATTCCTCAACCACTATACACAAAACTAAGAACTAAACAGGAGAGGGCAATATAGTTTTTACAAGGGAAGAACTCATGGAAGCAGGTCCTACAAAAACTAGATTTTAAAAAAGGTAGTAATTAAGAATGGCAGAGAACCAAAGCACATGACCTTGTAGGACTTAACAAAGGTGGACTAGCATATTCTACAGAAGCTGTTATCAAATCACATTAGCATGCGATTTGGAGGCAATATTTTGTTGTAGATATGAAACTGAAAGCTGACCACTTGGGTTCTAGAGCTTGAGCAGGCTACAGAGCTTGTTGCTAAAGGTGTTTCAAGGGGAAGTGTCAAAGAGAGAAACCAAAATTAAAAGACCGTTCAAACAGAACATGAGTTGGTAGGAGCTACCTGCCCTGGCAAATATGGTGGCCACCAGACAACTGTGGTTGTTTCAATAATTAAAATCAATGTAAATCAAATTGTTATTTCCCCAGCCACATTAGCCACATTTCAAGTGCTCGATGGCCACACATGATTAGTGGCTACCCTATTGGGTAGCCGAGATGTTGAACATTTCCATCTTTGTGCAAAATTCTTTTGCCCATCAGAGTCAGGGAATCCAAGTACAAAGCAATGGGGTAGAACAGGAGTTACCAGAGTGTGAGAGTTTGAAGTGAAGGACAAGATCAGAGCTAACAGAGATCCCCAGAGCCACTGCAGCCTAATGGCAGGTGACTTTTACAGTGGGTATGCTGGGGAATGAAAGCGCACCGTCCAGTTTAGATAAAATAAAGAAACTACAAGAGGTAGTGCTAGCTAAAAATGGCATAGTTTTAAAAATGGTTCCCATCTAAATTAATAGATCTTATTAGGGTATTTTTTTAAAAAAAGAAAAGTAAGATTGTCTAGGGGATAGTTTAAGCCCTTCAGGGAGACAGCAGGTGTAGTGTAAGGCCTGGGTTCTCATCCTACCTTTATCATCTACTGTGTGGCCTTGGGCACATTATTGAGTCTCTGAGCCTTAGTTTTATAGTTGTCACAATGAGGAGACTAAACTTTAATGCATATGGTAAACATGAAAGGAGATGTGATGTGTAAAAAAATCTAACCAATTTCCTGGCTGTGGTAAGGGCTTAATAATTATGACTTCCCTGAAGTGCATGTATGATACATTTTAGTTGCATGTTCTCCCTCAAAGTGTTACTTGGTGCCACTTGCAGAATTAAAATGTTGCAGTAAATAGTCTGTTCTGGTGAAGATTTTCTCCTTTGCTTTGCAGAGCGCACAGGTTTTTCCATCCGTCCTGTGGCTGGTTACTTATCACCAAGAGATTTCTTATCAGGTTTAGCTTTTCGAGTTTTTCACTGCACGCAATATGTGAGACACAGTTCAGATCCCCTCTATACTCCAGAGCCGTAAGTACTTCTACTGCAGCATCCATCAACATGGTACCTACCTCATGAGTTTTTTGTGAAGATCAAGTGAATAAGCACATGTAAAGCATTTTGAATGGTGGCTGGCATGTAATACGTGTTCCATGCTGTATACATGTTAACCATTATTATTACCAGTATTAATTGACAACCTGTTAGGTGCCAAGTGCTATTCTAAGCATAGGGGATATAAGACTGAAAAAAATCATACAAAGTTTCCTGCCTTCATAGAGCTTATATTCCAATGAGAGATATAGATAATAAACAATATATACACATATCTAGATATAGATAATAAACTATATATATAAATATAGATAATAAACTATATATCTCTATCTCTATCTCTATCTCTATCAGGTGGTTATAAGTGCCATGGAGAAAAATAAAGCAGGAAAGGGGAACAGAATTGTATGTGGGGGGGTGTTTCTATTTGAAAAGGGTGATCAGAGAAGGACTCGCTGAGAAGGTGACATTTGAGCAGAGACCTGATTGGGGGTGGGGGGGCGACATGTGGATGTCTGTGGGTATTTGTATGAACTTATGTATGTGTGTTTGTGAGTGGTCAAGGTTTTGAACCAAAATAGTTTCTTTACTGTATTGGTGTCCTTTGTGGTCCATTTCCAAAGTAATACCACTTGATCAATTAGAATAAAAGTAAGATCAGGTTTTAATTTGATTGAATGGTTGATTATGCATTTATGTTAAATGTCACAGTGTGACAACTTGTACCTCTTTTTCAGAGATACCTGCCATGAACTCTTAGGTCATGTCCCCCTTTTGGCTGAACCTAGTTTTGCTCAGTTCTCCCAAGAAATTGGCCTGGCCTCTCTTGGAGCTTCAGAAGAGGCTGTTCAAAAACTGGCAACGGTATAAACCTGGAAATAGCTGTATAGATCAATAATTCTTAACTGGGGTGGGTTGTGGGTATTTGTGTAGTTTAAAAGTACATATTCAAGATGAGCATTAGAGTATTTGTGCTTACTCATATTTTATTTAATTTATTTAATTTAAGTAACTTTAAAGGAAGATGTAAAATTTTAAGGTTTATCCAAAGAAGACATGAGCTTTTTAAAAAAAGGCAGAGAAACAAAGAACACTAGACTATAATAATTAATATTATTATTAATAGTTAATAGTTGGTATTCCTTCTTTTTTTAGTAAAAATTATAGGTTCCCTAAAAATGATGCTAAAATATTTTTGAGCACTAGGTACAAGACATGTTGGAAATACAAAGATGAATAAGGCCTGGTTCCCACCTTCAAGGAACTTATACAGATGGTTATGTTAGAATGAGAGCAAGTCTATAGTGAAACTCAGGCAGGGTGCTCTGGGAGTGCAAAGAACTGCCTGGGGAAGATTTCATGGAAGGTGAACATCTGGACCAGCCCAGGGAAAATGAGTAATGTTTTCATCTGCCAGGAAAAGAAAGAAGAGCATCTCAGGATGAGGGCACACAAGGAGAGACAGGAGGTGCTTGGTGTACCTGGGGAAATAGGAAGCTGGAGCAGAGTGTGTGAGGGTTGGGGAGGGGGTGTGAAATAGGCTAGATGGTTAAAACAGTGCTTCTCAAATTGTGGTTTGGGGACCCCGGTGGGGGGGTCCCTGAAACCCTTTCACAGGGTCCTTGAGTAAAAGATTCATTCAAAATGCAAAGTGGATTTTAATGTTAGAGACAGAGTTCATTGATGTGGTTTCAGATTCCACATTGCAGCTGCACTTTAAGAAACTACCACTTGTTGAGTTTTGATGTTGTGTCAAAGAAGAATATCCACAATTATCTGAGAAGGCTATTACAATATTCAACCTTCCTCCAGCTACTTATCTGTGTGAGGCTGACTTCTCTTCATATACTTGAACTGAAACAACCTACTGCAACAGGTTTAATAAAGAAGCAGATGTGACAATCCATCTATTTTCCAGTCAGTCATTAAATAATACCTAGCCAGACATTAAAAAGATTTGTGACAATGTAAAGCATTTCTACTTTTCTCACTGTTTTGTTTTGTTTTGTTTTGTTTTGTATAATATAGTGACTTTTGATTAAAATTTTGTTACCATAAAATGGTTTATTGTATTTTAAAATTAATTAATAAACATTTAAAATTTTTTCTCAGTTTACATTTTTAATATGGTAAATATAGTTAGCTATACCTTACATAAAGAAAAGGTCTTTGGGGCCCTCAGTAATTTTTAAGAGTGTATATGGGTTCTGGGATGAAAAGTTTGAGAAGTCTGATTTGGAACAAGGCCAGACTGTAGAAATACTTTTGAGCTAGTCTGGAGGCTTGGATTTTATTCCAGGGTACTTTGGGCCAGTGACTAAGAGTTGTAATTTGTTTTAAGTTGATGCATTCAGGATGTGAAAGTAATACTGATGTCCTTTTGCAGTGTTACTTCTTCACTGTGGAGTTTGGTCTATGTAAGCAAGATGGGCAGCTAAGAGTCTTTGGTGCCGGCTTACTTTCTTCCATCAGTGAACTTAAAGTAAGAGTCGTAAATCTTTGCACATAACCATATTCACTTTATATAACTGATATAACCTGAAATAGTTTCTGGACTTGAACAAGAGCTTACTCTGGAAAATACTTGGGGTGGCAGTAAACATTACCTAAGAGACATTGTTCTCTATTTCCTAAGTTTTCTGAATAGATATAAATATCTATTCAGAATATATCAATAGATGTATCTTTTAAGTTAAACAAAAGTATTTTAAAGCTTTTGCTTACAAAGTTTTGCTATTTCCTCACCATTTTTGGTGTGCTGGCAATAACTTCAGTAATTTCTAGGGAATTCTTTGAGATTTATTATTTATCCAATAAAGAATGAGCCTATGTGTGTTGAGTGGTGGATGTGTGTGAAATATTATGCAAGATACAGTCTTGCTCTCAAGGAGCCTGCCACCTGCAGATGGGTACAAGTCATGTTTAGGAACAACTAGTGCAGGGTAGAAAGCAGATGCCATAATGCACGAATAAGTAAGTAAAGATCCTTGGGTACCTCCTACGTGGAGAAGGGTGTTAGAACAATGGAGTGGTCTTGGGGCATTTATAGGGAATAGCAAGCCATTTGTTTTGCTGGAATATATTGTGGTTTAAATGAGGCTGTAGGAAATAAGTTTGGAATCGTAGGTTGGGGCCACTGCATTAGTAATACGTTCAGAGGTATGCTGACTCTGGTATCTGTGTGTAGAATGTGATCATGAAAATAGATAGTATTCTTTGATTCACTGACTCTTTGTCCTCTAGCATGCACTTTCTGGACATGCCAAAGTAAAGCCCTTTGATCCCAAGATTACCTGCAAACAGGAGTGTCTCATCACAACTTTTCAGGATGTCTACTTTGTATCTGAAAGCTTTGAAGATGCAAAGCAGAAGATGAGGTAAAGTATATCTTCCTCATGCCTTAATTTTCCTCTGCAAAAGATAGGTTTAATAATGGTGACAAGTCACAGAAGGAAGCAGCTGGATAATTAGAAACCCACTAGGCACCTTCTGCCTGTAACATATCTCCTTTTCACAGTAAATATTTAGGGTGTATTCTTTATAATGATGTTAAGTGTTGCAAATATGAATCAGATTTACTGAGATATTGGTTATTTCCCATTTCTTCCTATCAGAGAGTTTGCAGTCTAACAGGAAAAATAAACTGTATGCAAATTACTACATAAAAACTAGGAAGCCTTAAAGAGATACAGATGAAATATTGCTCTGCATTTTATTCAGGAGGAATTCATTCTGGCTAGGGGAACGGGGAAAGCTTAATGGCGTTTGAGAAAGGACTTGAAGTATGCATAGGATTTAGATATGTTCATTTTTAGACTAATGGACAGTATTTAGTTTTCGTCATTTTCCCTCTAGAAATTGATTGCCTCTTATTTGTTTTCTTATATAGAGAATTTACCAAAACAATCAGGCGTCCATTTGGAGTGAGGTATAATCCGTATACACGGAGTATTCAGATCCTGAAAGACACCAAGAGCATCACCAGTGCCATGAGTGAGCTGCAGCATGAACTTGATGTTGTCAATGATGCCCTTGCTAAGGTCAGCAGGCAGCTGAGCATCTGACAGTTGCCAGTCCTAATCTCAGAAGCATCTGAGCATCAATTCAGAGGCCTGTGGGCCAAGCGTTGTTTTGCTTGAACACCTGGTTGTGGAGGAACAGCAGCCAAGCAATATTCTCTACTCCCATTCCTTAATGGACCATTAGTCTTTGAAAACGTGTACCTGGATACTCTAGCCACTACTTTTTTTTTCTTTCTTTCTTTCTTTTGGTAACAACTTCAGTGAAGTATAATTCACATATCATACAATTCACTGACCACCCCACTTTTTATAGAGAATTTGCTTGACCCAATGGATAGATCTAGTCTTAGCCTGATTCAATTTTCCCCAGTTCTTCTTGAGTAAAATGACTTTGATGATCACTTAAAATACCTTGATGGTTCTTATGGAGCTGATCCATATTGTTACCTAACATCCTCTTATTTCTACAGTATCTTACTTACTACTGAATTTATGCCAAGCTTGGTCACATTCACATGCCTGAATTTAATAGCAGACCAGCTGTCTCTGCTGCCAGCCTGAGCAAAAGCAGAGAGGCATTTACATATGAAACATACCTAGTAAAGAGCAAATAGTCTAGTTTCAAGTGTAGCATCTTGTAGGGAAATAGGAGTATCTACGTCTAGAAAGGTTGATTAGGGTATAATCCTTAAGTCTGGGCTAAGAATTTGTGATTTTATTTGTAGGCACTAGGGAGCCCCTGCCTGAGTGACCAACCTCTTAAAACTCTTTTCTTTCTGTGGCATTGCATATGTTTTACATTATCTATCCTATTCAGGAGGCCAAAGGGAACTTGGTGGGGGTGCCACTTACAAGGCCCTGAACTCAGACGTGCAGCCCCAGAGAATGTCTTCAGGTGAGCAGGAGACAGTGTTGTCAAAGGGAGAATTCAAACTGAGACAGATGGGAGACGCACAAAATTAAAGTTGAAAAAGCAGTGCCAGGCACTTTATTTCCAAGGGATAAGGTGAGACCATAAATAGGAAACCCAGGCATGAGGGTCAAGGGTGGGGAAATGGGGAGGAAATGGTGTGAGAAAAGTCAAGAAGAGCATTTTAGGACTGACACTGTAATAATGAAGGTTGCAAGCACTGGCTTTTATGTGGTGTCGCTGGTATGGTATAGGGAGTAGGCCTGGTATAAACGGGTAAATCTGGACAGGCTTGTGTCTCTTCAGTTTGCTCCTTTCCTGCCCCCACCCACTAAAGGAAGACTTTCCTCAGGCTTCTGTTTTTGGCCCTCTTCTATGCTATCTGTTCACGGGGATGTCATCCGTGTCCATAACTTCATTTCATATTTTGTATGTCCCCCACATTTGCAATTCTAACCTGACATCTGTCTTGAGTTTTCGCCTCTTACATCCAGCTGCCTGCTAGATATTTCCATCTAGATGTTCCATAAATTAGGCTAATGTTGTGTAACTTCTTGTGGCACCATTCATTAGAATGAAATGAGGTTGTGCAACATGGCAGCCCTGCCAAGTATCTTAAACTCTATAGGTCCAAAAAGGAAATCAGAATCACCTGAATATTGTGCCCCATCAGTTTCCTCTCCCAGTGATCTCATTCCTATTAATGTTGTATTAAGGGTCATATTTTCAGCCAATTTTCTGTTCTTAATCAACTACTTTAGAAATTGTGTCAATTTTTTCAATAATTAATAGTTGAATTTTATACCATTTAACATGTTTTATTTCAGCAGACCACTAGATATTTTAATCCTTTTTAAGTCTCAAAGGAATTAATTTTAAAAACTCTTAAAATTTTACTTCATTTTACGTTATACAAGGAAATAGAATTAGGGAGAGTAATTCATGCTACGTCAGGTTTTACATTATTTATAAATTTTAATAGCTGATCAATTGTTAAGTATACCTTTGATAGTAATAGATCTGTCAGCTAATCTAAAACCTTTTGAAATATTGGTTAGGTAGTTTATAGTTAGTGTATTTGGTTGCAAGAAAATCTATGAAGTAAACAATGATAGACAGCAAATAACAACAACTCATGCATACTATATCTGGTTATTTCATACAATTTTGATCATGGCAAAGAATTGCAATTATTGACTTTTTAAATGATGGTATTTCAAATCACTCTATGACTAAAGCACACTAAAGTAAATGTTAAAGACACAATGACTATAATTCACATTCAGAATAATGGAAATATTTAATGATTGGTTTCAGTTCTTTCTTTTAACCCCTGAACTTGTGATATTTGGTAAATGAGGAGTCTGAGAGTCTTAGAGTTTTCATGAATTTTAGATATATTTCTTCAAATATATGAGAACAGAATTGAACCAAAAGTGTGGTTCATAATTCTTAATCAGTGAGTTATTACTCAGAGACATAGATGGTATTTTCCTGACTTTTTGAAGAACGCTCCAAAATCTGGTTGTCAGAATGCCTCCATTTCCTAATCTGCCTATTTTGTCATTTGGAATTATGCAGTAGTAATGACACACCAAATTGTACAGAATTATAGTTCATTTTTAAATTGCCTTCCAAACTGAAAAAATAAAAAATCTTGGAATTGTCTAAAGGAACACATAATGGAGTTCACATATTAATTTCTAGGAAATGTATAAAAATACTGTGGTCTTATTTCAGTTTAGTCTTTATTTTACTATATGATATACGTTTATGATTTGCAAGTTTGTTATCAACTGGATAATAAAAGGACACAAAATTCATGTTCTCAAGAAACATTTTTTTTTCAAACATATGTTAAAAAACTGATTTAAATGTATATTACGAGGGTGAGTCAAAAATTATCCACACTGTGGCTGTAGAATTTATTTTAATTAACTTTTAGAAAAGACAAACACATCATTTTTTGACATAACCTCCTTGCTTTTCAGTACACTCTGTCCATCTGTCAACAAGATTTCGTATTCCCTCATTAAAAAATGTTTTAGGCTGATCTGCGAGCCATGAATGCACCACTGTCTTCACTTCATCAGAAGTGAAACTTCGTCCTTGTAGGGCTGATTTCAGGGGACAAAACAGGTGAAAGTCCGATGCAGCAAGATCAGGACTATAGAGAGGATACGTTAACACCTCAAAATGAAGTTTTTGCAGAGTGTTGACAGTGTGGGCAGAAGTACGCGGACGTGCATTGTCATGCAAGGTCACAACACCCTTGGATAGCAGTCCTTTGCGTTTAATCCAAAGTTTAGGCTTCAGCTCTTCAATAAGCATCTCTATCCATTCATACACACTTCTTCGTGATAAAACACTTTCTCCATACTGTGTACAAAGTCTTTGATAAATAACGGCACCAGGTACACCCTCAGACTACAAAAAAAAAAAATCACTGCACACTGCTCTTCTTTCATGCAAGTCACAAGTGGGGCATCGATTTTTGTTCATACTGCAGTTACAAATGAACTGATGTAACACATTCATGCCTGCACAGCAGTGACTGGGGAGACAGCAGCCTTGAACGGAAAGTTCTGATCAGACAGTGTGGCCAATAGAAGTTTTAATATAACCAGAGTGTGGATAATTTTTGACTCACACTTGCAGAATTTTATTAGTTTCAGAAGTCTGTAACATCCTTATACTCCTTAAAAAACCTATGAATACATGCTTTAGGGGAAGCCAAACACACCTGTAACCTAATAACCACTTTTTGGAATTCTTGGTAAAGTCTCAGTCTCATGTTCCTCATTTATAAAGTGAGCTAAATCTACTTTACTGGGTTATTGTAAGAATTATGTTATGAGAAGACTTTGTAAAAAGAAACTTATTAGCCATATGTAAAGAATCATTAATCTCCTAATCAGAGATCCCCATAGTTTCTGGATGATTTTATCTTCTTCCAGAGGGAATTAACTTTTCTGCGTTGAGCAGGCAGTATATAATGGCAGGGGTAGCTCGCCTTAGTCCAAGTAGGGATTAAACCAACTTGAAGCTGTTTCAGTCTTTGTGAGGGCTGGTCTATTTCCAGTTTACCTCTACTCTTAGAATATAGGCTTTTAGGGATCTCAAAGGAAAGCTATGTGTGTGTACCAGGGCTTCTCCTTGGGGGTCCCTGGACTCCTACTTTTCTCTCCTCCTTTACTCTCATTTCCCCCCAACCCCATAAAATTGCTAAAAGTACTGTTCAGTTTCTCAGCTTCTTAGCTGCTGCTTTCTGCCCAGGTTCTTAGCCTCCAAGTCACTGCTTGCTAATTAGCAAATGCTTCAAGCAGGAAAATAGTGCCAAATATAATTGCTCAGCTTTAAATCTTGGCCCTCCAATTTGTGGCTGCTTTGATAGCCCTCCAATGACTTGAAACAGATTTAAAAAATATTTTCCCCCAGCTTTTCTAATTGCTTTTGGTGAGAGAACTGGTCTGTAGCTAGCTAATCTGCCTTTATTAAAAGCAGAACTCTGACCTTAGAGTAAATCATTTAACTTCTTTGAGCCTCAGTTTTCTCAACTATAAAATAATGATTCCAATAATACTTATCATACCAGTATTATTGAGAGGATCAAATAAAATAATCTAAAAGAAAAAATTTCCTAACCTGTATAGTATGCAGATACACTCTGTATACTCAAAATACTTTGTTTTCTTCTTATGGGGAGACAAAGCACCTGAAAGTGATACCATCAAATAATTTAAATCTAGCTCCATTCAAGAATTGCAACTCAACTAAGCTGCTAATGGGAAGAGCTAGTCAGTGGTATGTACACAGTTGAAATAGTAGCTACATCTCAGTGCTTCCATGAAATTGTATTATGGAATATAAGATATAACTGTAAATTAAAGTACTGATACATGTATATTGAAGGGATGAAGACAGGAAACAACTGTATTCTTCCAGACCCTTTCTCTATGAAAACAGACTCTGGATAGTTCCTTCTTCCCCCTTTGGATGAAATCTCAGATCCTTGTCTGGAATTTTCTGCTCACTCTAAGTCCTTAGCTTCTAATCCCACCCTGCCACCACCACCATTTCAGTATTTTAAAATTCCAATCTTGTGTAAAAGTTCAAAACATTAACTTTTAAGTTTAAAATTTTTCTTCTTCTTTAGAATTGAGAAAGGAAGAAGTGTGCTTTGCACCTTTATTTTCTTCCTCCTCCCTCCCTACTCATGAGGATACCTCTGGCTCCTCCAGGGTTTGGGAATGGTGGTGGGGAGAAGATGTAAGGAGTAGGAAGTTCTTTTTGGTCTGATACTGTTGTGAGTTAGCATATGTGCTTTATGTACTTGTTAAGTATTTAATGCTGACTCATTTTCTGTGGGTGTTTTGAAAGATCTTCCCACTTCTTATTTCTTGGGATCTCTTGATGTGGATAAACGTACCTCTCTGACTATGCTGTTGAATTCATCTCATGCAGCCTTTAGGAATCTAGTAGTCAACTCTCCTGTGGGTGTCCCTTCAGCTCTCCAGAAACTCCCTTGGACTGGGTCTGAGACCACCCCCTGGCCAATTTGCTCACGTATGGGAAACACTCACATGGGAGGTACTCAGACATTCTTTGTCTTGAAAAACTCTGGGCATGAAAGACCTCTTCAAAGCATCAATCTCTTTGGTCAACTATCAGATGCAGTTATCTGGCCACAAGCCACTGGACATTTCTCAGCACGAACTGGGCAGCAACCTGTCCAGCCCCAGTCTGGAGGGGTACATGCCAAGCTCTCTCAGTGGCCCTGCTGACGCATATGTTTTTGCACATCAAGTTCTCTTGAGAATGAAGACCTGCTTTGCCTTTCTAAAGTTTGCATTTTTATTAGCATGGTCCTCCATGTTCTCAAGATGCCACGGGCTGGAGAGGTAATGGTAAGGTGCTGCCCTTAATTGGTCTTAAGGCAGAAACACCAGGGAGTGGGTGGAGTGAAAGAACTGTAAGAGCTCAGGGAAACACTTCCCAGGGCCTTCCAGGCATAAAGGGTGATGAGTACTGGAGGCTTGTGTCACTACAAAGGTCAAGAACTTCTGAATATGGGTCATCTTCTTTAATGCGACCCCATCTGTACCCAAAGGATAATATGTGGCTTGGAAAATGTGGGATATGTACAAAAAAATACAAAAAGAGGGCTTCCCAGGTGGCGCAGTGGTTAAGAATCTGCCTGTCGATACAGAGGACCCAGGTTCGATCCCTGCTCCAGGAAGATCCCACATGCTGCGGAGCAACTAAGCCTGTGTGCCACAACAAAACAAAACAAAAATACAAAAAGAAAATAAAAATCACCTGTAATTCAACACCTATTGTGTGCGTTTGTGTGTAAAATTGGTATATTTACTTTAATGACATATCATGAATATTCCCTTATTTACTATCTTTCAGAACATGTTTTTTAATGGCACCCTAGTATTCAGTTGCAAGGCTATATAATTTAATCAATTTGTTTTTGGATTTTAAGGTAGTTTCAAAGTTCTTTACTATTATATGTAACCCCATAATGAATAACTTGCAGTCTAAGGGTTTATGCATAGTTCTAATCTTTTCCTTCTGATAAATGAACAGAAGTGGAATTACTAGCTAAATATCTAAGTATATATCTTCATATTCCTGATACGTTTTGCCACATTTTCCTTCTGGAAAAACTGTATTTATTTAGCACCCACAGGTAGCGTATGAGGGTGTCTGATAAAAGCCATCTTATATGAAAATTTTTGTTGGGTGAAAATTATCCAGTTATTATGCAAGTTATTACCTTGGTCAGAATCTGGGCCAGGGCCATGCTGGGAGTGCAGAGGGTTAGAAGGCCGCCCGGCAGGAATCAGTGGAAACCAGCCTCCTTAGTTCAGTGTCCCGGGTGTGAGTTCCCGCTCCGTGCCAGGCGCTGAGGGCGACAGCAACGATGTAAAACTCTACACTCGCCCACCAGGAAGCTCGCACCAAAGCGGGTCCCAAAACAGTCTGCCCTAAGGCACTGGGTCAGGACCCTTTCCACCCCTTCCCAGGCTCAATTTCTTCCCCATCACATGGTGATGCAATCCCCGTCCTGTTAGCCACTCTGGGCTGTCGCGGGACTCTAACCTGAGGGAGCTTTGTGAAGCGTTGAGCATAGTGCGCTGGCGTGCATTTATTACTGAAAATAAAGAGTGCGAGGGGAGGCAAGGAGAGGCAGAGCGTCCCGGCGAGACCGGAGACAGAGGGCGGGAACGCAACAGAGCGCGCCGGGGCGGGGTGGCTGCGAAGCGGCTCCTGGAGCTGCTGACCCGCTCCCGCCGGCTCCAGGTCAGCGGCTGCTCCAGGTTAATGGCTGCAAGAGGGCGGCTCCGCAGCCCCTCCCTCCGCTCAGCCCCACTCTACCGCGGACCCATCGCGAAGCCTGCTCCAGGCCTCAGTCACCAATCCCTCTCCCCGCCGGCCGCTCTCTCACTGCAGACTCCTCCCACCGCAGGCCCCTCCCTCCGCAAGCCTCTCCCCGCCCCCCGTGGGTCCCGCCCCCGCGCCGGCCCCTCCCCACTACCGACCCCTCCCCGCGCCCGCCCCTTCCCCGGAGAGCCGGCCCCCGCGTCGGCCCCGCGCCTCAGTCACCAGTCCCTCCCCGCGCCTTCCCCTCTCCCGGAGAGCCCGCCCCCGCGCCGGCCCCCCCGGAAGCGCCGGCGGAGCGTCCCCGCATGGAGCGCGAGCCCAGCGCCTCGGCGGCAGCCCCTGCAGCGGCCGCGCTCTTCGCCTGGGTACGTGACTCCGCCCCCGGGCCCGGGCCGCCAGGACTGAGGGGCGCACAGACGCTGGGAGCACCCGGCCTCGGCGTGGGCGGTCTGGGGGCTGGCAGCCGAGGTCCGAGAGGGACTCGGGGCTGGAGGACCCTGGGCTGGGGGCTGAGGAGGAGAGGGCGGGGAGGGAAGGGTCTTCATGGAGCCGCTCAGGGGTTTCTGGCTGGTGGGGTCCCGACCGGAGGGGCTGCGGCGCAGAGGGAAGAACCTGCCGCCAGGACAGAGCATGTGGGTGCGCGACAGACTTCAGGCCCGGATAGCGCCGGGAAAGACGGCGCAGAGGGCTCTGTGGCGAGAGGATCGCCTGGTCCCAGAGCCCTGTGGGGCCACCTGTGCTCTCCCCCACTCTCCTCCCCCACTTGCCAGGAGGATGGCCTTTCCCCAGCCCCACCCCAGCCTGGCCGGAGTATCCTTTGGTGTGAGGCCTGCCGTGTTGGGCCGGGCACAAGGCGGAGACCCCGCATAGTTGCTGATACTCGGCTGTGACTGGATCTTGCCTGCAGTGGGGCTGTGGGAGTCTGCGCTGGTGTTCGTTTGATGCGAGCACTGAGAGACAGGGTCATCTTTGTGTGTCGTGGCTGGGCGAGGGGAGAGTGTGCACAGGAGTGTGTGGCAGGCATCCTACCAGATGCACGGGAACAAGCAGACGTAGTGTCTTGTAGTTCTTCATAGCACATAATTGTAATGAAATGTATAACTTGTTAATGTCAGTCTCCTTGGCTAGAATGTTAGCGTCATGAGGGTGGGTTCTGCGCCTGTCTTGTATGGTGCCTGGCTTGTGCCTGGCACATTGTATGTTGCTCAGTACATATTTGTTGATGAGTGAATGAATGAGTACCTGTTGTATGCTGAGCTATGTGCAGGTCTTTTGGGAAGAACACAAGAGTGAAAGACTTCCAGCTTTCGTGTTGGATGCGGTGGGTGTGGGGGAGAATACCTTTACTGCTGTTAAAACAAGTGTGTATTGACCAATTAAAAATGCTAAGTATCCGTACCAAGCAGCATTTATTGAATGTAAGATTGCTGCATACTGGCAGAAGGGAGAGCGTGGTGTGGCCTGAGGTAGTCTGGCTGTCTCTGTGTCTTTGAGGTTGCACTTGAGCTGGGGATGGATTTAGGGGTTGAATGTGTGCTTGGGGTCGATGCTTTTCCCAGGCTAGGGACTGAGGTCTGTGTGGAGAGAGGAAACATTTGACAGAAAAAGCCTTTCAGATATGGCCTTGTCAGCACTGAAGCAAAAATATTGTGGAACCTAACCTCATTGCTATGCTTGGAGGCTTGATGGTGTAGTCTTCCTGCTGCATTATCTGTGTGGAGGGGTGTATTAGTTTGCTAGGGCTGCGGTAACAAAATACCACAGACTGAAAGGCTTCAATAGTGGAAATTTATTTTCTCATGGTTAAGAGGGTGGAAGTCCAAGATCAAGGTATCAGCAAGTTTAGTTCCTTCTGGGGCCTGTCTCTTTAGCTTATAGATGGCCTCCTTCTTGCTGTGTCCTCATGTGGCTTTTTCTGTGGGTGGGAGCATTCATGTGTTTCTTCTTATAAGGATACTAGTCATATGGGATTAGTGTCCTACCCTTATGACTTTATGTAACCTTAACTACCATTTTAAAGGCCCTATCTCCAAACACAGTCACATTCTGAGGTACTGGAGGTTAGGGGAACAAATTTTAGCAGAACGCAATTCAGTTCATAACAAGGGGATTTACCTTTTTGGAGGGGGGTGTGTGTGTGTGTGTATGTGTGTGTGTGTTATGCCTGGAGTGTTCTAAGGAAGGGAGGCAAATATAGCTGTAACAGGTTGTAGTAAATTTTCCTTTTGTTTTGCTTTATCATGGATTTAGGGCCTCTTGTTGCATTACAAAAATTTAGTGCCATAATTTGAATCCCATAAAGCTGGTGTATCACTTTCTGTTCAGCAGCCTGTAGCTCTGGTAATGGGGCAGCCATGGACATCTCATGGCTAACAGAAATCCTGTGCACATGCTTTCCACTTCACACTGTGTAGGTCTTTCATTTGTTCTTTCCTAGGTAGGGACTCGTAAGGTCTTGCATTCATTCATTGTAAAATATATGCACACCTTCTCTGGGCCAGCACCATTTCAGATGCAGGGGAAATAGCAGTGAGCAGAACAAAGTTCCTGCCCTTGTGGAGTTTACTTTTTAATGGGGGAGGTAGACAGTAAACAAGTAAATATGTAATGTAATGTCAGGGAGTGCTATGAAAAATAAAGCAGAAAAAAGGCATAAAGTGATAAGGGTGCATTTTAGATAGGGTCATACAGTTAGCTTCTTGTTAGGTACGCTCTGGGCTGGTTTAGCATATATCCCTTTTTACTTTATTCTTAGAGGCAAACTATTGTACAATGAAAGGAGCTGGGCATTCAACTTGTCTATTCAGCTGTGTGACCATGGAAAGTTACTTAACCTCTCTGAGCCGTAGTTTCTTCATCTGTGAAATGAGAGCGATAATGCCCCCTCCTCTGTTGTGAGAATTTAAGGTGAATGCCCAGCAAGCAGAGAAGCACTCAGTAGTTGTTAGCTAATATTGCCCTGAGGGCCTCTGGGACCTCTGTCCCTGCATGACTTGCTCTCCAGCATGGAGTCCCTGCAGCCCAGGATGGCGGTGGAATAGACCACAAGGGGCAGGAGTTTGTATGTATGTGTACATTTTTGGGAGTTATTTTAAATCACTTTTCCTTATTTAGGTGTCTTCAAAAACAGACACATTTTAAAGTTTTTACTACTCATCTCAAAGAAGAACCAGCCAGCAGTAGGTGGTTGGAGAAATTATAAGGATTTCCAAAAGCTTAATAAGATTCTCCTTGCAGGTCCATAATCCCTTATCTTCAATTTTGAATACAAAAAAGCTCTAAAAACCCAAAACCGACTTGATATAAGGCTGCTTATAGTCTGCGCACTAACTGTGAGTATTCGTACAGTTTGCTGCAGAAGTAATACTGTTTTATTTATGGGGTGCTGCTCCCAGACCTTGCAGTGTGTATATGATTTATATACCATATTACTTTTCTAAAGTCTATAAAATTCTGAGTCTGAAATACATCTGGCTGCAAGGGTTTCAGATTAGGGATTCTGGACCTTCATTGTATAATAGCAACGATAGACCTGTTGCCCACCAAAGGGAGATCTGTTTCCTTAGAGGAATCTCACCACGTGAATCTTAGAGTTACAAAACATTGTACTTGGAGAGGCCCTTAGAGATTGTTGCCAGCCTCTTTCACTGTATAAGTGAAATAACAATGATATGCCCTGCTTGAGGGCACAAAATCCTCAGCTAACTTTGATTCCGGAAAGTCATTGCCAGTTTTCCCAGTAAGGGTATGGGGAGAAGGGACAAGAGCTATCCTAGTGCATTTCCCACCCACTTTGTTCCTATTTTTTCCTGATTATTTCTTTCCTTAGCGTTCCTAGATCTAATTCGCTTTTATCAGAAGGAACTCTTATGTTGTCCCCCAAAGGCAAATCATGTAGGCTGGGAAGGGGAAGGTGAGGAGTATCACTGGATGAGTTGTGGATGCTGAGGGCTCCTCTCACATAGAAATCGAGGTGTTCTGGCCACTGTCCAAGTGTGGGTTGCATATAACAACTTCTTAAGAATGAGCTTAGGAAATCTCATCTGTTACAGGCTCTGAGAGGCATGTCAGGGTGAGAAAGATAGGGACAGGTAAATTCAAACTGACAGTTGAGGTTCCCATACTTTTTCATCCTTGGCTTATTTTATCCCTAGGGTGCAAATAGCTATGGGCAACTTGGCCTTGGCCACAAGGAAGATGTTCTTTTGCCCCAGCAGCTGAGTGACTTCTGTAAACCTGGATGTGTCAAGAGGATCACGGGAGGAGGGGGCCACTCTGCTGTTGTTACAGGTAACTTCCTTTAAGAATATATAGCTTCTCTCCTCAAAGATTATGGGATGTTATAATTTTCCGAAAAACATAATGAAGTAAATTGTTAGAAAATACATTTTATCTACTGCACTTGTGATAAATTATGTTAATTGTAGGTATCCTTTATAGGATGTGATGAAAATGGTACCTGACTGCTGTGGTCTTTTGCCAAAAAACCATATATTACTAGTCTAACCATGAGAAAAACATCAGACCTGTCCCAATTGAGAGACCGTCTACATACCTGTCCATTACTCCTCAGAACTGTAAGATCATTAAAAACAAGCAAAACGTGAGAAACTGTCATAGCTAAAAGAAGCTTAAGAAGCCATGTAATATGTATAAATACAGCTGATTCACTTTGTTTTACAGTGGAAACTGCCATAACAGTATAAAGCTATTATACTCCAATAAAGATCGAAAGAAAGGAAAAAAAAAAAAAACAGAAGCCATGTACACTAAATGTAATGTGTTAGATTGAATTGGATCCTGTAACAAAAAAGGTCATTAAGTATAAGCTATCAATATTGGTTTATTAATTGCAAGAAATGTACCATACTAAGATGTTAATACTAGGGGAAACTGAGTTTGAGGCACGTGAAAACTCTGTACTATCTTTGTAATGTTTCTGTTATTCTAAAACTGATTTAAAATAAAAATTTTACTGAAAAAGAAACACAAGAATACACTTACCTTTTCGCAAGTAGAATGACAGTCTATGTTTCTACAAAATAATCTACGTGAGAATGTTTATAGTGGCTTTATTTGCAACTGTCACACACCTGGAGAAACCTGATTGAGACGTCACCTTGGAAACTGACAAACAGGTAATTCACATAGTGAAACAGTACTCAAGCAATCACAAGAAATGGGCTACAAATAAACCAACGACCTGGGTGAAGACAAATGCATTATGCTTATGGAAAGAAGGCAGATTTGGAAGGCTACATAATATATTTCCATTTATTTGACATTCTTGCAAAGGCAGAATCATCAGGACAGGTAACAGATCATTGGTTGCCAGGAGGTGGGGGGTGAGCGTTTTGCAAGTATCGAATTAGGGAAAACTTTTGGTTATTGGAACTGTTCTATATTTTGACTGTCGTATAGTGATTGTGCAACTGATACATTTTTTTAAACTCACAGAATGGTTCACTGCAAAGGATGAATTTGATTGTACATCAACTATACCTGAACAACAACAAAAACAGAAAATAATTATGTCACAACATAATGTGCCAACTTGGGTACCCTAATATAAAAATAATCGAATAATAACATGAAAAGGCTAAAGTACTATTAGTCAAATCTTCAGGGAGTCTTAATGATAGAAAACAGCATGTTTGTACAGAGGGGAAAATTCCAGGAAGGATTTTGAATTGGAGTCATCGGATCATGGGAAAAAATAGAGAGCTGGTATGTGTTGGACAAACTCCCTCAGTGAATGTTAAGGATCACAGTGTGCTTGTGAGGTTATTTGAAGAGATCTAGCCTATTACACTTTTACATCCATGCTGAGAACTAAGCATTAGAAAAGAAAGCAGTAAGAATGGTAAGTTATACCATCTTTCATAGATATCCACAAAACAGTCCCATTGTTCATGTAACAGATGAGTGTCCCATTTTGACTTTCTGTGTAAAACCACTTTTTGCTGGAAAAATGTGTAGTTCCTCTTAACATTTTCTATTAAAACCTACATGAATATTGTCCCAACTCAGTAATATATTACAATTTGTTTACAAGCACTTGTGAAATATTTTCCTGTCATGAGCAGAAGGGCAGATAATATATGATTTAAAGAAACAATCAGAGCCCTGGAATATAAAGATTATAATCATGGTAAAAAAAAAAAAAAGAATATATAACTTCTCATTTTCTTATTTAGACATTTTCCCCTAGGGTGTTATATTACCATCTTTCAGCCTTTTGTATGTTGCAGACAACAACATTTTTGGGAAGGAATCAAGTTACCATCGGAGAATCATAGATTGTCAGAGCTGAAAGGATTGCAGAGATCAAGGCCACCCCTCTTTCCCCACCCCATACCCAAGTAGGGCTCAGAGAGGAAAACGGCTTAAGGTTATAAGACAAATAGTGGCCGAGTTGCAACATATATTTTATACCATATATTGGTATTTAACTTTCACATATGAGTTAGAAGTCTTTGCAGTTAATTTGAATATTCCTTGAGAGCAAGAACTTTGTATTTTCCTTAATTTTCCCTCAGAGTACCTAGGATAGTATTCAGTAAGTACTGCAAGTGCTATAGTATTGCACAAGAGGGCATATTGCATCCTGGTTAAGAGCATGAGCTCTGGAATCAAACCGCCTGGGTTTAAATCCTGGTTCTCTTAATTGTTAGCTGTGTGGCCTTGGGCAAATTAAATTCTCTGTGCCACAGTTGCCTCTCTGTTACATGGGGAGAATAATGATGAGAATCAGTGAGTTAATAGGGCTGCATTTATGACTTTCATGGGTCCTTGACACTTTTGCCTTTGTGGATACCTCCCTCCCTAAAAGAAATGTTTAAAATTATATTTACAGCTGCACTGATGTAAACATTAATATAATCCAGGCTAGTTTAATATTATATATTCTTATTACCTATATTTTTTATTTAAAAAATTTAAATTAAAACATTTTTGTGGGTTTCTACAAGTATTGCAGACCCCAGGCACTGCCTACAGGATAAGTCAGTCCCATGCATGAGGCCCTTAGAACAGTACTTGGCACATTCTACATCCTGAATAAATGCTGGCTTTTATTGTTATAGTAGATGCTCAGTTTGGTGATTGATTGGCCACTGCTGCAAGACTTGGAGTTTCCATCTAGATATTAGATTGGAATTCCTTGGCCCTATGCCATTTGGTCCAGAGCACGTTAACAGCATGGCTTATTGGCTTGGGTGGGAAAAAAGTGGATCCATGACTGCAAATAATTAATGAAATCCTTTTGCTCACTTCGGCTCACTTGCAATTTCTCCTGTGCACACTACCTCTAAAACCTTCATATTTTGCAGATGAAGGAAGCCTTTTTGTTTGTGGCCTGAACAAAGATGGGCAACTGGGACTTGGTCACACAGAGGATGTCCTGTACTTTACCCCCTGCAAGTCCCTCCTTAGCTGTCCCATCCAACAGGTGGCCTGTGGCTGGGATTTTACCATTATACTTACAGGTCAGTACACTCCTAGGTATAGCTTTATCACTGCAAAGGCTTTGGGTGGGAAGAGCATGATGGTGGGGGCCCTGATAAAGGAAATCCTCTTTGTATTTAAAAACACACACAAATGTTCTCTCTGGTTGTCAAGGAAAGTTGTGGAGTGCCTTTTGCAAGGAGAGTTCTAACAGTAAAGGGAGTGGGCTGGGAGATCTGGACTGTAATCATTAGAGTCTAAACAATAGCTCTCATTTTTGAAGTGAGGCCCATACTTAGTTTGGGCCTGTGTTGGAGTTGTAGGGAGTCAGTATATAACACTCTGTTTCTTGCTCACATTTGGGACCAATTGTGAGATGGGTGCAGAGCAGTCAGAAGGGTAGAGATCAAATTATAAGCTTTTTAGTGATAAAGGCTAAATTGGAGGACAGAGTTAATTGTCAGGCCAAGAAGTTCTGCTAGTACTCCTGTGATCCAAACCCACCCTAGAGTTTGATGCAAACTCTAGGCCTCCCCCCTAGAGGAAACCCTTACTATGTGTCTGCCCAGAGTGCCTGAGAGGAAGGTGCCAAGACACACATGTCCTGTTCCTTCTCCCAACCTCACCAACTGGCTAGTACTCCCCCTCACCACCACCCCCTCCACACACCCTGGAAATCAGTGAGAATGGGGAAGGGTGGGGGGAAAGTCCGGGAGTGTGTTAAAATGATGGAAATTCCATCTCACAGAAATATGAAAAGTGGGAGATGAGTATCCTCCATCCCAATGCTGGGCAGTGGGCTAAGCGTTCTCCACAGCTAACCTGTCGTTAATTAGGTGGTGTAGTGGATAGTCTGTGTGAAACGCTTAGCCCAGTGCCCAATATTTTTGTTCCTAGTGGGACAGAAGCAGGAACTATGGATTGAAAGCACTGGAGCACAGGGCCTCACTTGCTCCTCTCACTCCTTTTGCTGTTCTCATCCTTCAGCATTTACCCGTTGGTCACAGATGTCTTACTTCTTAGATCTGCAATTCAAGTATTTGTATTTTGCAGAAAACGGTGAAGTTCTATCATGTGGATCCAACTCCTTTGGCCAGTTAGGAGTTCCTCATGGGCCTCGAAGATGTGTGGTCCCCCAGGCCATTGAGGTAAGGACAGCCCCTAGTATTGAGCTTGCCCTTATCCTGTTAAAGGGTCTCCAGGTATCACAGTTATCCCTGCCGGACTAAAAAGCTGGATGGGTGCTTGAAAGCTCATGGGGTAGTTAGAATTTAAGTTGAAAAACTCAGGTTCTTCTGGGAAAAATTAGGTTGGAGGGATGGATGTTGTAAGTGAAAAGCCTCTGTTAGCTCTCATACATGTTATAATTTTCTTGTGAGATAAAACAATAAAGTTATATATCTTATAATGACATTAATGACATTTTACAATTCTTTTTTTTTTTTTTTTTTTTTTGGGCACACGGGCTTAGTTGCTCCGCGGCATGTGGGATCTTCCTGGAGCTGGGATCAAACCCGTGACCTCTGCATTGGCAGGCGGATTCTTAACCACTGCGCCACCTAGGAAGCCCACATTTTACAATTCTAAAAGTCATATTAGTGGGAACTGTGTTAGAAACAGGTCCAGTTGGAAGTGACTTGCTTAAAGACACTAAGCGAGGCAGATGGCATAGGCCAGCACCGTCCAGTGTAAATGTAATGTGAGCCACATATGTAATTTAAAAGTTTCCAGGAGCACCATTTGAAAAAGTAAAATTAATTTTTAAAATAATAGTTTATTGAGATATAAATCATATACCATAAAATTTACCCCTTAAAAATGTATGTTTCAGTGGTTTTTAGTATATTCATAGAGATGTGCAGCCACCACCATCATCTCATTTTGGACCATTTTCATTATCACAAAAGAAACCGCGTGCTCAATAGCAGTCAACTCCCATTTTCCCCTCCCACCAGCCCCTGGTGACTGCTAATCTGTATGTATGGATTTGTCTATTCTGGGCATTTCATATAAATGGAATCATACAATATGTAGCCTTTTGTGTCTGGCTTCTTTCACGTCAGGTGATATTTTCAAGTTTCATCTGTGTCATGGTCTGACATGGTGAAGTTAATTTTAATAGCTTTTAAACTAATCTAATGTATCCAAACTGTTATTGTTTCATTTTTTGTCATCAGTATAAAACTTTATTAATGAGATATTTTATAATCTTTACTTTATACAAAGTCTGGTGTACATTTTTTACTACAAAGTATATCTTAATTCATGCTAGTCACATTTCAAGTGTTCAACAGCCACGTGTAGTTAGAGGCTACCATATTGGACAGCACAAGTGTTAGACAGAACTCCTGGTTTTAGTTCAGAGCTCTTTTCACTGTATTGTATTTAAAATGTACACATTTTCATGAAGATTATATTGTAAGTGACGTTTTAGAGAATTTATGCTGGAATCTACAATGAGTTTCACCACCTAAGCTGCTCCACTCATGTCTAATTTCCTTAAACTGTGACTAAGAGTGGGAGATCTGTTTTCACTGGAGAGAGCTTGGGTCTGCTCCTATCACCTTGCTGAATTCTAATTGCTGGTATTGTGGGGTATTATTTGGGGTCATGGTTTCCATGGTTTTTAGTCCTTTTGCGCTGTTCTAACAAAAATATCATAGACTGGGTGGCTTAAACAGCAAACATTTATTTTTCACAGCTCCAGAGACTGGTAAGTACAAAATCAAGGCACCAGGAGATTTGGTATTTGGTGAGGGCTCACTTTCTGATTCATAGACAGCCGTCTTTTTGCTGTGTCCTTACACGCCAGAAGGGGAAGGGCGCTCTCTGGGGTCTCTTTTATAAGAGCATTAATCCCATTCATAAGGGCTCTGCTCTCATGACTTAATCACCTTCCAAAGGCCCCATCTCCAAATATTGTCACGTTGGGGATTAGGTCTCAACATGAATTTCCGAAGAACACAGACACTCAGTCTGTAGCACATGGGATGCATGGAAATCTAGACTGTAGTCCCTGTTATAAGAAGTGTCACAGCTTCTAGTTGCAAATAGATGGCTTTTTAAGAACCTATGTATAAGTTATAATTAATTTAGCTTAAGTTGCATGATTAAAGAAGACAGAAACAATGGTTAAAATATGTTGGATGACAGAATTGGAAGGTAAAAACATTTTGACCTGCTGTATCCTGTAGAACAATGGGAGGAATGTGCCAAAGTGAAGTATAAGAGAAGCTTTCATTTATTTAATAGCAACTATTGTGTGTAGGTGCTGTATTTAGGCAGGGGGGACAAAGGTGAGTAAGAAGCAATCCTAGCATTCGAGGGCCTTCTAGTTTAGTAGTACATGTTAGATATAGAAACACCTAGATGTATTACCATGTTAGAACTATGATAGATGCATGTGTAGCCCCAAAAGGGGAGTATCGAACTCTTTCTAGGGGAAGGTGAGGTGAGAACAGACTTATGCTGAATCTTGAAAGTTGACTAGAAATTTCCTGGCTTGGAATAGGAGGATGTGCAGATTAGGTACAAAAGAAGCACATTACAAACAGAAGGAACTGTGTGAGCTAGGGTATAGAGCATAAATCAGAAGGGTAAGGGATGCTACAAGCAGCTTAGTATGATTGGAATATAAGGAAGTGGTAGAAGTGCCAGTGGGGATTGGGCAGGCAGGGAGGTAGTGTCTGATAAATGGTAAGAACAGTGAGTTAGAGGGGAGCCACATGGGGTAGTGTGGGGGGGTAGAGGGGCTGGATTAAAGGAAGATTACTCAGGAAACTCTTGCTAATAATCCAGATAATAGATGGGTCTGCCCCAAACTAAGGTAGCAGCAGTGGGGATAGAGAGGGAGGAATGGAGGTAAATTGTTTTGAAGAGATTGAATCCACATGTAAAGCCCTTCAGTTAGCTTTGAAAAGAAAAAAAAAAAAAAATTAAAAGAAAAAAATTTAGGGGAGTGTATTCAAATTGTATGAGCAGTAAGATTTGATCTCCCCCAAAGCTAATGTGATTGTGGGCTGAATTAATAGAAATATAGTCTCCAGAAGAAGGGAGGACAAAGCTCTGTCCTTCTTTGTGCTGGTCACACTACATCTGGGATGTTGTGTCCTGGTGTGGGTTTGGTTCTTAGGCCCTGGGCACTGAGGTGAATAAGACTCAGACCCTGTGCTTGAGGACGCTAAAGTTTAGAAAGACACTGTGGACTTGTAAATAAGCAAATATGGTAAAGCCCCATAGGGACTGTGATTAGTGCGTATACAGTCCCTTAAGAGAGAGAGACTGAGTAACCAGAGCATAGAGGAGAGAAACCAAGAGGGGGAGGGAATTTGAAACCGGGTGATGGCTGATGGAATTGGGGATGTTTGGTCTAAAGAAGAGATGTGTATTAGTTGTCTATTGCTGTGTAATAAATTACGCTAAAATTTAGCAGCTTAAAGCAACAAGCATTTATTATCTCACAGTTTTGGAGGGTCAGGAATCTGGGAACAGCTTAGCTGGTCTCTCATGAGGTTGCAGTCAAGACGTCAGCCAGGCTGCATGAGGTCTGGTGGAGGCTTGACTGGGTTGGTTCCACTTCCATGCTGTCTCATGGGCAGGAGACTTTAGTTCCTTGCCATATGGACCTCTCTATAAGACTGTGCAGACGTGGTATCTGACTTCTCCGAAGAGTGATATGAGAGAGAGAGACAGGCTGGGTCAGAAAGGAAGCCTCACTGCCTTTCATCAGCTAGACTGTGAGCCACTTATCACTTCCTTATCCTATTCATTAGAAGCAAGTCACTAAATCTAGCCCACAGTGAAAGGGAGAGGAATTAAAGGGCGGAGTCTTAAAGAATTTGGGGACCTAATTTTAAAACCATCACAAGGTGTTTTAGAGAGGACATGACAACTGTCTTCTAATGTTTGGGAAGCCTTGTCAGAAGCAGTAGGCAGATAGGTTTGGTTCCACCTAAGGAGATAGATGGAATCGAGCAGGCACCTGGGGAGATGGTGAACCTGTGTCACTGGAAGTCGGTATTTGACAGGAGTTGGATGACCACTTGGTAGGGTGTTGTAGAGGAGTTTCTAGCATTGAATGGGGATTGGACTAGATAAGAGGTCAGCAAGCTAGACCCCTTGGTAAGTAAAGTTTTATTGGAACACAGCCACACCCATGCATATATTTATTGTGCATGCTGCTTTCATGTTACAGTGGCACAGTAGAGCAGTGTGACAGAAACCATGTGGCCTGCAAAGTCTAAACTATTTACTATTTAGCCCTTTACAGAAAATGTTTGCCAACCCCTGGACTGAATGACCTTGCAGGTGCCTCCCAGGCCTGAGTGGCATTGTAATATGGTATTTTAAAAAGATTTTGCCTTTTAGGGATACATATAGAGGCATTTATGAGTGGAAATGTGGGGGATTGGGAGCTTCAAACCAATCAGACATGTAATGAGAACCACGCTGCATTGTATCTGGGCATAAATTACATAAAATTTTGTAGATGATAATTCTGAGATCGCCATCCTTTTCTTTGTTTTGACAGCTCCTGAGGGAGAAGGTTGTTAGTATTGCTGCTGGACTGAGGCATGCTTTAGCTGCAACAGGTGATCGTTTTCCTTTTATTTTCTTCATAAGCGTGTAATAATGAGACATGGCGCTTTGGAAGAAATAAACTTTGAGTAATGCAGAGTGTCCTGCTGTGCTGCAGTCTGATTAAAAGGAGGGGGCATAAGGCAGAAGTCATGTGGGAAAGCCTTTAGCAGGTAGCAAGGAAGGAAATGAAGCTGTCGAGCTCTTCATTGTGTTCGAGGCATGGCGCTAGGTTCTCTTAATTTAATTAGTACCTCATTTAATCCTCATAGCTATGCAGTGATGTGAGTTAAACATTTTTTAAATTGAGGTGTAGTTAATTTTCAACTTATTATGTAAGTTTCAGGTGTACAGCGTAGTGATGCACAATTTTTAAAGATTATATTCCATTTTTAGTTGTTAGAAAATATTGTCCGTATTCCCTGTACAATCCCTGTATATCCTTGTAGCTTATTTATTTTATACATAGTAGTTTGTACCTCTTACATATGAAGAGACTGAGGTCCAGAGAGGCTAAAGTGCTTGTCTTAGGTTACACAGGGAGTAAGGAAGCAAAAGGTAGAGCTGGATCAGAGTCTCTCATGGGCTGGATTCCAAGGCCCACATTCTTTGCCCTGAACTGCACTGCTTTCCTAGTGGATTTTAATGTTTATTAATTTAAAAGCTTCAAGTGAGCTTGTCTCCTGTACTGTGAAAGGGTGATGGGTATAGGCTTACAGTGTGTGTGAAGTCAAGGGTGGAAAGTGGAGGAGGCAGTGACCCTTTTTTCTCTCTCTTGCTCATTTTCCTGCTTTCTGCTCCCAGTTCTTGGGGCTGAAGGACAGGCCGAACCAGCTTTGGCAGCTGAGGCTCAAGCGTTGGTGAGTCCAGTTGTGGAGTGGAGAGAGGAGTGGAGGCGAGGAAGTCTCATGCAGCACTGTACTGGTGGTCGCGTGGGGCTTAGTGTTGATTATACTTTTTTGAAAAATGAAACTTTTTATTTTGAGGTAATTGCAGATTCACATGCAGTTGTAAGAAATGAAATAGATCACATGCACTCTTTGCCCAGTTTCTCCCAGTGGTAGCATCTTGTGAAACTATAGTGTAATAGTACAACTAGTATGTCTTGACACAGTCAAGATACAGAACAGTTCCATCACAAGGATCCCTCTTATTGCTCTTTTGTAGCTGCACCCACTTCCTACCTACCCTCACCTCCTTCTTAGCTCCTGGCAACCACTCTTCTGTTCTCCTACAATGGTGTTGTTATTTCAAGAATGTTATATAGATGGTATCATACAGTATATAGCCTTTTAGGGTTGGTTTTTTTGCTCAGCATGATTTCCTGGAGGTTAACCCAAGTTGGGAGTAGCAATAATTTGTTCCTTTTTATTGCTAAGTAATATTCCATGGTATAAATTTACCACTGTAGTAGTTTGCTAGGGCTGCCATAACAAAAGACCACAGACTGGGTGGCTTAAACAACAGGAATTTATTTTCTCACGGTTCAGGAGGCTGGAAGTCCAAGATCAAGTTGCCATGAGGGTTGGTTTCTAGTGAAGCTTCTCTTCCTGGCCTGTAGATTCTGCCTTCTTGCTGTCTCCTCACATGGTTTTTCCTCTATGCACGCATGGAGAGAGAGAGAGAGAGATCTCTGGTGTTGCTTCCTCTTTTTAAAAGGATACCAGTTCTACTCTTCGACGTAAATAACAGCAAGATCTTTTTTGATCCACCCCCTAGAATAATGGAAATAAAAACAAAAATAGGGGCTTCCTAGGTGGTGCAGTGGTTAGGAATCTGCCTGTCAATGTAGGGGACACAGGTTCGATCTCTGCTCCAGGAAGATCCCACATGCCGTGGAGCGGCTAAGCCCATGCACCACAACTATTGAGCCTACTTTACAGCCTGTGAGCCACAGCTATTGAGCCCATGTGCTGCAACTACTGAGGCCCACGTGCCTAGAGCCCACGCTCTGCAACAAGAGAAGCCACGGCAGTGAGGAGCCCGCGCACCACAACGAAGAGTAGCCCCCATTCTCCACAACTAGAGAAAGCCCATGCACAGCAAAAAAAGACCCAACAGAGCCAATTAAATAAATGAATTAAATAAATAAATAGATAAATAAATTTATTAAAAAAAAATAAATGTGGGACCTAATGAAATTTTAAAGCTTCTGCACAGCAAAGGAAACTATAAGCAAGATGAAAAGACAACCCTCAGAACGGGAGAAAATATTTGCAAATGAATCAAAAGACAAAGGATTAATCTCTGAAATATATAAACAGTTCATCCAGCTCAATATCAAAAAAACAAACAACCCAATCAAAAAATGGGCAGAAGACCTAAATAGGCATTTCTCCAAAGAAGACATATGGATGGCCAAGAGGCACATGAAAAGCTGCTCAACATCACTGATTATTAGAGAAATGCAGATCAAAACTACAATGAGATATCACCTCATACTGGTTAGAATGGGCATCATCAGAAAATCTAGAAACAGGAAATGCTGGAGAGGGTGTGGAGAAAAGGGAATGCTCTTGCACTGTTGGTGCAAATGTAAATTGATACAGCCACTATGGAGAAGAGTATGGAGATTCCTTGCAAAACTAAAAATAGAACTACTGTATGACCCAGCAATCCCACTGCTGGGCATATACCCAGAGAAGACTATAATTCAAAAAGACACACGCATTCCAATGTTCATTGCAGCACTCTTTACAATAGCCAGGACATGGAAGCAACCTAAATGTCCATCAACAGATGAATGGATAAAAAAGATGTGGTACATATATACAATGGAATATTACTCAGCTGTGAAAAGCAATGAAACTGGGACATTTGTAGAGACATGGATGGACCTAGAGACTGTCATACAGAGTGAAGTGAGTCAGAAAGAGAAAAACATCATATATATATATATTTTAATTTTATTTATTTATTTATTATTTTTTGGGGGTACACCAAGTTCAATCATCTGTTTTTATACACATATCCCCGTATTCCCTCCCTCCCTCGACTCCCCCCCACCCTCCCTCGACTCCCCCCACCCTCCCCATCCCAGTTCTCTAAGGCATCCTCCGTCCTCGAGTTGAACTCCCTTTGTTATACAGCAACTTCCCACTGGCTATATATTGTACAGTTGGTAGTATATATATGTCTATGCTACTCTGTCACTTCGTCTCAGCTTCCTCTTCACCCCCCGCCCCCCCAAACCTCGAGTTCTCCAAAACATCATATATTAACACATATATGCAGACTATAGAAAAATGGTACAAATTAACCAGTTTGCAAGGCAGAAATAGAGACACAGATGTAGAGAACAAACATATGGACACCAAGTGGGGAAAGCGGGGAGGGTTGGGGGGGAATGAATTGGGAGATTGGGATACCAAATTGTACACTCTAAATATATGCAGTTTATTGTCTGTTAACTGTATCTCAATAAAAGTTCTTAAAAAGAAAAGGACATAAATGGATGTTGAACTTTGTCAAAAGCTTTTTCTGCATCTATTGAAATGATCATATGGTTTTTATCCTTCAATTTGTTGATATGATGTATCACGTTGATTGATTTGCGTATATTGAAGAATCCTTGCATCCCAGGGATAAACCCCACTTGATCATGGTGTATGATTTTTTTAATGTGCTGTTGGAGTCTGTTAGCTAGTATTTTGTTGAGGATTTTTGCATCTATATTCATCAGTGATATTGGTCTGTAGTTTTCTTTTTTTGTGACATCTTTGCCTGGTTTTGGTATCAGGGTGATGGTAGCCTCGTAGAATGAGTTTGGGAGTGTTCCGCCTTCTGCAATATTTTGGGAGAGTTTGAGAAGGATAGGTGTTAGCTCTTCTCGAAATGTTTGATAGAATTCACCCGTGAACCCATCTGGTCCTGGGCTTTTGTGTGTTGGCTGATTTTTAATCACTGCCTCAATTTCCGTACTTGTGATTGGTCTATTCATGGTTTCTATTTCTTCCTGGTTCAGTCTTGGAAGATTGTATTTTTCTAAGAACGTATCCATTTCTTCCAGGTTATCCAATTGATTGGCATATAGTTGCTTGTAGTAGTCTCTCATGATGTTTTGTATTTCTGAGGTGTCCGTTGTTACGTCTCCTTTTTCATTTCTAATTCTGTTGATTTGCATCTTCTCCCTTTTTTTCTTGATGAGTCTGGCTAATGGTTTATCAATTTTGTTAATCTTCTCAAAGAACCAGCTTTTAGTTTTATTTATTTTTGCTATGGTTTCCTTCCTTTCTTTTTCATTTATTTCTGCTCTGATCTTTATGATTTCTTTCCTTCTGCTCACTTTGGGGTTTCTTTGTTCTTCTTTCTCTAGTTGTTTGAGGTGTAAGGTTAGGTTGTTTATTCGATCATTTTCTTGTTTCTTAAGGTAGGACTGTATTGCTATAAACTTCCCTCTTAGAACTGCTTTTGCTGCGTCCCATAGGTTTTGGGTTGTTGTGTTTTCATTGTCGTTTGTTTCTAGATATTTTTTGATTTCTTCTTTGGTTTCTTTAGTGATTTCTTGGTTGTTTAAGTGAATTGTTTAGCCTCCATGTGTTTGTATTTTTTGCAGTTTTTTTCCTGTAATTGATATCTAGTCTCATGGCGTTGTGGTCTGAGAAGATGCTTGATATGATTTCAGTTTTCTTGAATTTGCTGAAGTTTGATTTGTGACCCAAGATGTGATCTATCCTGGAAAATGTTCCGTGTGCACTTGAGAAGAAAGTGTAGTCTGTCGTTTTTGGATGGAATGTCCTAACAAGACAAGGGTGTCCACTCTCACCATTATTATTCAACATAGTTTTGGAAGTTTTAGCCACAGCAATCAGAGAAGAAAATGAAATAAAAGGAATACAAATTGGAAAAGAAGAAGTAAAATTGTCACTCTTTGCAGATGACATGATATTATATATAGAAAACCCTAAAGACTCTACCAGAAAACTGCTAGCACTAATTGATGAGTTTAATAAAGTAGCAGGATACAAAATTAATGCACAGAAATCTCTTGCATTCCTATACACTAACAACGGAAGAGCAGAAAGAGAAATTAAGGAAACTCTCCCATTCACCATTGCAACAAAAAGAATAAAATACCTAGGAATAAACCTGCCTAAGGAGGCAAAAGACCTGTATGCAGAAAACTATAAGACATTGATGAAAGAAATCAAAGATGACACAAACAGATGGAGGGACATACCATGTTCCTGGATTGGAAGAATCAACATAGTGAAAATGACTGTACTACCCAAAGCAATTTACAGATTCAGTGCAATCCTGATCAAATTACCAATGGCATTTTTCACAGAACTAGAGCAAGAAATCTTACGATTTGTATGGAAACGCAAAAGCAATCTTGAGAAGGAAAAATGGAGTTGGAGGAATCAGGCTCCCTGACTTCAAACTATACTACAAGGCCATAGTGCTCAAGACAGTATAGTACTGGCACAAAAACAGAAAGGAAGATCAATGGACTAGAATAGAGAACTCAGAAGTAAGCCCAAACACATATGGGCACCTTATCTTTGACAAAGGAGGCACGAGTATACAATGGAAAAAAGACAGCGTCTTCAATAAGTGGTGCTGGGACAATTGGACAGCAACATGTACAAGAATGAAATTAGAACACTTCCTAACACCATACACAAACATAAACTCCAAATGGATTAAAGACCTACATGTAAGGCCAGACACTATAAAACTCCTAGAGGAAAACATAGGCAGAACACTGTATGACATCCATCAAAGCAAGATCCTTTTTGACCCACCTCCTAGAATCATGGAAATAAAATCAAGAATAAACAAATGGGACCTCATGAAACTTAAAAGCTTTTGCACAGCGAAAGAAACCATAAACAAGACTAAAAGGCAACCCTCAGAATGGGAAAAAATAGTTGCCTATGAAACAACGGACAAAGGATTAACCTCCAAAATATACAAGCAGCTCATGCAGCTTAATACCAAAAAAGCAAATAACCCAATCCACAAATGGGCAGAAGACCGAAATAGACATTTCTCCAAAGAAGACATCCAGATGGCCAACAAACACATGAAAAGATGCTCAACATCACGAATCATCAGAGAAATGCAAGTCAAAGCCACAATGAGGTATCACCTCACACCTATCAGAATGGCCATCATCACAAAATCTGGAAACAACAAATGTTGGAGAGGGTGTGGAGAAAAGGGAACTCTCCTGCACTGTTGGTGGGAATGTACGTTGGTACAGCCACTATGGAAAACAATTTGAAGGTTCCTTAAAAAACTACAAATAGAACTACCATATGATCCAGTAATCCCACTACTGGGCATATACCCAAAGAATACCATAATCCCAAAAGAAACCTGTACCATAATGTTTATTGCAGCACTATTTACAATAGCCAGGACATGGAAGCAACCGAAATGCCCATCAACAAATGAATGGATAAAGAAGATGTGGCATATATATACAATGGAATATTACTCAGCTATAAAAAGGGATGAGATGGAGCTATATGTAATGAGGTGGATAGAACTACAGTCTGTCATACAGAGTGAAGTAAGTCAGAAAGAGAAAGACAAGTATTGTATGCTAACTCACATATACGGAATCTAAAAATGGTACTGATGAACTCAGTGACAAGAACAAGGATGCAGATGCAGAGAATGGACTGGAGAACTCGAGGTTTGGGAGGGGGCGGGGGGTGAAGGGGAAACTGAGACGAAGCGAGAGAGTAGCACAGACATATATATAGTACCAACTGTAAAATAGATAGCCAGTGGGAAGTTGTTGTATAACAAAGGGAGTCCAACTCGAGGATGGAAGATGCCTTAGAGGACTGGGGCGGGGAGGGTGGGGGGTCTCGAGGGTGGGGGAGTTGAGGGAGGGAGGGAATATGGGGATATGTGTATAAAAACAGATGATTGAACTTGGTGTACCCCCAAAAAATAATAATAAAAAAATAAATAAAATAAAATAAAATTTAATAAGAAAAAAAAAAAAAAAAGGAAAAGGACACCAGTTCTTTCAGATTAAGGCCTCACTCTTATGACCCATTTAACTTTTATCGCCTCCTGTAGGCCCTGTCTCCAAATACAGTTACATGGGAGTTTAGGACTTCAGTATATGCGTTTACAGGGGATACAATTCAGTCTGTAACAACCACGGTTTGTTTAACCAGTCACCCATTGAAGGGCATTTGTTTGTTTCCGGTTTTTAGCTATTTAAGAATAAAGCTATAAACATTTGTGGACAAGTTTTTATGTGAACATAAATTTTCATTTCTCTTGAATAAATGCCCAGGAGTATGATTACTGAGTTGGATGGTAGTGATTACACTTTTATAAGCAGCTTCTTAGAAATTAGCAGAGCCAGAGAATTGCCTGTCATTGGTTTCCTTGACACCTTTCCTACCAACATTCTGTGATTGCTCGTCTTATGAGTATGTTTTTTGTCCAGTTACAAAGCAGCACAGTTCCCATTATGTGTTTGATTAATTTAATTGTAAGTCCTCCCCTCCCCCACTTAATCTGTAAATGTTTCTGCCTGCATGTCTGAAAGATAAGGAATTTTTCTGAAAATATTACCAAAAAAATACCATCATCATACCTACAAAAAATTATCAGTAATTCTGTAATTTCATCAAGCATCTACTCAGTGTTTAAATTTCCCTGATTATCTCAAAAATATTGTTTTATGTTTGTTTGAATCAGGATCCAGATTACGCCTGTCATTGCAATTGGTTGTTATGTATCTCAAGTCTCTCTCTTTTAAAATTTATTTATTCCTTTTAGTTTTTTATTGTGATAAAATACTCATAAAATTTATCATCTTAACCATTTTTAAGTGTACAGTGGGATTAAGTACATTCACATTATTGTGCAACCATTACCAAAATCCACCTCCAGAACTTTTCTCATCATGCAAAACTGAAACCCTATATCCATTAAACACTAACTCCCCATTTCCCCTTCCCCAGTCCCTGGCAACCACCATTCTGCTGTCTATCTCCGTGATTTTGACCACTTATACAGGTACTTCATATAAGTGGAATCATACAGTCTTTGTCTTTTTTGGCTTATTTCACTCAACATAATACCCTCAAGGTCTAATCATGTTGTAGCAAATGTCAGACTTTCCTTCCTTTTTAAGACTTAATGATATTCCACTGTATGTATATACCACATTTTGCTTATTATTCATCTATTGATAGACACTTGGGTGTGTCTGCATTTTAGCTATTGTGAATAATACTGCTGAGAACATGGGTGTACAAACATCACTTCAAGATCTTGCTTTCAGTTCTTTAGGATATATACCCATAAGTTGGATTCCTGGATCATATAGTAATTCTATTTTTAATTTTTGGGGGGAATTGCCACACTGTTTTCCATAGTGGCTCTACCATTTTACATTACCACCAGTAGTGCACAAGGTTTCCACTTTTTTCACATCCTTGCCAACACTTGTTATTTTCTTCTTCTTTTTTTAATAATGGCCATCCTAATGAGTGTAAAGTGGAATTTCATTGTAGTTTTGATTTATATTTTCCTAATGATTAGTGGTGTTGAGCATCTTTTCATGTGCTTATTGGCCATTTATATATTTTCTTTGGAGAAAAGTCTATTCAAGTCCTTTGCTCATTTTTGAATCAGGCTTTGTTGTTGTTGAGTTTTAGGAATTCACTGTATATTTTAAATATTCATCCCTTATCAGACATCTCCAGTCTCTTTTAATCTTTATGTACCTTTTCCTCTCTTTTTTTCCTCTTGCAATTTATTTGTTGAAGAGATGGTAAGTTTTGTTTTATTTCAATTCTGTTTTGCTTACATTGTGCTCAGTCATTATCACTTATATCTCACAAAGCAGGCTTGTCTGTTTACAGCCTAAAGGACTATTGGATATAGGGTGCTTCTGGAGGAGCAGTACCTTAATGTTGCTGTTGGATGATGAATCCTAGTTACACACATCTGACTGTAGACCAAACATACAACATTTCATCTATGCATTTGTACAAGGTTCAGAACATGGGTACATGAATTAGAGTCAGTGAATATGGAGATAAAAGGCCATTCCACTGGAGTAGTGGCTATTAAGAAGCTATCTTGTAGTCATAAATGTATTTATTTGGCAATTAGGAATATTTGAATTCATCTTGGTGTAGTAGAGAATGCACTCTGTTAGGTGTAAGAGAGTTGAGTCCTGGTGTTTTCTCTGCTACTAGCTCCCTGTTTGACCTTGGACAAATCACATCCTCTCTACAGGGCCTCAGTTTCTCATCTAGTAAGTGTGAGGAATGGATGTGGTAAGCTTTAAGGTTCTTTCCTGCTTGGTCTGGAGTCTGAATTGTCGTTTCAGGTTAATCATGAAAAAGATGTCATTCCAGTAATTTGACTCTTCAGGAGTGTCCTAGAACTTTCTGGAGGGAGTTTTACTACGTTGAAATTTCCTTTGATGGTCTTAGATTGCCCTGAAGATTGGGTTTGTGATTGGCTTGGTGGTAATCCCTATGATCAGCCATAGGGCCTCTTGAGGCAATAAGCTTTTCCATAATATGCATGTTAATTGAGCATGAATTAGGACTCTCTCATGGCCGTGAGGTTCAAAGAACAATCTGGTCTTAATCCAGATAAACATTTTCTTTTTTCTCCCCTGCTCCTCTGGGAAGCTGGTGGCACTGTGTTCCAGTGGGGAACTGGTTTGGCATCCTCTGGACGGCGGTTGTGCCCTGGGCAGACTCTCCCACTGTTTTTGACAGCAAAGGAACCGAGTAGAGTGACAGGTAAGGCCCTTACTTCTTCTGAATCCTGTATTTATTCTTTGTTTGGAAGTGAAGACACGGGCATGCAGAAAATGGGTAAATGGAGTTTTGCTTTTGCTATTTCTTGGTGTCTCTGTCTTAACTGTCTCTGTTGGTTGGTCTATTAATTTTCTGGGATTTTTGTGGGCCCGGTAAAAGTACCTCTTTGTTGCCAGAGTTTGGAACCCATTGAGAAGTAGATGCAAGTCAAATAGGTGGAAATCAACTAGGAAGCTCTAGAACTGTTGAAAGGTAGGTTGGAATACATGACTTAGGTGTTTGGAAATAACGTGTAGCAACAGTGAGCCTCCAGGTTCTGAATCCCAGATTGAATTTACCCACCAGGCACTGGAGCAGCTGCATGCATTTGGGCTCCTTGTGGGGGAACCCACAAGGACTGTGCCCGCCTGGTTCCTTTTCCTAAAAGGAAAGCAGGAGTGAGTGAGGTTGTGGAGAGAGGGGCCAGGGAAGTCTCTTCGTGGGCACACGAGGAGTAGGTAGGAAGGGTGCTGCCCACAGGTCTGCTGGGAAGTTAGTCTCTAGGACTTTCTTTCTCTGTCTCTCTCTGCTCTACACTCTCTTTGTGGGCCTTTCTCTCTCTGTATGTAGCACCATGTCTCTACCTCCTCCTCCTCCTCTCTCACTCTCTGAGTTTGTGACCCAGGTTACTGAGGGTTGGCTGTAGGAAAAACCTGTCAGGAAACCTCTACTTTTCTGTGGCTCAGAACAAAGGAGGGATTTTTGAGGATGGTAGGAAGGGGGAAAAGAAAAGGAAAGGGTGAGCTGCAGTGGGAGTGTCCTACAAGTTGTTGGGGTTGTTCAGATTCTTTTCAGTCCTCGAGGCTTTCCCCTTCTGTGCGGGTGAGGTTAGCCACCCAAAGCCCATGTATTGAGTTGGGAGGGTTCTCTTACAGAAGGAGAAGGGACTGCTGGACACAGGGCAGACAGTCTAGTTCACATTGAAAGCATTTGTCATGTAAACTCATACTTTCCATACATTTTTTCCTGCCTCACCAAGCTTGTCACTGCTCCCTGGGTGTGTGCTGTGCTCTCATTCCTCTGTGCCTGTGGGCAGACTGTTACCTCTTCCCAGGATGCCTTTTCCTTCCTCTTCCCCTTGGGAAAATCCTGATATTTTTCAGGTCCTAGTTCAGCTGTAGCTTTCTCAGCAAAGTCTCTTCCTGCTTCTCGCCTCCATTGCATTTTCTTCATGCAGGGACAGCACAATGTATTATATTGTTATGAGTTGTTTACATGTTTTTCCAAATGCCAAAGATAATGAGCTTTTTAAGAGTAGGGACTGTGTCTACTTTCTGTTTTAGCACAGATTCTGTATCTAAAAGGAATCAGAAATGTTTTGATTTGATTTAAACGACCTGCTGGGATCTGCCCAGGGCACAGCTTAGATTCAGAGTTGATTTGGTGGAGTTTTCTGATGAGATGTTAGAAAAGATATCAGCTTCCTGCCCTCAAAGCCTTTCACTTTTCGTTCTCCCATCTTCACCTCATTGCCATCAGTTCTGGAGCTGGAACCCTGGATATCCTCCCCGACCCGACCACTAGGGGCCCAATGCTTCCTCTCTGGTGAAAGTAGAAGAAACGTCTGCTTTGTTGTTTTCTCATTCCACAGGATACCTGAAGGCATGAGGGGCATTTTATGAAGACACTGGTAAATTAAACAGAAGTGTAAGAAGAAAGAGTTATAGAATAAGACTCTGCATGCCAGACCAGGTGACCACAGCTTCAAGCAGAGTTGATTAGGATTTACCTTGTCATCGAAGTCAGTGTATTTAAGGGCAGAAAAGTGTTGGATTTGGAGATGGGAGGCAAGTTCAAATTCCAGTTCTGTTTGTGTGTTGTTAGGAGGCCTGGGCTTGTGTTTTAGTGTCTGCATGTGATAGCAGCTGAATGTGTAAGATATTACTTCTAGGCCCACTTTGTGGACAGAGCTAGGAAATATTCGTGTACACACACATGTTTATACATACATACATCTATGTCTGTTTATCTCTAGTAGAAACCACAAGTCTACACTGACTTCAATTACAATCCAGTATCACATGGTCGATTCTAGCCTTTAACCGTTTCATATCTGTACCTTTCTTCTCCTTTCTGATTGTGAAAAATTTGACTCCTTTATCCTCAAACTATTTACTTATTTGTTCAGCCTCCTGGATGTAACCAGTCCAGCCATCTTCTTGGCCAGTGCCACCGACTCAGACCTTCCTGCCCTGTCTGAGAGTTTCTCTCCAGGTGCTGGTGGTCGCTGCCTATGGCACTTCTCTGCCCAGTTTGTTCTGTTATAAATGTGATTTCAAAAGAATTTTTTTTTTTGTAGGCCTAGAGAATTCTCAAGCAGTATGTGTTCTTGCTGGCTCAGATCACTCAGCTTCACTGACAGGTAGGTAACATGCCATTCAGAATTCTGGGCATTTTTACCTCAAATGATGCTGTTGGGATACGGAGCGAAGAGCGTGCACTTTGGAGTCAGGATTCTGTTGCCACCTCTGGTATGATCTTAGGCAAGTCACTTTACCTTCCTGAGACCATTTCCTTGTCTATAAAATACTTTGGATAGTTTTGAGAATTACATATGATAATACATGTAAAACACTCACATGAAACAGGCTCACTTCCTTTCCTCTGAATCTGTTTTCTTAGTGGTACAATAGGGATAAAAATACCTTCCTTTAGGGTGATTGTGATTGTCAAATCATATAACCAACAGTAAATTTATATATAACATTGTTATCTTATCCGTCTAATCTATTTTGATGTCTAATGTAACTATCTAAGTTCTCTAGCTGTCTATTTTCTCTAGCTGTTTAATCTCAGACTAACCTGTTTTATCCACATATATCTTTCTACTCCATTTGTCTGTCACCGTGCCTACTCTCTCTGTTTATCTACTCTTTTATTTAACTATATATCTCTATTTTTATTTATCTTCTGTCTTTGTGCCTTTCTATCTAACCTAGGTCTCTGTAATCTCTAAGTCTAGTTGTGTATATGTTTTCTAATCTATTTTATATTTTATATATTTCTTTAGTTCATCTCTTTATTCCATCTCTTTAATCTGTCCCTCTATCTGTCTCTTCTCACGCTGTGTATTGGCTATGTATCTGTCCATCCATCCATTCGACACACCCAACCAACAGAGTATAAACTTTCTAGTAACAGTGCAGCGTTTTCTTGAAAGTGAAGGCTCTCTCTCACAAAGGTTATCTTTTTCAAAGCCCAGATTGCCCTGACCCCTGCTGGTAGACTGCATACTCTAGCTCTGAGAGATTTATGTTGGTAAGACCTCTTACCCAGAGTTGAATGCATTACATTTTTTGAGCAAAGGGAAATAACTTTCATACACAGTGTTTCCAGTGTTTTATGAGGAAATTAAGATGGGTACACAGTATCTATACATTAATGGGGGCTTGCATTCTTCAACATCAAATTTGTAACACAGTCCTACTGAGGAGCTGTTACGGTTCCAAAACACAAGAGCCCTAATGTGAGAGTTAAATACTTAGCAAATTATGAACTACAAATAACTTGATATTTAATAAGTTAAAAACAACTAACGAAAGAAATACCTGCTTTTAGCCTATGTCTCATATTAGGTAGATTTATAGATATGTTAAAAAAGTTGAGTTGAAGTGAATGCTAGCTCTCAGGGACTCCCCTGGGCATGTGGTCCGCCTCCCCTTATATAGAAGGGGGACAGGAGACCCTAGGATGAGAAGTGACTAGTTCATCCCCCACAGTCCTCACTAGCACTGGGGGAAGGCATTCTTTTCTGAGAATAAGAATAGACTAAGAGGTTTCTTTTTTTTTTTCTTTTGGCTGCATTGGGTCTTCATTGGCGCACACAGGCTTTCTCTAGTTGTGGTGAGCAGGGCCTAGTTAGTCTTTTGTTGCGGTGCACAGGATTCTCACTGCGGTGGCTTCTCTTGTTGTGGAGCACAGGCTCTAGGCACGTGGGCTTCAGTAGTTGCAGCACGTGGGCTCAGTAGTTGTGGCACATGGGCTCTAGGGCACGTGGGCTTCAGTAGTTACATCACTTGGGCTCAGTAATTGTGTCTCGTGGGCTGTAGAGTGCTGGCTCAGTAGTTGTGGCGAACGGGCTTAGTTGCTCCGCAGTGTGTGGGATCTTCCTGGACCAGGGATCGAACCCATGTCCCCTGCATTGGCAGGTGGATTCTTAACCACTGTGCCACCAGGGAAGTCCCGAGAGGTTTCTTTTCTTTCTTTTTTTTTTTTTTTTGATTTTTTGGCTATGCCGTGAGGCATGCGGGATCTTCCCTGACCAGGATCAAACCCGGGCCCTCTGCGTTGGGAGCATGGAGTCCTAACCACTGGACCACCAGGGAAGTCCTGAGAGGTATCTACTCTGTTTTAATTAATTTGAAATGGCTGGTATCATGTAAACCTAGAGTCTTCTGATTGCTTGCTAACATTGATTTCTTTAAAAATCTTGTAATTAGTAAAGCTATGTATTATTTCATATGTGGAGCATTTTTACTATGGTGTTTTTAAAACATAGATGTTGAATTTTTTATTGAGATATAATGCATATATGAAATTCACTCCTTTAAAGTGTGCAATTTAGTGATTTTTAAAGTATATTCACAAAGTGAATTGGTTTTTGATATTTTGAATTAATTAAAAAAGGGTCAAGACTAATATCCCTTTTTCCTGGTCTGGTACAAGCTGTTACACATTGGATTTTGTTCAGTGCTCTTTAGACCTTCTCTCTAGAGTTGTAGATTATGTAACTAGCTGGCATTGCAGCAGAATTTAATTTTGCTTGCTGATGCAACAGTGTAATGATCTGCATGTGGAAGACAGTTTGTCTTTGCAAAAAGATGGTTTAGACACACTGAGACAAATGAAGGCTCATTACAGGCACAGGCTCACTGTCAGTGGCACCTTGGTAGCTGAGCACTCCATGTAATGGGTGGAGACTTTGCTGAGGGGTGCACTGCCCTCTTGTAAAGGATCTTCATACTGTATACACCCTGGTGGGGTCCAGGGAGGTTGCCCTTTCTCTAGGCATGAAATACAATGCACCAAATTCACTGTATAGAACTGCAGAATGTCAGTGCTGCAAGGTCATCTGGGTGACAAAAAGGCTCCACTAATGTATAGACCCTCAGACTCTATGAAATAGAGACTCACAATGTGAAGTGGTGTGCCCAGTATCACAGAGTGATCCAGTAGCAGATCTGGAGCTTGAACCCTGAATCTTGGTCTAATATCCTTTAATGATACTGTTTGGCTTCTGATGAGTATTGGAGAATAGACCAGACTGCCTCAGGGCAAGCGATACTGTGAACTTTTATTGGGAGGTCACAGAATGCCGTGGAAGCAGAAAACCTGGCTTCTGGTCCCGCTTGATCCCTTATTAGCCATGTGATCTTGAAAGTCATTTAACATCTCCGAGCCTTGGTTAATTTATCTTCTAGAAGAATGCTGTCTAGGAGAAATTTAATGTGAGCCGCATTGCGAAAAGTAAAAAGAAACAGGTGAATTAATTTTAATAATTTATTTTACTTAATCCAGTATATCCAAAATATTATTTCAGTGTGTAATCAACATAAAAAATATTGAGACACACTCTTTTTGCACTAAGTCTTTGCAATCCATTGGGCTTTTAGAAATTTTTTTTTAATTTATTTTTTTATTATTTTTTTGGCTGTGTTGGGTCTTCATTGCTGCACATGGGCTTTCTCTGGTTAGTGGAGGCTACTCTTTATTGTGGTGTGCAGGTTTCTCATTGTGGTGGCTTCTCTTGTTGCAGAGGATGGGCTCTAGGTGCACGGGCTTCAGTAGTTGCAGCACGCAGGCTCCTTAGTTGTGGCACTAGGACTCTAGAGTGCAGGCTCAGTAGTTGTGGTACATGGGCTTAATTGCTCCGAGGCATGTGGGATCTTCCCGGGCCAGGGATCGAACCTGTGTCCCCTGTAATGGCAGGCGATTCTTAACCACTGTGCCACCAGGGAAGTGCCATTGTGCTTCTTTTGTCTTCAACATGTCCCATTTGGACTAGCCACACTTCAAGTGTTCAATAGCCACGTGTGTGTACCATGTGCTATATTGTGCAGTGCAGAACCTTAGAATGTTAGGGTTGGGAGAGCACTTAGAGATCATCCAGGGAGTCACAAACTGTAGATTCATAAGCCAAATTGTATCGTATGGCCCCATTTTCTTTGACTTCCAGTTAAAGATTTGTCGAATGTGAGTGCCTTTTGGACAAGCATGTGCCCTCTGGTTTGCCACCATTGCCCACCAGTCTCTCCTGTCACCAGTGTCATCAGTTATATTGTCTGTCCTTCTCAACCAATCACCCTCCCCTCTAGTCTTCAGCTCGTGAAACTAAGGCCTGGAGAGGAAGTGCTTTGTCCAAGGTCAATAGCTAGTTAGCAGATCCAAGAATAGAAGCCGGAGTCACTTGACTCTGAATTTGCTCTCTTTCTATTAAATCACAATGTCAGTCAGTCGCATTCCTGCTTATATCACGGGATTATTGTGAGGTTCAAATGAACTTAAGTGCTATATGGCTGTGATATGATAATATTATATTTTCTGCTGGACAGGGCATGTAGTGAAATTCTATTTATAAAGTTTAAGCTTTAAATAATTTGTCTTTTAACCTATTTTAGAAAGCTAACATATATTTTTCCTCACAAAAGGTAATGCAAGCATTTATTTTAAAAATGTAGAAAACAGAGAAACATATGTCTTGCACATGGTGGATAGTAAATAAATATTTGTTGAATGAATTAATGAAAAAATAAACTCACATGCCTATTCCTTGACAAACTGCGAAGAACATTTGGCCTTTTTTCCTATTTATAGAATTTTTAAAAATCTTACATATTATTATGCTATACATGAATTTGGTATCTTGCTTTGCTCTATTCAGCATTGTAGTGTAAGAATAATACAACTTCTTTTAACCACTTTTTTTCCCCAGACTTGGGTTCCTTTCCATCATTTTGTACTCATGTTCCTTTGCCTCTTTTGTCCCCCTTGTGTTTTTTTAAGATTCAGGAGAGCTGTTTGTTTGGGGAAGCAACAAGCATGGGCAACTGGCTTCCCGGGCTGCTTTCCTTCCTGCGCCCCAGAAAATAGAAGCACGTTGTTTTCAGAATGAAAAGGTCGCTGCTGTCTGGAGTGGGTGGACACACCTGGTTGCTCAGACAGGTGAGAAAGCAGCAGAGAATTTGTGATTGGGAAGAGCAGCTGGGGGACAGCCGTCTAAATAGCTCTGAACGCTCGGGATTAGCTAGGTTGATTTTACTGATGAAAAGCTTTAAGGACTGGGAAGGGGAGGACCTGGGATCTTGTTCTGCAGTCAGCCAGACATGTGGCTTTTCCTCTCTGGATCACAGGTTTGCACCCAAAAAGGCAAGGCTGGCTTGGGTTAACTCCTTCTGGCCCTAAGAGTCCATGAGGTTTTGAAAAGGAACCTACTGCAACAAAGATCACCTAGAAATTTGTCCAGGTTGTGGGGGAGTCTTTGCCTTGTCATAGCTAAAGGGATGACTCTATTTGCATTTTCACTTGAATCTAAATTAAAGGCATCAGAAACTATTAAGTTAAATATTTCAAGATTGAGGCAAGAGCATTATTTTGAGTCATAGCTGTCATGGTATTTCGATTTAAATTTTTATTAACCCTAACAAACTCTTACATTGATTCAAACATCCCACGTATTCTCTCAGATATTACCTTACCAGGCCCTGCCATCCAGCTTTTGGCATTTTTATCTTTTCTTGATAATATCTTCATTGATTTCTCATCTCTTAGGGCAGTTCTCCTTTCCTGGTCTTCCCATTCCTGACTTTGTTCTCGGGGTTTGTTTTTTCGTGGCCTCCCTTCATCCCAGCCTTCCTAGAGCTCTTGCTGACTGACACAGAGCTTCTCAGACCAGCAGTTTGTAATTCTTGAGACCCATATCGTATTAAGGCCTTCTGAACTTCAGGGGTTCTCAGGGGTCTCCTTGCCTGCTCTTGGCCTGCTTGTTAGTGACACACAGATCTTTAGACTCCCAAATACCTGGTGACTTATTCCAGTACTTTTGTAGGTTTTCAGATCAGCTTCAGTTATCCTGGGTAAGTCACACATATTTCATGTTTGAACACAGAGACATAGACTTACGAGTATTTATATCCATGATGCTTTTAATTGGTTCTTAAAATTTTTTTTAAAGATTGTTTTGGAGCAGAGGCCTATATAGCAAAGTTGTATAATAAACTTTCCATATTTACCGCTTCAGAGGATGCTCTAATGATGTCATTCATTTGGAGGAAAATCATGACTTTCCTCAAAGAAGTTCAGACTGCTTGAAGATTGGGACCATTGAGAGAAATTTTTCTTAAAGAGACTCACCGAGCATAGTAGCCGCTTTTTTGTAGAATTGTTACTCTCTCCTCCTCCAGACCGTGAGCTCTGTGCGAGGAGGCACCGTGTTCATCTTGCTCACATCTGCATCTCCGCTGCCCAGCAGAGAAACTAGTCATTGCCTGCATTAAACTGTTTCTAGTTAAAAGAGACTAAACATGTTCAGATGCATAGGAGACAGGGTAGACTGCGAGGATTTCTGGCCTCTTTCCTCAGACTCACTGGTCCATGATCAGAAGGCTTCTGTCTGTCTCTGTGGATTCAAGGGTCCAACCAAATCGGTTATTGTTTATCGGGAACCTTCTGAAAAGTGTGCTAAGCCTTGAAGAAACAGCAAAGACATGAGCCGTGCCCTTCCACTGCAATGTGTGGACAGGCTTCAGTCTAAGGGTACAAAGGTAGAAGACTTTACCATCCATCTGTCCATCATACAAATGGTAAGGATCTGTTTATGCACCATGCCTTGTACTAGGTGGTAATCCTGCCCTCAGGGAGCCCACTGTCACTAGGGGAGACAGACCTGTCATCAGATTTCAGTGCAGCAGTGGAGCTAAATCAACGTGCAGAAGTGGCACAGACACTAGCAGTAGTGTGAGTCACCGGGTGTTAACAGATAGGCGTTTCATATGCTTAGCCAGTCTTCAAAGAATTGCATTGCAGTAAAAGACACTACTAAACGGTAGTGAGTTTAGTTGAGTCTGTCAGTAAACCCGTTAACTGGTTAGGCAGCTGACTAATGAAAGACATAAAGATGTCGCTGCTTTGATTCTAGCTTTGCAGCATTTTAACTCATGCCGATTTCCACATCTGGGCCAACAGCCCAGCACTCGGGGTGGGAGGTTGGAACCCATGTCCCTCACACTGTCTGAGTCACCCCAGCTGCTCTGGGGCTCAGCTTTAGGTCTCCACCTCCACTTGAGAGCGTGATCTTTGGGTAATGCTTCAGCTGTTTAATTAACTTGTTAATTCAGATCTGTTTATGCACTTTGTCACTTTCCCCTTTTCTCCTGAGTCCAGAGTGGTTAAGAGCTGGGATGTCTGAGTGTCCTGGTTGTTGCACCCAGTTTGGGGTAGATGGGAGTCTCCCGCTATTTGATTCACCAGTTTCACCCTCCTCCTAGCAGCCGTGGAAGCCTTTGCCCTGGTGCGGTGTCATTGAGAAGAAACAGCCAGGGCTTCCAGTTTAATCAGACCCAGCTGCTCATGTTAATGGGAACAAGATTTGCTCACAGGGTCAGGATTAGCTCATTATCGGAACAAGGAGTTATTTGACTAGCTGTTTTCACAAGCTCCAGTGGAGAATTGTTCCCGGGACCTCCCTGCAGCCACAGTCAGCACAGAGGCTGCCCCCAGTCTCATTCTGGAAGACATTAAGGGTGTGATATTGATTAAAAACAGCTTATGCGCAGTGACCATAGATCTGTCCAGTAAGATGGGCTGGACTGGGTTAGGATGGAGAGGGGGAGTAGACTGTGCTTTCCCCCCTCTCATAGTCCCTACACCAGTGACTCTCAGCCACAGGCGACTTTGTCCCTTGGGGGATGTTTGCAATGTCTAGAGACATATTTGGTTGTCACAATGAGAGGTGGGAGTGGTACTGCATCTAGTTGGTGGAGGCCAGGGATGCTGCTAAATGTCCTACAATGCAAGGGTAGCCCCCACAACACAGAAATACCCAGCCCCAAATGTTAGTGGTGCCACAATCGAGAAATGCTGCCCAAGACTGCCATCCCCAGTGGTAGGTGCTTAGCGAGGGTAGTTCACCTGGTATCAGGATAACTTTAGAGTTTGTCTATATGGGAATCTGGGATGCAGTCGCTGCCCTCCCCCTTCAGGAGTCTGGTGCCTGCCTGCAATGCTTGCGATGGAAAAATACTTTTCTCTGTTAGTCAGAGGCACTTGGAAAGAGTCCAAGAGAACCTGTTCTAATCTGGGAACGTTGGCAAGGTACCTGTGTCTCAGGCTAGTGGAGCTGCATTCTAGAAACCTTTCCCAAGCTGCTTAATGTCCCTGATCATTGTTCTCAGGAACTTCATGGGACTCCTGGGTGACTTTATCTGGGCTCGGTGACCTGCAGCTGTCTCTTCTGAGATTCATGAGTTCCTGGCCCAAAGTGCTTCTAGTGAGAACTGGATGGCAGATCTGGGTGCCTTCCTAGTTGGGTGAACTTAGTTGAGTCACTTCACCTGTCTAGGCCTCAATTTCTTTGTCTCTCAAGCAGGATATTAAAAACTACCTCCATTCTACAGAGAGCTGCCGTGAGGTTCAAATGTGTGAATCTGTGTGAAAGAGCCTAATTGTAAAATGCTGTGCGTGCCCGAGTGGGGGTGCCTGTGCTTGGGATGTGTGAGTACACTGGGAGTTAGCAGTGGCGTTTAGAAAGGCTTCTATTTCAGCACGGTCTGTGTAGGGCTTGAGACACACCAGCTTCTCCCCTCAGGGCTCATGACCTGGCCAGGGATGCCACGCTTGAGATCCAACCCTGACAGGCAAAGTTTCCTGAGGTCTTTCACTTACATGCAACTGGCATGTAGCTCTTTTATATTATCAATATAAGACCATCATGGCCTTACAGGTAATTTTCCCTGTTAAAATCTCTGATCACACTGTTCTTCCTTCATCCCAGTTTGTAATTGTATACGTCTATTTGCATTCTTACTTGTTTAACGTCTAGACTGTAAATTCCCTGAGAGCAGTGTCTGTTTTATTCACGGCTGTATCCACAGCACCTGGCACAGGCCCGGCACATCGTAGATGATTAGTAACTAATTGCTGAATGAGTGAGTAAATGGCAAGGTAGAGAGAAGCATGGTTTGAAGTCAGGCCGCGGTGTGGGTCTCAGCTCTGCCAGCCTCCTGATTGCGTGGTGGCAGCTCCACCTCTCTCCATCCCCACCGTGGTTCAGGCCACTGTCACCTCTTGCTGGATCCTGCAGCGGCCCCTGCCTGGTGTCCCCATCTTCCTACATTCACTCCCTCTCCCCTCCAACCTGTTCTCCGTACCTCAGTTGGAAGATCTTTTCAAACCCACGTGTCACATTCCAGTGGCTTCCCATTGCTCTTATGATAAAGACATCGTCCTTAGCAGTTACCAGGTCCTGCGTGGTCTGCCCTCTGCCTGCTTTTCCAGCCCTGTTTCCAACCACGCTAGCCCTTGGTCTCCAGCTGACCTCTACTCTGGCGTTGGTACCTGGAATGCATCCTATATTTCCCACCGTAGTGCCTTTGCAGCTGATGTTTCCTCTATTTGCTGCACTTATCCCTGCTCTCCTTCTTCATTTTGACTTAGTTACATACATTTATTTATTTGGTTTTTCCCCAGACCTCGACTTAGTCATCACCTCCTCAGGTGGCCTTCCTTTGACATCCCTGACTCATCACTTTGCCTTTTTATCTCTTCTCAGGGTACGACAGCCTCTCTTTTGTGCTATTTTCTGTAGGATTCTTTACCTAATCCCCATCCCACTAGACTGTAAGCTCCTTCTGGGCAGGAGCCACGTCTGTTTAGCTCAGCATCGTGTCCTCTGTGCTTACCAAAGTATTTGGCACATCCGAGGTAGGTACTCAGTGCATGTTGCACAGATGAATAAGCCTAATTTCTCTGAGCTTATTTCCTCATTAAGAAAATGGGGAGATATCACTGACCTTGGATGAGGATTAAAAGAGATGGTGTATCAGAGTTTCCAGGATCCAGCACAGGACTGGGCTTGTGTCGGTTCAGTACACATTAGCTTCCTCTGCCCTTTGAAACTCTGGAGCCATCAGGAGGTCAGATCCCCATACCTTGTCTTTCTGGCAGAGATCTCTGTGGGGCTGGATCTGAATGTCTCTGAATCAGTAACAGGTTGATTCAGGACTCTCCTGGCGAGTGCAGAAAGATCAATGCTTATAAATGCCAAGTGCTGATTGCTGGTGATTTATTAGAATTTCAAGGGGAATGATTTACACAAGATCCAGACCTTAATGTGGGGTTGGTCAGAATGTTTAGAGCCTGGTTGCCTTGGGGATGCTGGAAGCTTTCCCTGGGCCCTGCAGTGTCCCATAGCAGCCTTGTAGTCTCACAAAGACTATGGATTGAAAAAGGTGGGCCCCAATACAGAGTTCTTGACATTCTTCACTCTCTTCAGTGTCACCTTAAAAAGTCCTAAAGTCTCATAAGTTTTAGAGAATCAGAAATGGAAAGAGAAACTTCCTCACTTGGCAAATGAGAAAACTGAAGCAAAGGGACGAGAAAGTGCCTTTATGGCAGCTTTGAGGCTAGAAATCCAATTCTACTTTTCAGTGAATTTTTTTTTTCCTCCTGTCACTGTCTTCCTGGTTCTTGGTTATGTCCTTTTAGTTAAGATATTTTTTTATTCTTTCGTTTCTCCGAAGTGGGGAATTGCATGGCACATGTGGAAGGGACCAGATCTTAGCCACTCTCTTCAAGTGTCACAGACCAAGAAATATTTTATTGCATTTGATGTCTAAGCATTAGTGAAATCCAAGCCCAGCCATTGATTCACACTAAACTGAGTTTATAAATATACCTAATGCTGATTTTTCTGTTTTGGGGCCAAGATCCTTTTCAGAATAGGGTGACAGTGTATATTACTCTATCTTCTTTGGGACCATATATCATGAAACCTCAACCAGGCTCAGGGAGATTCTGACCTCATGGGCTCTATTTAAAGCAGGTGCGTTGGAATTCTTGATGTCTGTGCTTTAGAACTTTGAAAACCCAAATGTTGAAAGTCAAATTGAGCCCAAAGGACTCTTTTGAAGTGAATAGTTTTTGCTTATTGTTAAAGCCATTAATTTTTATCCTAGAGTCCTTAGAATGTCAGGAATGGATGAGAACTTAGAGCTCATCTGGCCTGACCCCTTCAGCTTAGGGATGGAGAAATTGAGGACCGAAGAGGGGGAAGCACAGAGCGTGAGGGGACGAGGGAGGACAGAACTCGGATCTCATGGCCTCGGTCTAGTGCTCTTTCCACCTTGTCACTTTCTCTCCAGAGATAAGGCGGAAATGCGGATGGCTTAACTACTCACACCCAGTGACTTAAACCAGGAATAATAGTTCCTTCTGTACATGAAGTTCTGCTTCAAGAAAACACTGATTCTTACCTGAAATGTGCAGCCAGAGATTCCCTCAATGGATTTGCGTGTGGAGTAGAAACTGGGAGCTGGTGCTCCAGGAGCGTGGGTCTGGAGGCCATCCCAGGAGTCACAGAAGCAGCCACATTTCCATTTATGATAATACAATAGCAGAGCTCTCGTGGACCACTTTTATCACTGTTAAGTGCCTTCACCTCCATTTTCTCATTTGAAGGTGGCAAGGTGGGTGTTATTATCCTTGCTTTCCAGACAAGTCCCTAATTGGTTAACTGCCCTGGGTCACATAGTTGGGCAGAGTTAACACTTGAACCTGGTCTTTTGTCCCCAAGCCTGCTACTGTAACTCTAAGTTCTATGTATCTCAGAATGCTCTAACCCATGAACTAAACTTCTTTTACTCTTCAAAGAAGCATCTTTTTCCAACTTTTGCCAGTGATTCTCCTAAGCAGGAAGGAAGAAAATTCCTAGTTATTCTTGATCCTTCATCAGGTCTCTGTGGAATGCTTACCTAGATATGGATAGCACTGTGCTACAAACTACAAGGGAATGTAAAAGTCAGAGCCCCCTTCAGGAAGTTTATAGTTGGAGAAACGAAATATTTAGTAGAAGAATTAAAAAATATGGCAGAGAGCCAGAGGAGTGGCACAGACACTGAAGGCTCTAGGGCTTCAGGGGAAGCAGAGGTCACTGTGGGTGAGGGTAGTCAGGGAAGGGTGTGAAATCCTTTGGGAAGGTCCCATTTTAATGGGTGGAGAGTTTGGAACTTGGTTTTATTGCTTTCTTTGTCCTCTGGCAATACACAGAACTGTATGGTCCCCTTCTTCCCATATGGGCGGTAGGAGGTTGTGGACATAATGATATCCAAGGGCCATTCCTGCTCTGAAATTCCATCCTATAAAAAAAGTAAAACTGGCCTAAGAAGATTATTATGGATGCATTGGGAAATTTAGTACCATTCATTGCGGCCTAATTTATAATGACGAAAACAAATACACGGAAACAAATGAAATTGTAGGGGGACTGGTCAAATAAATTATGGTACCAGTGTATGTTGGAATATATAGCCACTAAATAGAATGTTTTAGAAGGATATTTAATGACAGAGGAATAAGCTCATGATATGGTAAGTAAAATGAGTAGATTACAAGTTACTACACTACAACTTCTAATTTTTTTTTTTTTTTTCAGAAAGAATGTTTGTGTAGAAAGACCAGGAGGAAATATGGTAGAATATTATCTCTGAGTGGTGGGATTGTGTGTGAATTTTATTTTTTTTTATATTTTCTATGCTGAGTATGTAATTTGCAGTCTGATTATATCCCCCATAAATGTTAATGAATAAACTTTCTCAGTGCAGGGAACTGGGCTCTTTGCCATTGTGTTCCTGTGTATGTATATGCCCTTGACACATCACTTCCACAGGCCTCATTTGGGAGGTCGCATGGAAAAGAGGCAAGAGACTGTAGAAGGAGGCAGGAAAGCGGGAATCTATTTTTGGCTCAGTCATGAGTCAGCTTTGTGACCTCAGGCAACTCCCTTCTGAACATCCCTGAGCCTTGGTTTCCTCATCTGAAGAGGGGAATTCGAGGTCACAGAAATCCATTGAGCTCCAAGATACACACATTCCTAAAGATGGAGAATTTCTCCACTGTTGTGGAACCAGCTCAGAGGCCTCATTGGTTACTTGAGCCTGGTGTCCTTTCTTTCTCTCTCACTTCTCTGTACCTGGGCTCAGGTGACTAGCTGTAAGATGATTTCTCTTGTTCAGAGTTGAGGGTGGGAGTGAATGGAGTTGAGTGATAGGGCTGAGCTGAGAGGGTGTAGTGATGACATTACACCACTAGAGGGAAGCATTGTTTGACTACTGCCTCCTTTCCCACTGTCCTGAGTGCTCTGCAGATGAAGAGTGGCCTTGATTTGCCTCAATTTGGTTTCAAATTCTAGAATTTTAGATTTAAAAGGACTTTGAAGATCATCCAGCAGAACTCAGTTATGCAGATGTGCGATAATGGAGGCCAGAAAAGGCAAGTGACCTACTTGAAGTCACACAGTATTTTTTAAAGGGTCTGTACTATAGGGTTTAGAAGAAGGCTGCAGACAGAGCCAGAAGTATAATCAGTTGAGTCCACAGAGGGTGGACAGTTCCCACGATTGCACAGGAATTCAAGGGATCTGCCTGTATACACGTTTACCCAGCTCCTCTGGCCAGGTGCCAAGAGGCCTGGAGGTACAGAAGAAAAGATAGAACTTGACCCTGAGGAGCCGAGTCTGGTGGGGGAAGCCCATGCAAACATGCGATGCTACCTGTGTGTCTTTCTTGCCCTCTCTTGCACCCTGGTGGCCTGCCTAGCCTAGGGTCCAGGCTGTGGTGGTGCTTCGAGGCTGGTGTACAGAAGACCTGCAGGCATCCTCATGAATGATGCCCTTCAAGGTCAGGAGGTACCCTGGCCACCTCCAGTTTATTTCCAGTGAATTTACACAAGCAGTGCTCACATGTTCACATGTCCTATCTTATCATTTCTTGAGGTTTGCAAGGAATCCTGACAGTTTGTTTCCTAACTTCCAAAGGTTTTGTTTCCTTGACTCTGGGCTGACTTTACTTTTGGTTTCCAGGGTGCTCACCAGCCCTAAGCATTGTGGTAAAGCAGAATTGGGCACTGGTCTGGGAGCCAGGCAGCTGTGCGACCTTGGGCAGGTTACTTCCTCTCTTTGGGCAGGGAGGTCAGGCTCTCAGCTGCAGCTGTGTCATCTCTGCTAGAGAGATGAAGTTCTGGCATTATTTTTGGTTTTTGTGTTTGACAACAAATACCCATTGATCTGTGGTCCAGAGGAGTGCAGTGTGTGTCCAGCTGCAGCAGAAGCAAGATTCACCCTTTGAAGTAGGTGCGTTGGAATAAGGGGCTTGCAGAGGGCCTGGCCAAAGCCAAGTGCAGCTGGGTCTGGAGAGCCACCAGATGGCAGCAGTAGGCAGGCAGATAGCTTTGGGGGTGAGGCCGGCAGGGCCAGCATCCAGAGTCAGAATTGGCAAGGTCAGAGCTGAAAGGACCCCAGAGGTCACTCCCAGGCCCAGAGAAAGCAGGCTACCCAAGGTCTCACCATGAGTTAATACCTGATCATCTCCTCGCTTGTTAGAAGAACTGAGATGGGTTTGGCCTCTAGCTGGCTGCCCCACAGGAAGAGCCAGGAGACAAGGGCCTGGGCCCTGGGCCAGTGAGCCAGAGGTGGGAAGGGAAGGGGACAGCAGTTAACTGTCTGCCTTGATCCTGGTTTCTTTGAGCGTCTGGTCCTAATGATCTTCTCCCTCCCACCTGCAGTAAGGGCAGTATCTGTTGTCTCTTCTGCTCCCCTCCCGTCTGCCCAGTTCTCTGGTTCAAGGCCTTCCTATCAGGTTGTGCCATGATGGAAGCTTTGTTAAGGGTCATCTCAGAGTCCCCACACCCAACCGATGGGCAGGCCCAGGGCCTTGCCAGAGGCACATTGCAGCAAGTGAGCACGATTGGCTGAACGAAAAAAAATTTTTTTTTTAAATTTCTAAGAGGGTCAGAGTAGGGCAGGGAACCAGTCTTTGCCAAGCACTTACCGCGTACTGGGTGCTCTGCCAGGTATGCCGCTTACATACTCCCCATATGAACCCTCTGAGGCAGGGTTCATTTCCCCTGCAGTCCAGGTGAGGAAATTGAGGCTCAGAGAGGCTGAGGGGCTCGTCTAAAGTAACACAGCTAGTTAACCAAGCAGACACTCAAACCATGCCCTGTTTGAGGTCAAAGGTCAGACTCATTTCATTTCCTCATGCCACCTCCCTACAAAGTGAAGGCCATGGAAATGTAGCAGGCAACTCCCAGGCTGGAGGGCAGGGAGGAACAAGTATGTTTCTCTCTTCTGTGGAGAAGGCTTGTGGTGGGCTGCTGCGGGGAGGAAGCCTGTGAAGCGGTAAAGGCCAGGTGTTTGTGAAGCAGGTCTGGGAGTGGTGTCTGATGGTAGAAGGCCTTCTGAGAAGAGATCAAGTACCTTTCCTCTCAGGTCGGGACCCCAGCAGTTCTCTCTGCCAGGCATGCTCGTCTCCCCGAGCCCCACCCGTGTAGCGACTGCCGCACTCCCATTGCTCTCTGCACGCTAGCACCTCTCATAGAGGCCCTCCCTGTCCACCCCACTGAAAGTGGCCACCTCCACCTGTCTCAGACACACTCGACTCCCCACCCGGCTTTATTTTCCACCAGAGCAATTTTTACTGCCTGAAACCACAGTATCATTGTTTACCCATGTGTCGTCTTCTCCCCTCACCAGGTGCGAGCCCCACGGGGTTAGGGACTTGGTCTGTTTTATTCCCGTTGGATCTCCCTTGGCGTAGAAGGGCTCCACGAGGGTTAGTTGCATGGGGTGGCTGGAGCTTTCGAATGTGGGAGCGATGCCGTTTTCAGTGGCCGTGCTCAGGAGACCGGCTTGTGGCCCTGCCCTCTTCCCACCTTCTTGGAGAGGCCCAGGGCAGAGAGAGTTTCAGCTCCCTGAGGCTGACAGTGATGCCTGGTGCCCCAAGGTTGTGGGGCCAGCTTTGCCACTGCATGTCTGCAAGGCCTTGCCTTGGGTCCTCAGCTGCCCCATCTGTTCCCGTGGCGGGGGATGGGGGGGGGACCAGCTATACTGTGAGCTCACAGGGTGGTTCTGGGAAGGGCTCGAAGGTCCCTGGCGAGAGGGCTGAGTTTCCATTCAAAGAACCCTCCTCCTCTTTCCTGGTGGGGATTGATTTGTTCCAGGAGCTCTCTAAAAGTGAACATTAAGTGACCGGCCTATAATTGCACCATCATTTTTAGGTTCTTGACAGATGGCACTATGCTTGCCCTTTCTCAGGGGACCTTGCCTGTCTCAGGGGAACTCTCAATAATCATAGTGACAGCCAGCGCCTTAAAGTGCTCTCGGACGTGTGCCAAGATGAAAGCGGCCCATTTTGAGGAATCTTGGATCAGCTTTTGCCTAATCTAAGAGTGACTTTTTAGCTTAGGAGGAAGCCAGTTGTAGCCAGAAGAGCCCTGAAGAGCCAGATTCAAGTTCTAATTTGGCTGCTTGTTGGCTGTGTGATCTTGGGCAAGTCATTTAACCTCTCTGGGCCTGAATTTCCTCATCTGTTAAATGAGAATCATAATCCCTGTGATTTGGTGCCTCAACAGGGGTATCTTATGTCATTCACTCATTCACACATTCCTTCCTTCATGCCCTCACTCTGTTATTCAACAGATGTTTGTAGAATAGCCCAGGTGAGGGGAGGGCATGCCAGGCAGAAGGGATCCTGGAAACGAAGATATAGAAGTGGGAGGTGCTCCCTCGCGTGGTTTGCTGAATGTGGAGCCAGATGGGATCAGAAGGGACTGGAATCCCTCAAGAATAAGAGGCACGGGCCCGTATTCAGGCTTTATTCTGTGAGCAGTGAGAGGAGCCGCGGAAGGTTTCGGGGTGGGGCTGATAGATACGGACGAGGGAGGGAAGGCCCTGCCTCAGCGCGGCTCTTACAGGCTGCTTTCTGCTCAGGCCTCTCTGTGGCTGATTTTGAGGTACTCTGGATTCCCAGGGGGACCCTCTCCCCCCATGAGCTGGGCAACCTTTAGAAAGCATGCGACTGGTAGGGACTGGAGTTACCGGACTCACTGGTCCAACCCTCTGGGGCGCCGTCTCAGGCCACAGGGAAGGTGGCGTTCCCTTCCATCTTGAAGCATTTCGTAAGGGCCTGAAGATGAGCGGCTTCGGGGTTTCTCCCACACCTCCCTGAGGAGATGGAGGGTGTGAGGAAGGGTTATTCATGATTACCAAGGACGCACTGTGTGCCAGGCGTTTTGCCAGGGCTTTGCAAAATCACCTGTTGAATCCTTGCACAAAGTTTGCCGCGCAAGGCTCCCTCCCCATTTTACGTCTGAGGAAACTGAAGAGAGGTTAAGAGACGGCGACTCAGCCCACCTAGTTCCTTGGCCTTACCTCGCTCAATGTGAAATGGGGTCAGCGATGTCACCTTGTCAACTGGAGGATGTTGTGAGGATCACGTAAAGATCCTGGATGTGAAAGCGCTTTGAACATGCAAATTACTGTGTGCGCAGGCAGGGGATCATTGACAGGACTGGACTGCTGCTCAGAGGACTATTTGTGACTCACTTGGGCCTTTCCTGCCTGGGTGATGGAAGGTTCTAACCTCTGGTTTCTCCTCTGCACACCTCCCTCCAGGGCAGGGGCTCTGCTCAGCACTTTTCTCATTTAGCCTGCAAATATGCAGCCACTGCTCTTCTTCAGAAAATTAACTCTACAGTACAAAATTAATATCAGGGTATACTTCCTTTTTTGCCATTTTGATGAAAACACTGAGAAGTCATGGAATGTTAATGCTGGAAGGGACAGTCTCATCCTTATTTGAAATTTGAGGAGACAGAAGCCCAGGGAGACGGTCCCACAGCTCATGGATGCAGGGCGAGGATTAGAACCCAGGGGTCTCTAGCCCAGGGCCCCTCCACTGCCCCGCAGTGCCTCTTCTAAGAGAGACTGTAATTGCTTCATCTCCTTTATGGAGGAAGGAAGAATCCAGCTTAATAAATTTCATTACACCAGCCCCTTTATGTAACAGGGCTGTTTCCGGGTCCTGGCAGATGGTCCATAGTAACAGTGCTTTGCTGATTTGGTTGGAGCTGATCCTATGAAATGAAAAACCCTGTGTAGCAGATGCCTTTCCCAGTCCCTGGCCATGGAGAAGTCAGCCTCTCCAGGGAAGGCGCTGTAGCTTTGGTGCTCACGTCTCTGGTGGGACTCAATGTGAATGCCTCAGAGGTCATCTTAAACTGGGTCAGGTTTTTACAGAAGGTCACATTGGTGGAATTTCTTGGTGGGTGGGGTGCTGGTAAAGGGTGTTTCTTCTGGGGCCTGAGGGACAGATGGGATCAGGGAGCAGAGTGGGAGAGAGATCAGATGTTGGAAGGGAAAGACAGGCTGTCCCACCGTGGATCTGGCCTGGTGGCCCTTCACCCCACGAGGCCTTGGACCCCCAGATGAGCAATCTGAATGTAACTTGTAGGGCCTCTGTCATTGAAATTACTGGGACTCCAAGTCTGATTATTTTCCCTTTCCTGATGGGCGCTTGATCATAACAGGTTCTCCTTATGTGGCCTCTTCTGGTGGTGCTCCTTACTGCCACTGCTTGAGGCAAGTGGCTGGGTGGGCCTCACTTCCACAGACTCCTCCTGACCTTGTCCTGCTGCTCATTTCTCGCTCTAGCAGGGTCCTCACTTGTGGGTGTGGGAGAGTGCCCCCCATCTGTGAGTGCAACTCTCTTAAGGCCCTAGTAGGTCTTTTATACTCATCTCTCCTGAAGAACCTGGGACAGTTCCCAGGGGTGGGGTTAGAGGAGATTTGAGAGGCACCATCCAGAGTCATGTCCTAAGACATTCTCACTGGTTGACCACAAACTGGCACCCAAGACCGGCTCCCTCCCCTCCTTGCTCCTACCCCTGGGTGAATTATTTGTCCACCCAAGGATGGGGGGCACCCTTTGTCTCCCTGCTGGAAGACCTTAATCTCCCGTTAACTAACAGCCAGTTTCTCTTTGGAAGCCAAGGTTGCAAATAGTATTGTGGGATCTCTTGGGGTTTCAGAGGTGGGACCGTGGTTTCCTAACATAACAGCTTGGATGCCGTGGTGAGCTTTGCAGGATGCACTGGCCCCAGGTGATGGTTTGTTCCTGCTCCCTGTCCTGCTGGGCCTCAGGATGGTCTGCAGGGGGCGCTGTGTTCCCACAGCCAGGTGCTGGGATTTTACCCGAGGGACTCAGGCAGCGCCTCTCTGCAGGCCCAGGCGTGCTTGGGAACTGCGGCTTTCCCTGGGCTGGGCCCAGTCTCCCAAGTCTCATTCCCAGCTCCAGCCTCCAGCTCGGGCACTGAGTCATCGTCACCAGTGAAAACGCGGCCTCACCTACAGCTGGGCGCAGCGCTTGGCCTTTTTTCTTCCTCTTTTTTTGTAACTTCACAGAGATGGAAACTGCTGATGATCGTTTGCGAGAGACAGACATTGAAGGCGAAGTCCAGGGCTAGGGATGGCGGTTCTAGGTGGAGAGAGGAGAACCCTGAGGAGATGGGGGTGGGGGGTGTGTCTTTCCATTACCCTGCCCTTGGGCCTTCCAAGAAGCCATGCTAGGGAGGCAGGCAGTGAGGGGCCGTGTGGACCCCACCTGTCTCTGTTCTTGTCTGCCAAGAATCCCAGGAGGCCTTTGGTAATTAGCTGATGCAGGTGGCAACGGAAGCTTTGGGAGGTTGACTGCTATTTTTCCAAGAAGCAGTGAGTAGAATGTACTGGAAGTCACGGTGACCTGGGTTCTAGTCTTGCTTTGCTTCTGACCCACTATTTGACCCTTTCTTACTGGGCTGCACTTTTCCCCGCTGAAGCAGGCAGTGGGGTTAGAGTATTCTGAGATCCCTTCCTGCTCTGGTGGTCTGTGAGTCTGAACTGAATGTAAGGAATTTTGAGCCTTGTTTCCATAATCATCTTGAACATTTGAGACCTGTAGCACTGCTCACGGAGAATCACACAGGTACAGATTCCTGCTCTCCAAGAACTTCCCGTCTGCCTTCTTCCTCTCCTCTCCCCACGAGGCAGTGGGCAGAGGCTCCTGGGAAGCAGGAAACTGGAATTCGGGTTCTGGCTCTGCTAAAATGCATTGTGTGTCCTTGGGCAAATCCCTCACCTCCTTCAGCCTTGTTTTCATTTTCTCAAAAATAAAGGATTAGGCTCGCTTCTTGGCTTCAACTCCCCTCACTCCCTCCTGCCACCCTCCCCACCCCCACCCCCAGCCTCCTGCTAGCTTTTCTGCGGGGTGTGAGTCTTAGCTGCAGAAGCCCTAGGGTATAGTTTCCTTTCTTGCTGGGAGGGAGAGAAGCAAGATTATTTTTTTAATTATGCAGCTAAGATTAGGCAGCAATCTACATTTTAAAATGTTTTTAATAAGAGTCTAAAAGTGTGCAAAGAAGCTTTGGAGTTGGAATGTGAAATGAGTTGGGAAACATCTGCAGAGGCACTGGCCTCAATCAGAGATTTTTTTCCTCTGGGTGCCAAGTGACTGCTAGGTGTGACTGGCAGCCTGCTGTGCCACTGGGCCCCTGGAGGAACCGAAGCGCAAGCACTTGGCCAGAGCAACCCCCTCAGGGCAGGGGCTCGAGGTCCAGCCTCTCCTGATGGTTCTTTGCAAACTGGCTTTAGAGAAAGAGTGATAGTCATGATATTTACAGCACCTCTGTTTAGAGTTTATAAAGTGCTCTTATGTTTATTATCTCCTTTTTCATCATAGTTCTGAGAGGTAGTTAGAGCAAGTCTCACTGGCCCTTCAGGAGCTGGGTGGGGTCTCTTCAGTTTAAGATTCTTCCTTTAAGAAAGGTGGTGTGACTTGTACCATCATGTTTATTGCAGCACTATTTACAATAGCCAGGACATGGAAGCAACCTAAATGCCCATCAACAAATGAATGGATACAGAAGATGTGGCATATATACACAATGGAATATTACTCAGCTATAAAAAGGGATGAGATGGAGCTATATGTAATGAGGTGGATAGAACTACAATCTGTGATACAGAGTGAAGTAAGTCAGAAAGAGAAGGACAAATATTGTATGCTAACTCACATATACGGAATCTAAAAATGGTACTGATGAACTCAGTGACAAGAACAAGGATGCAGGTACAGAGAATGGACTGGAGAACTCGAGGTATGGGAGGGGGCGGGGGGTGAAGGGGAAACTGAGATGCAGCGAGAGAGTAGCACAGACATATATAGAGTACCAACTGTAAAATAGTCAGTGGGAAGTTGTTGTATAACAAAGGGAGTCCAACTCGAGGATGGAAGATGCCTTAGAGGACTGGGGCGGGGAGGGTGGGGGGACTCAAGGTGGGGGGAGTCAAGGAAGGGAGGGAATACGGGGATATGTGTATAAAAACAGTTGATTGAACCTGGTGTACCCCCCTAAATAAATAAATAAATAAATAAATAAATAAATAAATAAATAAATAAATAGAAAAAAAAAAAAAAAGAAAGGTGGTGTGCTGTAGAGTAAGAGCCCAGGCAGGCAGTGGGGAGCTGGGTGCCCATCCTGCACCTCCCCAGCTCTGCCTGTCCCCTTTTCCTACTTTGTATTTCTCTGTAGAACTTAAAGTCATTTGCCAGGGGATGTTTTATGTGATTTTTGTCCAGTGTCTGTCTTCCCCCAGCCAGAATGTAAGCTTCACCAAAGAAGGGAGTTTCGTCTGTTTCATTCACGGCTATGGCCCCTAGCACCTGGGACAGCACCTGGTGTGTAGAAAGTGCTAGCTAACTATTTGTTGAGTATTGAGAATGCCTGGCTCTGTTTCCGAGTAGTCTGTGTGACTTGGAAGAGTTATTTATTTTCCTCACTTTTGTTTTCTCTTTGGGGAATTGGATGGGATGGTCTCTGATATCCTTGGTGGCATACGAAAGCCTATGGTAACAGCAATGCCTATAGCTCTTTTTCCTTTCAGCAAACACTGAGCACTTGCTCTGGGTCAAGCCCTGTGCTAGATGCTGTGAGGAATACAGACAGCATAAGGAAGGATCACTGTTCTCCACCCTTTAGTGGATATGATGGTTAATTTTATGTTACCTTAACTGGGCCGTGGGTACCCAGATATTTGGTAAATGTTATTCTGGGTGTTTCTGTAAGGGTGTTTCTGGAGATTAACATTTACATCAGTAGAGTAAAGCAGATTGCCCTCCCTAATGTGGGTGGGCCTCATCTAATCAGTTGAAGACCTGAATAAAACAAAAGGCTGACCCTTCCCTGAGTAAGAGGGGATTCTCCTGCTTGACAACCTTTGAACTTGGACATCAGCTCTGCAGATTTTGGACTTGCCAGCCTCCAAAATCATATGAGCCAATTCCATATAATAAATCTTGCTCTATAGAACCTGCTGGTTCTGTTTCTCTGGAGAAGTTTGACTAAGGTAGTGGGCAATGTAAGACATGTCATCAAATGATCTTACATTTGGCGGCATAGAATAATAGTTGAAACAGGTACATGCACCATGCCAGTGGCTCCTAAGGAATGGATGGCCTGTTCTGACTAGGGGATAATGGAATGCTTCAGGGAGGTAGTGGCATTTGAGCCAGGCCCTCAAGGGTGAGGAGGAATACTATGGGTAGAACAAGCAGGCTGACCAGGAACGCAGGCTGGGCACAGCATGAACCCAAGGCCTAGGAGAGAGGAAGTAGAGCGTGCCCTTGACAAAAAACACTGAGAGAACAGAGGTGCTTGGAGCGAGGGACTTTTGAAGGGCGAGGGAGCTAAATACCTTAAACAATCCAGGACTGGGGCTTCCTGAGACTCTCTCACCAGGTTTGGGGAAGAAACCATTCCTCCCTGCTTTTGTCTGGGAAGCCCCCATCCTGCGTGATATAGTCAGTCCTGCAGCTGGCCCAGGGGCTCCTCAGATGTAAGCTGTGTGATCTTGAGCAAGTCATTTAACCTCTGTGACCTGTTTCTTTTTCTGTGAAATGGGGTTCACACCAATCATTCAGTGTTGATTAAATTATATAACTTTATGGCAGTGCCAAAAATAGAGTTTTACACGGAGTCAGCTCTCAACAAATAATTCTCCTCAGGCCCTTATGTTATTATTCAATCTCTTTGCAGGCTGCTGCTTCACTTCTTTTTAGTTGGACAGCTCATGTTTGGAGATTTTACTCCAATGTTAACTCTCAAAAAATTCCAGACCTTTTGTTGTATGGTATTATTCATGATACGACTTTGGAGACTTGGGAAATTTTACCAAAAAAATAATAATAACAGAGTATACAGCCAAATTCCAAATTTTTAAAATTGTTAACCATACTAGTGGTCTTTGATATTAGAGTGGATATTTTATTTGAGGACACTGGTCAGACGAAATATTCCAAAGGTGCCAATAAGATTAGGTTGTACACCACTCATTGTGACCCCGGAGATTTTTAGACATCATTATTAAAGTTTAGACTAGCAAAAAGTCTCAGAGGTCATCTATCCCAGTCCTCTTACTGTGTATGGATGGGAAAAGTAGACCCCTAGAGGGAAGGGACATGTTCAAGGTCACGTAGCCTTGGACAGAAGCCAGGATTATGATCCAGGTTTTCTGAATTTCCGGTTAAAGCTTCTCTTCTCCAACTCACCTTGCTTCGTCTCTTTTCCCTTGCTCTCTTCCGCTCTCTTCCTTTTTTTCCCCTAGTTTAAATTTACTTGTGTCATGTGATGTGATGTGCCAAATACTATGCTTGAATCTTACAAAAATCCCAAAATCCAATGGTGAAGGCTTCAGTACTCTTCCTATTCTTTATCAGTAGAAGCAATGATCCTAAAATGTTGGTAGATGGGAGTTGGCAGAGAAGATTTGACAAGTTGGTAGAAACTGGGGGTGGAACGATGGAAATCCTTGATGAGGCTGAGGATAATAGTGATAGTGGCTAACATTTACTAATATGTGTCATACACTTCATGCAAAAGTATCCTTGCAGTGAACCTACAGAGAAAGTGTTATTATTCCCATTTTTCAGATGTTGAGTAATTTGCTCAAGATTAAAGAGCCAGCAAGTGATAAAGTTTAGTAGTGGGGGGCAAGAAGTAGGTAGGTAGGTCAAGATGGTTAGATGGTTCATTTGTTCATTCAGCCAACAAATATTTTATTGAGCATCTACTCTGTGCTGGGCATTTTTCTAGGATACAGGATGAACAGAAACAGTCCCTGCTACCATAGAGCTGACTCTCTGGAGGGGGAGACAGACTTTAATCAACAGTCCTCCTAATGAGTGTACATTTATAAACTGAGATAAGTGCTCCCAAGGTGAGGATCATGGTTCTCTGAGATTATTGCACAGAAGAGTCTGATCTGGGCTGAGGGCTGAGCAGAGTTGAAGAGTGAGTAGGAGTTGACTAGGTGAATGGGGTGGGGAGTAGAGGAGACAGGAGGGGTGGAGGGAAGCAGTGTAGGGGCCTTGAGAGGAGCAGGATGGCATGTCTGTGTGCAGGAAGTGTGCCCGTCTAGCCCCTGTGCTCTGTGCTCTCCCCTCTCTCCTCCTTGCATGGGAAGACTAAGCTCGGTGACTCTCAGGCAGTTAGTTCTGTGTTTGAAGTCCTTGGTTATTATTATCAAGTGCTTTTTTATAAAGTCTCTCAACATGGCAGAACAAAGGATGGGTTACAGAAATGAGGTTCTTATACTCTAAGGACTTAGAATTAATAACCCTGAGAGTAACAGGTTTTTGTAAACAGATGAATTATAAATATAACTCACAGATGCAGAATGGCTTCCTTTGTGTGTGTGTGTGTGTGTGTGTGTGTGTGTGTGTACTCCAGTAGCATCCTGGAACGTTAGAGGTGGGAGGGACTCAAGAGGTTGTGTGGACTTTTCTCTGCCTGACCTATGGGATTCTTTTTATAACATCCACCTCTATTTTCTAACTCCATTTTGATATCTTCAATGATATTCTGTTCCCTTCTGGGACAGATTAGGTTAAGAAAATACAGACATTCCTTATATTATAATCTATCTTCTTGTCACCTTCAGGACCCCTTTCTCCAGAGCAGGGTAGAACATTCCTCTTCCCCTGAGGACCCAGATACTGCTGGGAGAAGCTTCTCATGGTGCCTGTCACTGTGGCTGCAGTGCCCGCCTTTACCAGCATCCTGGGCAGCCCTCTGGCTGGTAAAGGAAGCTGGCTCTGTGACCATTCTCCACCCACCCACCCTCCTGAGTCTCCTCTGACCCCAGAGCAGCCAGAGCTTTGCACCTCATCTTCCTTCTCCTCATTCATTCCCCCTTTATTTGTACTTGACTCTTTGATAAGATGTTTTCAAAAGGCCTCAGAAGAGTTAAATCATTTGGTGATGAAATAACATTGCATGATTCCCATCAACGGGACCCCTGATCTAGCATCTCTGCCCCTTCGGTTCTTTTAATGGCAGCACCACCTTCCCGCTAACCTTGAAATCCTGAAATCTCAGAGTGCTGTTTATCTCCTCCCGTTCCCTTTCTCTTACATGAAATGGGGTGCCAAGCCTTGCAAATTCTTACCCCCTCCCACCCCCACCCCCCACCCCATGACTTCAGCCTTGGCTTTAGCTGACGCATCTTAGGCTTGTGTCACTGTAGTAGCTTCCTTCCCTTTTCACTTACTCTACTGTGACTTTGCTTATCCTGTCTCCCCACTCCTAGAACCTTCTCCCTGTCAGCAAGATGGGGCTGGTAAGAGTACCTGTCTCATGGGGTTGTTGGGAAGGGTAAACAGGATACTGCATAGGGAAGGCTTAGAACAGTATAGAACAGGATGCTTAGGCACACAGTGGACGCTGTGGAGGGAAGTGTTAGATATGAGTAGTATTATTACTGGCCCCCTCCAATCCTTTGCCAAATGTACCATCCCCAAAACACTTATTTCATCAGCACCCCTCCCCCCACCCAAAAGTCTGCAGTCTCCCCATGGTCTATTCAGCAGTAGTCCCAAAGTCAGCATGCAAGATGAATTGCCAGGGTGTGAGAAGAGACAATTCTGACTTCTTTTATGTTTTTATCTCACTCTTTTGAATTTTCGACTTTTGGAGTGTCTTTTCATTGTATAGTTTTGAATAAAGGTACCTTTATAATTCACAGATGTGTATAATGCAAGTGCATACTTTAATAAATAAATGAATACAGACATATTAGAGGTATGTTAGAAAGATTTTGCTGATAAGGGAGTGCAAGTACATGAGTCTGGACGGCCAGGTCCGGACCGAGCCTGGCAGCCCCCACTCGCCTCCGCCTCCCTGCCTCGTGACCCCCCCCCGCCCACCTGCCCCTCCTTGTGCCTTTGGATTTCTGTCATTGTTTATGCCCTCTCCCCACTCTTGGAACATTCTCCCTAATCTTCCCATTTTCTTTTCCTTTCCAGAAGTTCACCTTAATGCCACTTGTTCCATCAAGCATGCCAGGACAATTCCAGCTTGAAATGCTCCCTCCAAGCTCCCTAGGCGTTCTTTGTCAATACCTCTCACCTGGCCCTGTTGTTTTCTCCATTGCGTTGGGACCCTTGGCCACGTGTGTTTCTTGGCTCCCCACTTATTCTGTGTTAATTTTCGCATGGACGTGCCTTTAAGTTATATTTTACTTGCTGACTTTATTTTGAGCTGTTTGTCATTTCTCCCATTTATCTGGAGACACATACCTATACTTGTTGGATGTCATTAGCTTATCTATTTTTTTGTCACAGTAGTATATAATTATTTAAGGTAAAGATTCCTTTGTCATACATTTGGGATCTGAATGTCCTTGGATTTGCCAGCATGCTTCAGCTCGAGGCAGACATTTCTCTACAGTGCATTAATGAACACCTTTTGTATGTGGACTCGTTGTTTTCTTTTACTCCAGGTGACCTAAACGTCGTAATCCTTGCGTTTCATGCTTTTATTTCACTGCTTATAGTTCTGAGTTCTGCATGGTCTCTTGGGAAGGAGGCCATTCTAGTGAGGAAAGCTGGATGGTACACAGAACATATCCAGTTAATCTGAGTTATCCCCCCCTCCTCAAACACTGTCAGAATGGCTGTTTCATCAGCCAGGTTTCATCAGTTTGTGACAGCAGCTGTGCAATCATTGGCTCTGCCCTTGGTCTTGGAATCAGAAAACGGAGGTTTGTATCTTGCTTTTACCACTTGCAGGTTTTTTAGACTTGATCACGTCATTTAACCTCTCAGGTCATCTAATCTCATCTGTGAAATAAGCTTAATAATAATAATCTGTACTTCACAGAATTTTTATGAGGACTAATTGAGATATTGTCTGTGAATGTGCTGGGCCCCCGGGAGGTGGTCAATAAATGTCTATTTAAAGGAAAAGGAAAAAGAAAAGAGCCTCCTCTGTCCCTTGTGAGCCTTCTGATGCAGAGTATATTTTGAGGAGAAACAGACAGCTTTAAGGAGTGTGCCTACCTGACTGAGCAAACTTAGGTTGGAGCTCCAAGACTGGCCATCCAGTCAGCCTGGTTGTCTCTGATAAAATGCCTGTGGCCTCCCCAGGGAGCATGAAGATTAATTAGTTCATCTTTGTAAAGTGCTTTGAAGGTGAAAAGTGCTACATAAGTGGAATGGTTGAATTGCTATTGGAAATGTAATCATGGTAGCACCATATTCTGGCAGTGTTGCCTGTCTTGGACATCAATAATCAATAGAAGAGAAGGTTCTAAGATGTTTTACTTGATAAGAGAGGATTCACTATGGGGTTTGTGATAACAGTGTTCTTTCTATAGTCTTGCAGTTAGCAACTTGCCAGTTCTTCTCAGCAGAGGAATACTAGGGTCCTTTAAGAAGTAACAGCCTCATCCTCTGGCTTCTTGGGAATCTCCTTGCTAAGGCAGTCTGGTTGTAAATCCCAGCCAGCTCAAGCAGAGGGACAATTTGCCAGTTTGGGATGCTTTGTGGGTCCTGGGCACATGAGCTTTTTTTTGGTCTAATCCTACAGAAGTGAAGGAAGAGTGTTTATGCAGTGATATGGGCCATTGTGAATAACCATTGCAGAGTGGTACCATGGGCTGGTAGAAGGAGATGTGGCTTAACTGTGTGACCCTGGGCTGGTCACTTCGCTGAACCTTAATTTTCCCACCTGTTAAATGGGATCTTGATAACTGATGACTGCAGTAGTAAAGTTGGCTCACAGGAGAGAGGGTTTCACCTATTCCGTAGAGAATTAAGAAGTAAGGAAAGGCTTTGCAGAACTGGTGGTCCATGAGCTGAACTCTAAAGGTTGAGCCATAGTTTATCAGATGAATAATGTAAGGAAAGGGCATCCATGGCAAAAGGAACAGTGCGTAGGAGGCCACGAAATAGCACATCTGAGTGGACCCTCCCCCTGTTTTTATAATGTATCTGGTACCCCATGGGTTGCACAGACTTTGTTCCCTCTTTGAGGAAGCCTGGAAGAATTTCTTGGTATCTACATTGGTGTCCATGAGCAGACTGATCCTGAGAACTATCCCTGCAGAGCCCTGTACCCCTTCAAAACTCTGACATTTCCCCTATGAGTCTCTGGTTGTTTTTTAACTGACACTATAAGCCGTATGTTGAATGTGGGGCCAGATGAAGCTTTGATGCTAAACACAAAGTATGTAGTAGATTTGTCTAGAATTTAATATGCATTACTTGGTGTTTTGTCTCTTAAGCAAAGTTTTTCTTTGTTAAAATAAACATGGATAAGGAATTTATACAGCGCACATGGTTATGCATATTTATGGCAGAGAATCTGTTAATAATCTATGCCTCATCAGATTTTGCATTTCTGTTGAAATAACAAATGTGGCACTTAGTACAACTGAATAAGTTTGGTGAATTCTGTCTTATCTGGGAGAAGAAAGGCCATTTCTTTTTCCCAAACTTCATTTTCTTCAGTCATCTTTAGCACTGGCCAGCTTCCCAGGTGGTGCATCTGGGGGACTGAATGCTTTTCTGGCTCTAAATGATTTTGTGTTTTTTTTCCTTCTCTCACTCCCTTCCCTCTAGCACATGTAGGCACTCTCTGAGGACTATTAGAACTGCTCTTGTAAGGGCATAGCCTCTGAAAGGTCCTCTATTTTACATGGAGGGGAGAACACATGAAACTGGCCATTAACTGAGCTCAGAGTAAGGCCCTAAGAGATTGTGGCCTGGGGCAGGTCGGGAGCCTGGTTCCCTCAAGGTGGCTAATGGGGGGCTCTGGATTGGGTGAGAGGGAGGGGAGCCTGAGAGCAGACATCATCTGTCCCTGCAAAGTGGAAGGAGGGTGTTGGGGAGGGGAGAGGGTGGGTAGGCCATACAGCACAGTCGACATGTTCTCTGTGGCTGTGTCCATATCTGTTAAAATGCAGGATCCCAGGCTGTAGAAGCAGCCTCTGGTGGAATCCCGCTTTGGCACTCAGCCCTTGTTTGATCTTGGTCAAGTCATACATCTCATCTCTCTGAACCTCAGTTCCCAAGTCTGTAAACATGAATACACGAGCTTCCTTTACAGAAAGATAGGAAGGTTCCTGCCACATGGTAGTTGGTACTAAAATGAATGATCATACTTTCTCTTGTAATTCTTTGCTTACCCATGAGAGCACAGCTGTGGAATATAGCCTTAATTAAAAAAAAAATTTTTTTTTTTTTTTTTTAAGAAACTGGCAAGGTGTTTACCTGGGGCCGAGCGGACTATGGTCAACTGGGAAGGACGTTGGAGTCTCATGAAGGCTGGAATCCGGAGAAGCAAGATTCCTCTCTGCCTGGCTCCAGGCCACTGAAGAGCATGCCTTCATCTCTGCATTGCTTAACAGGAGCAACTGAGGTAGGAAGTGACCTCTTTCTGCAGAGGTGATGCGTCTCTTTTCCTTGTCTCCCAGGGGAGTGTTCACTGAGGGCCTACTGTGTGCTTATAGTCCAGGCCTCGTGGTAGGTTCCATGCAGGAGCCTGAAGGGGTCCTTGTTTCAAGTTGCTCGAGTTTAATATGGTAGAAAAGGCATTTCCCCGGATAGCTATGCCACAGGGCAGACTGTGTGTGACTCCTTCAGAGGTTCCAGGGGTTCTGGGTCCACTTCAGAGAGTGAGTGATGAGTTCAGGGCACAGGATTGGGTTGGGCTTTGCAGAGGACATGGCTTTGAGCTGTGCCTTGAAGGATGGAGAGCCTTGAGCAGGCACTGTGAGAGAGAGGAAGACTTTCCGGTGGGCACAGCAGCTGGACTGGAGTCACGGGGGCGGGAGGATGAAGAAGGTGTTTGTGGAGCACTGGTGTTCTGTTTGGCTGGACCACAGGGTGTCTTTGGGGCTGAATATGAAGTAATATCAGAAAGATGGGTTGGAACCTGATCAGAGGGGCCTTTAATACTAAGCTGAGTATTTTGCTCTTCTGTTTATATTTCCCAGTGTAGAAAACATGGTAGTTTAGTTGTTTATTCAAGCCCCTTTAGTTCTTTGCAATGTCTTGAATTTCTACATTTAAGACAGGAGTCTTAATTTCTCCAGGGTATGTGTTTCTGTTACTAAATTTTACTTTACTTCTGTCCTTCAAAAAAAAAGAAAAGGCTAGGTTTTTGAGAAGAGTGGGGATGACCACCCAGGAAATGTGCCTCTGAACCCAAGTTGGCTTAATGAAGGAATTCAGTTTTCATTCAGTCTGTCAAAAAAATTAATAAGCTAGTGAAACTTCTGTAATTAGCATCAGACTAATTAAAACCCTCTCCATACCTAGAGGGCTTCCCTTCCCCGGGGCCTGCCTGGCCTCCTCCTTCCGGGTATGTAGGACGGTTCTGAATTTCTGCCTTACATCCCAGCCGTGGTCCTCCTGGGCCTTTTCTTGGTGCTGGGTTGAGTCTGTCTGTTTGTCTGTCTCTTTTTCTTTAATTATAAAGGCACTGAACAATACCACAAGGACGTCTAAACATAGTAATACTAGTAATAAAACCACCTATAATCTTAGCACCCTGACATAACTGCATTCCTTTTTTGTGTATGCACTTGTAGATACTTTACAAAGTTATAGTGATGACATTTATAATATTTTATATTCAGTCTTCGTTTAATTTATCACAAATGCCTTGCTTTGTTTCTTCTTGGTCTTTAAAGATCACTTAAGATGACTGTATAATATTCTATGATTCGAAGGTTCTGGGACTTTCCAAACCATTCTGTGAATGTTGGACAGTTAGATCATTCCTCCCCCCACCCCGCCCCCTTTTTTTTTTTTGTCACTATAGTGAACCCTGCTGTGAATACCCTGTTGAACTATTTCTTTAAGGGAAAATCTTGGGGATGAAATTGCAGGAGCAAAGCCCATGAGCATCTTCACGGCTTTTGCTGTATTTCTGTAGATTCTGTTTGAAAGAAGTTGACTCCAGTGAAAGAGGGAATGCAGAACTTAAGCTAGTGGTGTCTGCTTAGCGAGGGAAGGTGCTGAGAGCTTGGTGCTGGTGCTTTAGACTCTTTAGCTTTCCTTTTCTTTCTCAGAACACTTAAGACTTAGTGGTCAGGTAGCATAGCAGAGGCATAGAGGCTTCATGGATTTTTCTGAGTCTCTGGTTTTGTTGGCAACGTGGGGATAATAATACCTATCACAGAAGGTCATTGATGAGGATTACACACAGTTCTTGGCACTCACCAGGCACTCAGTAACTTTGGGTCCTTTCTCTTCTTCCCTTCTGGAGCCTTTGAATGCCCTGTGGTGGCCACGCTGTACAGGACTGTGACAGACATGGCCAGTGCAAGCATGCAGCCAAAGAGCCTCACATTGGTGTGACCTTTATTTAGCTTCTTGGCAGGGCAATGTGAGGAGTCAGCTTGAGCCCCGAGCCCCCGTGCAGCTTCATTTTCCTGCTCCCCTCCATCTCTGCTCCAGTCTCGAGGGAGCTGGGGCTGGTGTGTGTACTCGCTGGTCTCACGCAGGTTCAGACCCCAAGCTATTTCCTGTTGGTAAATTGGGTCTGGGAATTCTCTCTGCTGTTGATGGCCTGATCTGGCCTGTCAGGCATCTGTTTGCCAGAAGCCCAGAGCTATAAGCCACTAGGAGTGGGTTCACCTTGGAAAAGACAAGAGCTGTACTAAACTGGGTGGTACCCTGGCAGGGGCTTGGCCAGGGAGGTGCACAGACACCTGAGGAGGCAGGAACGGCCTTGGACTAAGCTCATGTTTCCTGACCTTCAAGGACCTGAGTGGCCCATAGCTGACCAGTTACCTCTTAAGTCCAGGGATAAGCAGAGGGAGGAGTGAGCAGTCTGGCCTGAGACCTCAGGAAGGATGTCTGTCCCACTCTGGACAGCCAAGTGGGAGGGGAAAGCACAGGAAGACAGAGCTGGACTGTGGTATGACCAACGCCTCCCATGAACAAAAGAAAGCGAATAAACACAGTGTTACATGGTGGTTAGTATGGTCCAGGCAGCGTGCTTAATGCTTTATGTATGTTCTTTCCTTTTCACAATAAACTTGGACACAGGTGTTATAATCACTGCTTTAAGAATAAGGAGACTAATGGGTAAGTCACTGGCCTTGGGTCACGTACTAGGTAAACAGTGGATCTGGGGCTTGGACTTGAGGAACTTGAAGCTCACATGCTTTCTGTATAGATAAAGCAACATTGCATATGTACCCTCCTCACCTGCAGGAAAGTTCCGGGAGTCAGGGTCTCTGATTCCCTGAGAGTCTCAGTTCTTTTCTTCTGAGCCATGTCTCATCTCTAGCCTGAGAAAGACTGAGCTTTTAGACCAGGTGGGCCTTTGTTCGATGTTCTTACAGTGCTGAAGACTGTGTGTTTCACGCACCATCAGCTTTGCCTCAGGTACTGGCCCTCTCTGGCCACTCTTGGAAAATTCCAGCAGGAGCACAGTGGATTACCCCCATGCACATGTCAGGGCAGGGTATGTGTGAGCAGGTTTGTTTGCTCCCTGACAGCAAATATACACGCCAGCAGCTTTTTGCTTTCAAAGCTCCAGGTGGGCTGCTCCCTGCGCGTTTCCTGTGGAACATTGCCTCTGAGCTCTACTCAGAGGTGGAAGCCTGCACTTCACAGTAGGGGAGGAGAGCCTGTGCTCACTTAGTGGGTACAGTGGGGCTCCCCCAAGATTCTGAAGCAGCCAGAGTACCTGGTGTGTTAGTGGAGCCATCAGGAGACCTGCTTGACTGAAAGTCAACAGCCTCTAAGGGGACAAGATCTGAACTGGGGGTCAGAAGACCTGGGTTCTAGCCATGGTGCTGCCCTGACTGGGTGAACTTGGGCAAGCTCCTTTCCTGCTTACCCTTAGTGCTCTAATATGTAGGTTGGGGTTGTTAGAACAGGTGATTCCTAAACTTTCTTGTAGATCTAAGAGTCCCTTCCGTCTCTGATTCTTATTTTATGGAAATGATCACTACTTAAATTTGTAATGACTCCTGCCTCTCAAGTCCCTCGGTATCATAGCCAAGATCACTCAACCCCAAGCTGCTGGCTCAACTTTGGCAGACCTGGGAATGTTAACTAATATAGAAGTTCCAGGCCTCAGTACCACTTGAGCCTTAGCTCTGCCTCTTCACCTTGGCTCTGTTCTCTCCCCTTGTTCCTTGTCCCCAGGGCTTCCTGTTCCAGTTTAGGTCATTGGGACTTAGTACGATGCTCCCGCCTGGCCCTCCTAGGACTTGCAGTTCAGCTTTGACTCTCTGTGGCTGTGACCTTATTGCCAGGAACGGCAGACCTTGGTGACTCTACCTTCCTGGATTCCCCTCTCACCACCCTCTCCACTGGCTCTGCGTGTACTGTCCCACCTGTGTGCGTGTCTGCTGGGTTTACCCCCTTCTTGGTTTGGCTCATTCTGTAGTCAACCCAGTGAACATTGGTTGACACCTACCACATGCTTGTTTTGGCCACACAGTGGTAGGTGGGGAGGTGGATACAAAGATAAAGAATAGTTTTCGCTCTCAAAGAACTTCCAGGTATGTAAATAAATTCCTTACCACGTAGAGTGGAAAGTGCTGTTGGAAGTGTGTACAAAAGGCTAAGGGAGCAGTGAAGATGGAATAATTTTTTCTGAAAACACTAACAAAAAGAGGTGTTTGGACTGGGTTCTTAAAAATGAGTAGGAGTATTGCAAAGGGAGAAGGACATTCCAGGCAGAGGGGACAACAGGAACTAAAGCTATGAATCGGGATGCCTACCCCTTCAAGTGGTCCAGCCTAGATTTGTTGTCTGGCTGCCTGTTTCACCTGCCCCATCACTGCCATCCATCCTTCCAATAGGAGTACTGTCTAAAGGAAAATAACTCTTGCGTACGTTATCTCTTTTGATCCCAGTGTGATGCTATGAAAAAGGCCAGAATAGGAATGATTATCCTCGTTTTATAATTGAGGAAACTGAGGCCCTGAGAGGCTAGCTGGGAATTAGGAGAAGACCTGAGACAAACAGCCTGCTTCCCAGTGTTTCTGAGAGACTTGCTCTGGGGTCAGTCTGCAGTCATGGTCCTGAGTCATGTTCCTGGTTTAAATTCTGCCCACGTTTGGTTGAGGAGCACCAAATCCCAGCCAGGGAGCTCACTGCACACGTGCACATGTGTGTACACCTGCAGCCATTGGAGCAGGAGCAGGAAACGTGGAAATAAACAGGAGTTGAACCAGCGATTGGGTAACTGTCAAACCCAAATGCCACCAGCCCTCATTTTGCTGCAGGACTAAAACTGTTTGTTGGAGAATCAACCTGTGCACAGGGTCTAAGTGAAATCTGTCAGAATGAGTGGGAAAGAAGCTATTTTTAGTTTGCAGAGTCACTCACTCGGCTGTGTTAGCTGAGGTTTGAGCCAGTCCCCTACGCTTTCCACAGTGTTATTTCTGAAGGAGAAATACCATTTGAATGCTGTGTAAAACCCATTAATGAACCTGGAAGTTTCCAGGGCGTCTTTGTCCTGCAGCTCCCTTGGAAGGCTGCCTTTCCTGAATGACCTTCCTTCTTTCCTATATTTAATGCATTTCTAATTTTAAGTTTGTGTCAAGACTGTGGGACTTCGGTGCCCTAAATAACATAGAAATCTACCACCAGCAATCAGCTGAGTCCGGAGGGCTCTGACAGAATTGAACACAACCTGAAAAAGCATCCCCACGTAGCTGTCTGGTAAGTAATCCAGAAACACGGTTTCGCTGGAGATTAGAAAAGCTAGCACATCTGTGCTGTAGCTGCTGACCCAACAGGAAGAGAAGAACACAAAGCTCAGAGCAGGGAACTGGGTTTGTCCGTGTGAACACTCAAGAGAGAGAAAGAGCAGCCAGCCAGGGCTGTCTTGTTTGAAAGAGATGGTGAAGTATCTGAAGCACTTATTTACTGCCTGCTGTTTTCTTACTCATTTGTATTTATCATCTCTTCTCACTGAAATATAAGACCCAGGGAGGCACGGGCCTTGTCTTCTTGTTCAAGACCGTGTTCTCAGTGTCTGGAATAGCTCCCAGCACTTCGTAGGTGTTTAGTGGGTGTTTACTGACAACACATGAGAAGGAGATGGTCTCAAAGGGTGAGGCCCTCTTCCGCTCCTCTTCTCTCTCTGTCGCTTCAGTCTGTGCTTCTCAGTCCCAGGCCAGTTCTGGAATAGGCATTTCCATGTTCTCCGGCATTGGAGCATCAAATGTCCTGCAGAGGCAGAGAACAGACAGGCGCCGACCCTGTAATGTACCCAAAGAACCCAGAAGTGTCTTATGAAGTCTGTTGATGGTGAGGCTTCTAGTCCTTTAGTGCTTCACAATTTACCAAATGCTTTCACGCATATTCATCTTCGGTTTTTCTTCTTTTATCTGGCAGATGCTCATGTGTGCCCATCTGTCCAAGCACTACGTTAGTCGAATGGGGGGAGCAGAGAAGAGTGGAACAGATCCTAAGGGAGCTTGTGAGTTGGTGGCAGAGCTCAGATAAGTTCATTGCAGGACACGCAGAATGTGTCAGAGGCTGTGAGAGAATCTGACATTGAAACTGTGTTGATCCCATCCCTTCCCCTATCCTTGGGGACCTTTTTTTTCTTGCACTTTTAGTCCCTATGGTTCTGTTGGGTTCTTCAGGGTTAGGGTGGGGGGGTGTTTGGGGTGGGAGGTGGAGGCTGGAAAGGCTTCCTGAGTTGGAAGCTTTGACATTAAATTGGTTCTCAAGGGAGCTAATGTAAAGTAACAAGGGAATCTTGGCAAGAACTTGCATTGAGAGGAAAGCAGAGGAAGAGCAGCCAGATAGAGACTGAGTATTGACAAGAGAGGGAGAAAGCGCGCCAGGAACTGCAGTGTTGCAGAAGCCAAGGGGATTTCATCAGGGAGGTCAAGGAGCTTGGAGACTGAGACAGGACCACTGGCCTTGGTGATGGGGAGAGGTGGTGACACTTCCAAGAGAAGCTTCCTTGGAAGCTAATGCAAGGACATGGGGCGAATGAAAGGATTAGGAGAAATACAGGCTGCAGGTGTGAACTACAGAATTGAGAGATTCGGTGATCAAAGGAGGATGATGACAAGCTTGGGAACTTGAAAGGAGAGCTTGGTTCAAGTTAGTTTTGTAAGCTTGGGGAACCTGGGGTGGCGAGGATTAGAGAGAGGGAAAGAGAGAGAAAGCTTCTGAGGACGGGTGCAAGAGGGAGGGGGCATGGCTGGAGGAAGGCCGCCAAGGAGATGAGGGAGAGGAGGGAATCACCGTGAAGGGGTTCGTTCTGACAAGAAGGAAGGACATTTTTTTCTTTCAGCACAGGAGTAAAGAAAAAAGGGAATATGGGAAGATGGAAGTTTCGAGGTGGGGAAGAGCAATTCTTTCATTGAAGCAATTCTTTCTTTGTCGTCATGTTTTATCTTAGTTTTATTTATTTATTCAGTAAACGTTTACTGCATCCTACTGCAGGCCACGCACAGTACAGCGTGCCAAGAATTCACAGAAAAGACAAGGTTGCTGCCCAATGCTGTAATACTGTATCTATTAGCAATACAGCACTTATTAGCATGTCCATCTCTAAATCAAACCGGGAGTTCTTTGAAGGCCCACACTGTCTTATTTATCTTTGTATAATTTGGGCCAGGCTCGGTACAAAGTAAATAATCAGTAGAAGTGTGCTGAAACAGTGTGAGAGCTCCTGTTGGATGGCTTAAATCTTCCTGCTTAGATTGAAAGACAAATTGTCTGCCTGCTTGATGAGGTTAGTGTGGGGAGGCCTCCGTGGAGGGACTAGTTTGCTTTACTGTGTAGTGGGTGCATCCAGCACAGTCTGGTAACTGCCTGGAAATGGGAGAAAAAATGTTCCATTACTGGCTTTGACCTCTGAGTGGTGGGTAGTGCAGATATTGCTGCCCTTATTCTATAGGTGAAGAAACTGAAGTTCAAAGAGAAAGCTGTCATAAGCTCAAGGTTTCACACTACATGGCAGGTTGGGGATTTGAATCTGGCTCTCAGAGCTCTCCTTCTTCTCCTTGCTAGCCCTGTGCACCGACAGCTTCCTCTCTGGACAATTCTGATCAGAATGTGGCCCTGGGCCCTGGCTTTGGCTATCCCTAGGTGGTGGTTGGGTCTGGCAGAGACCTGGTAGCAGTCTCCAGACTCATAATCTGGGTCATTGTCTTATGAGGAAAAGCAGCAAAGAAAGGACTGGCCTCAATGAGAACTGGAACAGAGACATTAACTCATGATTGTGGTAAACCCTAATGCTTGCTGGAGTTGGAGGTCTGATGGACAGAGGCTTGAATGTGGTTGGAATTTCTGCTCTGTCACTGACAACTCATATGCCTTTGGGCCAGTCAAAACCTCTCCAAGCCTTAGTTTTCTCATCTACAAAATGGGAGCAATAATATCTGCTTTATGTTGCCCACAGGGCAAATAATCTATTTAAGGGCTTTTATAAACTCTGAAGTGCTGTACAAAAGAGTTACTATTGAGTTCATAGCATGTGAGCCACTCTATGCTTCAGACACAGGTTTTATTATAAGTTGAATCTGAGCTGCTCTTCTGTCTTAATCACTTGAGATCTTAGGAGCTACAAAAGACTGTCCCGAATCTAGTGGTAAACACTTCTTAGAATCATAACCAGTGAAAATATCGGAGGCCAGGTGCTTGGTAATCCATAGCCAATCTCCATGCGGGGCCAGGGAGCGTGAATTCCTGTCTTTTGAGGTAGCCATCAGCATCAGCAGCAAGGAAGTTTCTGGTGCTTCCTCTCAGCAGCAGAGGAAATTCATCAGCGCTGATTTAAACTCAGTGACCTCATGTGTCACCACCACACCCTGCAGCATTATGACTGCCCCAGGCCGTGCCCAGGGTCACCCTGGAGCTGACCAGCTGTCTTTTGTTGCCTTCGACCTTGAAAGCAGGGCTGTCCCAGGGTGAAAGTAAATCATGCCGAGGTTTAGAGTAAAAACAGAAGCCAGTGAGGATTCAAAGGAGTCTGCAGTGGTTTGATGAGAGAAATGCAAGGACTGTGAAGGCTGAGTGAGCTGTAAGTGAATCAGTTGGCCAGGGGGCTAAAACAACCTCCATCTCCACCATTGTTCCCCTAGCTTGGACCCCCATTATCTATTGCCTAGTGACAGCAACCGCCCCTTAGTTGAGAACCCTTTGTCTCTAGTTTGGGCTCATTCTAGCTGCCCCCACCCAGCTGCCAAAGTGATATACTAAAATATAAATCTGATCACATTATGCTCTTACTTAAAAAAAAAAAAAAGATTTAAAATATGGAGGGATGTGAGAGAGAGGAATGGATTGGGAGTTTGGAATTAGCAGATGAGAACTGGTATATATAGAATGGATAAACAACAAGGTTCTACTGTATATTTAATATCCTGTGATAAACCATAATGGAAAAGAATATGGAAAAAGTGTATTTATGTATAACTGAGTCACTTTGCTGTACAGCAGTCATTAACAACATTGTAAATCAACTGTACTTCAATAAAAAAAAATACAGAAAGCATATATTCCCACAATAAACACTTAATGGAAACGCACTATATGGAAGAAACTTAGCTGAGCCTTCAGGATACAGTGGAGAATAAGACCCAACCTCTGCTCTCAAGAGGTACGAGAAACGCACAATCCCTAATCTCCACAGCCAGTGTGCAAAGATGCAGTTATTAGAGTGTGATTGTTGGCCTTGTTCACCTCTGTGTCTCCATCACGTTAATTAGTGCCCAGCACACAGTAGGTACTCAGCAAATAGTTGTTACAGGAATGAATGTATGCCCTTACTTTTTAATGGCCTCCTATCGAGGATGATGTCCCAAATCTCTAGCTTGTCATAAGAAGCTCTTCTTGATACCACCCCTGTCAATATCCAGCCTCACCTCCTACCAGTCTCTCCCTTGCACTTTGCAGTACATCTGTGCCAAACCAACGAAATCATCATGTTGTTTGATACTCCTGGGTCTTTGCACAGACTGGTTCTTCTGCTTTCCTTTGCCCTTGGCTGCTTGGACAGCTACTCCCCCGCCCCCCAACAATGGATAACAAGGATGATGTCTTATATTCATCTCAGTATTCCTGCCATTCAGCCTGGCAGACCTGCCTCTTCTTTCTTTCTCAGTTTTTCTTTGCTTTTCTTTGCTTGGTGTTACCCACCTTCCTTGACTCTTGTTGAACTGCTGTCCCTGAAGCCCTTTTCCACCTTTCCTCCCCCGCCTTGTCCCTGAGACCTCTTGAGATTCCAGATCTGGACTTGGTGGGCTACTGGAGGCCTGGCTGCTTGGCTGTGATAAAGCATGGCCTTCCTTTTGCTTTTCTTAAACACCTTCTCCCTCCCACATTGATACCGTCCAGAAAGCTGGACGTCTTGCCAGTTCCACTAGCACAGGAACCCTACCCTGAGCAGGGCCTAGATTTTGCCACTCTCATTGCCCAGGGACTAGACTCCGTGGCCTGGACCCCTGTCTCTGTTCGGGACCTTGTTATGAGTGGCTGGTTCCCCAGTAGAGTGCCAAGTGTTTGGTTCCAAGGGTTATTGTCGCCCAGAGCTTGGAGGCCTTCTTTGATATTGGCAATGGTCTGAATCAAGCCTCTCTCTGCCAGGCCCCCTTGGGTACATTAGATTGGATAGCTGCCTTAGGAACCAACCGTGTAGTCACCCTTCTTCCACAAAGGTTAATCCCATCCAGTTCCAGCCTCTTCTTGGCCTGCAGTGTCCTGAGCTGCTGAGGCCTTGGCTGGTAGGTGCCCCATGAGGTAGATAAAGAGAATTCATTGCTCTTGTCACTTCCAAGGAAGCAAACCAGGCCATTCTTTTGGGACGTAGCCTTCAGAACCCCCAGACCCCAGGCTATTTGGTAGCAGGACCACCAAATTATGACTAGAAGAAAAGTTAGTCTTTGTATGATTACGTAATTCCCTTCTGTGATATAGTGGTTCTCTCTGCAGGAACACTGTCAGTGGTGGTGGTTGCCTCCTGCATCTGCAGATTGCTGTTTGGATGGGAGCTCTTTTTACTGATGCCTGGTGTCATCCAAGAGGGGGGAGACTGACTGTGGGTAGCAGAAATGGAAGAAATCAGAGATGTCTTTGTGGAAAGAGCAGCTGCTACGACAATCAGTCGTGAAGCTTCTTCTCAGAGGGGCCAGAAGTGTGAGGAGAAAGGAAGGCAGGAGGCAGAGTGGGAGCTGCTCATAGGTGCTGGGAGGCTGCTTGTGGCTGCCATGAGGACCTTCCATGTGCCACTTCAGGAGACCCAGCTGGCTGGGGACAGTTGCTCATGGCTGCTGAGCAAAATGTATGTGTCGTTGTAGCCAGCACTCCCAGGATTGCGTGAGGAAAGCTCCTCAGTCTAGAAAGATAATTTAGTCATTCTTGAGTATCTTCTCTGTAGTTTCATTTCCATGTGATCCCTTTTGGGTAAGATTTTTTTTTCATTACTAGCTTGGAGCATGCACATCATTCGAGGATGGAGTCTGTATGAAGGAGCAGCAAATAGGAGAAGTACTTGGGAGAATCAAGTGACTTTACATTGTCATTTGATTCTTAGACAAACCGCTTTACTTCTCTGAGCCTCTGATTTTACATCTGTCAGATATGATACTGCTTATTAAGCCTGACTTTCCAAGTTGTTGTCAAAATGATGTTATAAATGTGAAAGCATTTTAAAACCATGAAGCAACAAACAAATGTAAGTTAAGTTGGTTGATTTCTTTGTCAAATCCAGCCTTCTGTGGGTTTTTAGGAAACTTCCATTTCTTGTAGCTCTTTGGAAATTGTTGTCAGTCATCATAGAGCTGGAGTTTGATATGAATCACTTCCACGATTCTTGTGTGCCTCTTTATCCATTATAACCTGTCAATGCATTCGAGCTGTGGACTTAGAATGTGACAACAGGGAGGACAGAGTCCTACAGCTTTCTAAATGGGGTGTGACTGATGGTATAAATCTCCTACAGGTAAGTGCTGAGGACTTGGGAGCAGAAAGATCTAGGGGCAGTGTCAGGGAAAAGAGTTGTTGGCCAGGTTTCTTGAGTCTTTGGGGGAGCTTCTTAGAGGAGATGAAATTTAAAGCCTGGGGGACACTGAGTTTGGTGGGTGAGAAGATGAAGCCTTTTTAGTCTCCTGAAAGATCTATGGGAAGAGGCTGGTTCCTTCTGAGATGATAAACCTGGGGATGGTATTGGCAGGCTTGGGTTTGAGCACAGAGGTTGGCAATTAAGAAAGACTTGATGGGGAACATTAGGATTTTTAAGAAATAATAATAATGATAGCTCCTATTTGTTGAACATTGACTATGTACCACACCATATACACTGTATAAACATCACTGTCAATTCTTTCTATGGAACAGTATACTATGTCATCCCCATTTTGTAGATGAGGAAACCAAAACTTGGGGAAGTAACTTGTCTGAGGACATAGCTAGGAAGTGTCAGAGCTAACCAGTGGCAGTGTCATGGACTAATGGGCATCCGGGTGGCTGGAGGGTGGTTGTGCAAGCTGGAGGGAAAGAGGTGACTGAGAATGGTGCTCCCCACCCCACCTCCCGACATCCCGATGGTGCCAATTCATTCTCCCCTCTTTGATGTCTGGGCACAGACTAGGGGAGGTAAATGGCTTTCCTTCCCCAGAAACTCCCACTTTAAAGCTGGGACAGTGAATTGTGCCTCTGAAGAGTTCTGAAAAGATATTTTGATTCCTCATGGTTCTTTCTTGGGCTTCCGTTTCCATTCGTAATGACAACAATATGAGTTTTGGACTATCTCAACCTCAGCCCCCTTACCTGCACATCCAAGTTGTATCACTTTACAAGGCTCAGATTAGCGCTTACCTAGTTGATTCTACTTTGGACAACTCCAGTTGCCATTTCAAATGTAAACTACTTGAGGACAGGTACCATGTCTTGGTTGCAGTTGTATCTTTCATGCATGGCACAGTGCCCATCAGAAAGTGGGTGACTGGGGTTTGTTAAGGAATTGAATGGAAACCTCGCCTCACTTAGAGGCTGAGTCACCTGTTACTATTTGATTTTACTCTAGCATCTGATCCCCTTGTATGTGGTGGTCTTCCAGAGGAGAGCGTATGGTGCTGCAGAGTGGACACTGTATGTTAGGATTGGGGGGAATTTCATACCCTTATTGGCAGGGGCAAGGGGCTAGGTCACACAGCAGGCACTTGGAGAAGCCTCAGGGGTTTGAGCTCCACCTACTCAGAAGCAGACTTAGAGAGGTCTGCCAGGGGATAGCTATTAGTTGCTGACTGAGTTGTGATATATTCGTTCTGGGAGGAGAGGAATGGAAATAGAACGCTGACTCCTATGGTTGTCTCAGCTTGAGGGTCTTAGAAATATAAACATTTTCCTCCATCTGCAGTGCTCCATTCCTCAGATGCCCATTTAAGGGGAAGAGCACAGAGGCAAGAAAATGGTACATTTCCCTTTGCACCCCCTCAAGGTGAAATTTCTGCTACTGCTTGGGGACTTGTGGGAGCAATTCCGTAGTTACTGCTGTACCGTGCATTTATCATTCTGCTCCCCTGGCACATTTTGCCAAGCTGCATAATTTCCCCGTTCTTTCCTACACTCACCAGCCCCATGATGATGATGCATCTGGTGGCCGAAGCCTTCCTGATCAGAGTTTGCAGTGCCGTGGAAAGAGCAGTGTCTTAGCTAATAATAACAGTGGGTAGCATCCGCCGAGCCCGGTGGGGTGCCAGGTTCTCTGCTAAGCACTTTCTAGGCATCATCTCTTTAGTCCTTGTGACAACCCAGCAGCATTGGGATTCTTATTCCTCAGTTTTTAGGTGAGGAGAGTGAGGCTTGGGGATGGTCACTTGTCCAAGGCCACATGGCTAGTAAGTGACAGAGTTGTGGTTAAAATCCAGATCCTACTGCAAAACCTTTGCTATGAAATATCAGGATTCCATTTTGAACTCTAATGTTAATTCTCTGTGGGACCTGGGGTCAGAGACTCTGCTTCCTGGGGCTCAGCTTTCTCATCTGTGTAATGACAAGCAATTCCAAGGGTTCTTCCAAGGCTCTAATGTCGACTAGCGTTCTGGTTTGATTAGAACTCTTCCCTCTCTCGATGTCTTTTTAGCTTTAAGATTTTTTTGTTTGTTTTGTTTCATAGTGGCAGGCTAGTTGCTATATGTTAATTTCACAGTACCAACATTAGTATCAGACAGTTAAGAGTATACATGATGTAAAATAGTATGGATCTGTACTGTCCAGTAGAACTTTATATGATGATGGAAATGGTTGTATTGGTCCAGTGCAGTAGCTGATAACCATGCCTGGCTACTGAGCACTTGAAATGTGGTTAGTGTGACAGAGGAATTGATTTTAAATCTTATTTTATTTTAATTAATTCAAACTGAAATACCCACATGTGGCTAGTAGCTACTGTGTTGGACGGTACAGATATAGATAGTATAATAATATAAAACCACATACAGTATAGATTCTTCCTCACATCTCATATTTAACTTGTTTCCTGTATTCCAACTAACTCTTCTGATTTCCATGTTGATTTTTCCAGAGGTCTAACACTTGATATATTATTACATTTGTATTAGCTTTCAAGTTTCAGCACACCCAGACATACAACATTGCATCATTTTTTTCCTGCCTGTGAGGCATACAGAAAAGATGCAAAGTGTTATATGCATTTCACAAATAAGGAAACTGAGGTACAGTGGATTAAATATGCTACCAAGAGCCAAGTAAATACTTTTTGCATGAATAAGTGACTTACCTAAAGCTGCTTTTGAAACAGTAGAACCAGGATTAGAAACTTAGGGCTTCTGATTCCTTTCTTTAGTTTTCTTATCACTGGTGGGCCAAGCGTAGAGAGATTCTGCTCATTAGAGATAATTCTTTTAATGTTACGTGGAGGACTTTTCCTTTTCATTTGATGCTTTTCTGTACTATTTGATTTTTAACTCCATATAGGCATCATCTTAATTATAATAATAAAATATTTGGAAAAATTATATGAAATGCTATGAGGCTGCATATTGGAGCTATTCCTATTTTGTAGATATGAGAAACTCATGCTAGTCAAACAGAGAGGCAGGTTTTCCATGTGTCATCTGTGGTCAGAAGAGGATTGAATCCCATCTTGATTTCATTTCTGGTAATGGTGGAGTAGTTCTTTCAGATGAAACCCCACAGAAAGCAACTGTAAACTCAGATAAAATATAAAAAATAACCATCTGAAGGAAGTCGAGAGTGACCAAAAGCAGGCCCACTCTTCACAAGTGTCAAGGCCCTGAAAGTCAAGGACAGACTGAGGAACTGATCCAACTTGAAGGATTCTAAATAGATGTGGCAACTAAATGAAACATACAGTTGTGAACTGGATCCTTTTGTTGTATAGGACATTAATGGAACAATTGGTGAAATCTAGATGGAGTCTGAAGTTGTGTTGGTACTCACATACCAGTATTAACTTTTTTGTTTTGATGGTTGAATTGTTGTTATGCTCTTTATATAGTATTGCAACTTTGCTTGAATTTATTTAAAAATAAAAAGATTTTAAAACTTCATGCTGAATTTCATCAAAAGCTTTTTCTGCATCTATTGAGATGATCAGATGATGCTTATTCTTCAATTTGTTAATATTATGCATCACATTGATTTGCAGATATTTAACCATCCTTGTGACCATGATATAAACCCCACTTGATCATGATGTATGATCCTTTTAATGTGTTGTTGAATTCAGTTTGTTAATATTTTGTTGAGGATTTTGCACTTGTGTTCATCATTGATATTGGCCTGTAATTTTCTTCTTTTGTGTGGTATCTTTGGATTTGGTATCAGGGTGATGATGGCCTTGTAGAATGAGTTCAGACATGTTCCTTCTTCTGCAATTTTTGGGAATAGTTTAAGAAGATAGGTGTTAATTCTTCTTTAAATATTTGGTAGAATTCACCTGTGAAACTGTCTGGTCCTGGACTTTTGTTTGTGGGGAGGTTTTTTAATCCTGATTTGATTGGGAGATTGTACATTTCTAAGAATTTGTCCATTTCTTCTCGGTTGTCCATTTTATTGGCCGAACAATAATAAAAATTTGTGGGATGTAGCTAAAGCAATGTTTTTAGGGAAATGTATATATTTAAGTGCATATATTAGAAAGAACTAGATTCAGTGGCTTAAGACCCCACCTTTAGAAGCTGGGAAAAGAAAAGTAAGCCCAAAATAAGTAGAAAGAAGGAAACAATAAAGATAGGAGCAGAAATTAGTGAATAGGAAGCAGAGAAAAATAGAGAACAATAACAAAGCCAAAATAATTCTTTGAAAATATCAACAAATATCTAGCTGGACTGATCAAGAAAAAAGAGAAAGAGATCACAAAATAGGAGTATCAGAAATGAAAGTGGGTGTTTATGTATATATATACACACACACACATATATAGAATCTGGAAAAAAAAATCAGACTCATAAAAACACAGTAGAATGGTAGTTGCCAGGTGGGAGAAATGGGGAGATGTTGGTCAAAGGATTCAGTTATATGCGATGAATAAGTTCTGGAGATTAATGTATAGTGTGGTAACTATAGTTAATAATACTGTATTGTATACTTGCGATTTTCTAAGAGAGTAGTGTATCTTGTGTTCTTAACACACACGCGCACATGCACGCACACACACACATACAGTAACTATGTGAAGTGATAGGTGTGCTAATTAGCTTGATAGTAATTATCATTTTACAGTGTATACGTATATCAAATTCCATTGCATATCTTAAATACGTACAATTTTTATTTGTCAATTATACCTCAATAAAGTTAGAAAAATTTTAACATCCATTTGTGATAATAGCTCTAATTTTGGCAAATTAGAAATAGAAGGGAACTTCTGCAATCTAATAAAGGGCATTTATAAAAAGCAAATGTCATAATTAATGGTGAAAAATTGAAAGTGTTCCTTTTCAGATCAGACTAAGGCACGTGTGCCCTCTCTCACTGTTTTTATTCAACATTATACTGGAAGGAGATTCCTAGTGAGTTCCATAAAGTAAAAAAAAAGCAATAATAGTCTTAAAAATGAGAAAGGAATAAATAAACGTGCTTTTATTCACAGATGACATGATTGTTGACACAGAAGATCTTAAAGAATCTATAAGATAACTTTAGACAGAACCAAGAAGTGAATTTAACAGAGTACAGAATCAACATTCTGAAATTATTTTTTTATATAGCAACAATAAAAAATTGGAAGCTCTTAAAAATCATTTTACATTTATGTTACAAAGTATAATAAAATGTTTAGGTATAAACTTAACAAAAAAATCTGAAAGACCTATACATAAAAACTGTGAGAAGTTAAAGAAAACCTAAATAAATGGAAAGATAAAGCACATTCATGGATTGAAAAACTCAGTGTTGTCAGTCCTCCCCAAGTTGATTAATAGATTTAAAGCAATCCCAACCAAAATCTCAAGAGGCTTTTCTTGGGGTGGAAATTGACAAACTGATTCTAACATTTATATGGAAACCTAAACGACCTTGAATATCCAGAGCAATCTTGAAAAAGAAGAAAAGTTGGAGGATTTACATTGCCTAACTTGAAGATTTGCTATAAAACTACAGTATGTCAACAACAAAAATAAAAATAATGATTTAGAAATGAGTAAAAGGACTCGAGTAGACATTTCTTCAAAGATGATATACAAATGGCCAATAGCATATGAAAAGATGCTCAACATAACTAGTCTTTAGGGAAATGCAAATTAAAACCACAGTGATATACTATCTCACACCCATTAGGATGGCTACTATGAAAAAAAAAAAAGAAAGAAAAAAGAAAAGGAAAAGAAAATAACAAGTGTTGGCCAGGATGTAGAGAAATTGGAACTCTTGGGCACTGTTGGTAGGAATGTAAAATGGTGCAGCTGCTGTGGAAAACAGTATTTTTTAATATTTTTTAATATTTTGGTTCCTCAAAATGTTAAAAATAAAACTGCTATATAATCCAGCAGTTCCACTTATGAATATGTAGTCAAAAGAACTGGAAGCGGGATCTTAAAGAATGTTCATAGCAGCATTATTTACAACAGCCAAAAGGTGGAAGCGACCCAAGTTGTTGATTGACAGATGAGTCGATGAGCAAAATGTTGTATATCCACACAATGGAATTATTACTGAGCCTGAAGAAGGAAGGAAGTCCTGACACATGCTACAGCAAGGATGAAACTTGAGGACAGTATGCTAAATGAAATAAGCCAATCACAAAAAGGTAAATAGTGAATACTTGAGTAGACATTTCTTCAAAGATGATATAATTCCACCTATATAAGGTATCTAGAGTAGTTAGAATCATAGACTGAAAGTAGAATCTTTATTCACTGTGCCCCAAACTGGCACTAGTCCAAGTATCCAACAGTATGAGAATGGATAAAACAAAAATGTAGTATATTCATGCAATTCGGAAGGAGTGAAGTGATGCATCCAACAACATGGATGAAATCTCAAAAACGTCCTGAGTCAGAGAAGCCTTATACAAAAGACTACATCCTGCATGACTCTATAAATATGAAATTCTAACAGGTAAAACTAAAAATCAATAATATATGTTAAATGAGGTATGCATTTTCATCTCTGTTTTACAGATGGGGACAGTAGAACTCAGAGAAGATAAGCAGCTGACTCAAGGCTGCACAGCAGGTCAATGGCAGAACTGGGCCTGCCACCCAGCCTCCCAGTGCACTCTTTTCCACCATCCCAGGCGGCCTCGTTAGCTTTCTGGGATATTAGTACATTGAGAGGAGTGCTAAAGGTGTGAGGTGGGTCGGGTTTCCTCTGACTCCTCTTTTTGGTCTGAAAAGTGGTCTTCCAACTTCCCTATGGAGCCTACTAGAATGGACTCTGTTGATTTATTAGACCCCATTCTGCTTTCCTCTTCTTCGCTAAACTGGAAGAGGGAAGGAACAGCATGGCTGGAGAGTGTACTGTCTGCATTATTAGAAAGGTTTTCCTATGTCTCTTTCCTCTGTAATTAACACTTTTAATTAAAAATAAAATAAACAAACAACTGTTTTCCTTCTCCTTTCCAAATATTGCTGAGAACCTTTGTGGCATTGTTCTTGGTTACATATCCTGATGATGTCTGAGCACTAAGTGCAAACTGAGAAAGGGACAGAGAACACCATTACCAAAGAGGTTTTCTCAAGGGGAATGACCGAGTCTAGAATAGAACAGCCATCTGCTGCCAGATGGACAGGGCGCCACTGAGCTGTGAATCTGGCCCAGGGGCGGGCCTTTTCTGTGTGTTTGTGCTTTGGGGATACCCCTTGTGCCTCTGCTCCCTGCTGGCTCATTGACTTTCCCTCCCCCACCCAGGCTGCCCCGGCCCTCAGGAGTCCTACTGCCTGTGATGTCTGGGCACACCGGGATGATCCAGCGGAAGCCAGCAGCACACTGTATTCATGCAGCGAGGTGGCACCTCTGCTTCTCTGCAGTGAAACGCCCAAATTAATTCACCGCTGTTAGCACTCCTCCCAGCTGAGAAGACTCATGGCAGTTCAGAGTGTTCTGGGTGCAAGAGGTGGGGCTGAGGTGGATTTTCTGTCCACACTCAAATGTTCTTGCCTGATTTACCTTGATACTTCATTACCCTGGAAGCCGACAGGCTAGGGAGGGAGGTAGAGACAGGTCGGTGGGTGGATAAAAATCAGAGTAATGGAGTCCACCGTCCTTTTTACATTAGAAAGAAAAAACTGTTATGTGTCCTGCCTCGTCATCCAACTTGTTTACTATGAAAATATGCTTTTCTACTCTTACTTCTTCCCTCTACCCTGATCTTCCTTTCTCTTTCTTCTTGTCCTGCCACTCTCTCTTCCTCTCAGCCCTGTCCCACCTTCTACTCTTGTATCATTTATTTTCTGAGAATATGAAAATATGGAATGGTAGGGGAAATACCGCACCTTACCAAACTCCTGCCCCTTCCCCAGGTAATAGAGTTGCCATCCTAAAGAGGGAGTCAAGAATGTGACATTCCCTCAGTCAGAGTTTATCACACTTATTACCCTCTGCCCCACACAGTGAGCTGTCTGATGAGACAGCCAAGCTAAGGAGGACCAAGAACCAAGGCAGAAATGGATCATCTTTCCCTTACACTCATCTGTTCCATCAGTTGGGTCTCCTCTGATAGCCACAAGTATCCCTGCCTGTCTCCTCTGGGGAGCAGTATGGATGCTTGCAGCTTTGTTTATGCATCTCCTTAGCATTAAGGTGTTACTTGTTCACTTTGTTTAACTTGGTTCTATATCAGCCATCCTGGGGAAGCAGGGCTTCTTCTGTCTCCTCACGCCCTCCTTCCTAGCATGTGCTGTCATTTCCTATTTGGTCACTGTCAATTACTCCTTTGTCCCAAGCATGAGCTTCGTATTTCCCCATGTTGCATTCACTGACAACTTAAAATAAGGACAACAGTCTCCTGCAGTCCTGAGCAAAGAGACCGATAGGAGGTGGGAGAGTCTGGGGTACCTCCTAATATCTGCGGGTCTAGAGTCCCTGGAGAGTCAGGGATTCTGTAATGTTACACATTGAACTGGAAGTCAGGACACCCAAGCCTAGACCCCGTAACCCGGTATTCTAGCCAATAACTTGGTGTGTGGACTTCAACAAATCACCGTCCTTCTTTGAATCTTAGTTTTCTCATTTATCACAAACTTTGGTGCCTGCAAGGGCATCGGTAGAAGTTAAGCTGCTTATTCTATATTTTGACCAAGCCATACAAGTACTCAAGTATTGTTTTTTTAAAACACTTGGCGGACCAAACAACTGGTGGGACAAACGAAAAACATCTGAGGGTTGTGTTTGACACTCTCACTTGTCCTTTCCTCCATGCCATACCTAGACCACAGCTGCAGAGCAAAACCTTAGGACCAGTTTAGGTCCTCAGGGACATTACCATGAAGACTGTATCTGAGAGTCAGTAGCAGGAGTCCTAGTGACATGTTTGCTGGGCAGAAGGGCCTTTAGCACTTGGGATGTTGGAAGCTGGTAAGGCACAGTGGCCATTGGCTGCTAGGATTGGTGCTCCAGTGGGTCTCTTTCTTGGCCACTGACTGCTTACTTTACTCCTCATAGTTCATACCACTAAGCATCAGAGTACTAGGGTGGGACCAACCCAACCCAGCTCTGCCCTGCCAAAAATGCAAGACACATGCTGAGGGTGGGGGGATTTCACAGAAGGCTCTAGAATCCCAAGTGCTGAAAGTTTGACCTAATCAAGGGCCGTGTGGTCACATGGCAATGCTTGAACCCTGTCCCTGGGGATTCCATTTTAGGATAGTTCTTACTGTTAGAAAGCTCAGCCTTTATATTTGTTTTTGTCACTACTCTGGGAGGTAGGTAGGACAGGGATTTTTTATTTTTTAGTATTATTTTTTTTAATATTTGTTTGGCTGTGCTGGGTCTTATTTGCGGCATGCGGGATCTTTAGTTGCGGCACGTGAACTCTTAGTTGCGGCATGTGGTATGGACTTTTCGGACCAGGGATCAAACCCAGGACCCCTGCATTGGAAGGGCGGAGTCTTAGCCACTGGACCACCAGGGGTGTCCCAGGATTTTTTAAAAATAATTTTAAATTTCTGGTTGTAAAAATAGTGCATGCTTATTGCAGAATTATACAACACCAAGATCACCCATAATTTCACAGTTTAGTGAAAAAGGCTTGTAACATTCTAATGCATTTTTCCATTTTTTTCTACACATATTAAAAAAACCAAAAAACAAAAACCACCACAAGATGTGCATATTGTATGTTCCCTTTATATACAGATTTTCCACCTGCAATTATATTGGGAACATTTCCCCCATATTGTTAAATATTCTTTAAAATGATTAATATTAAAAATAACATTCTATTATTTGGATATGCCACAATTTACGTGATTATTTATGGAAGTGTAGGTTGTTTCCAATTTTTTGCTACTAAAAATTATGCTGTGATCAACATCTTTGTACTTAAAAATTTGGTCAAATCTCTGATTATTTTCTCAAGAAGGATTTCTAGAAATAGGATTCCTGGATCAAAGAATATAGAATTTTTAAGGACTCTTGACACACACACACACACACACACTCAGTATTTCTCAGGTTTATTGCCGGTAAAACTGTTATTTTGCAAAACACAAAACACACGAAAGGAGCCCTTGAGCGTTTGCTTTGACAGATACTTTAAAGAACTTTTTATTTTTAAACTTTATTTATTTTTATTTTTTTATTGAAGTGTAGTTGATTTACAATGTTGTATTAGTTTCTGATGTATAGCAGAGTGATTCCATTATATATAAATATGTATTCTTTTTCAGACTCTTTTCCTTTATAGGTTATTACAAGGTATTAAATATAGTTCCCTGTGCTATAAATAGGAAATTGTTGTTTATCTGTTTTATATATAGTAGTGTGTATCTAATAGTCCCAAACTCCTAATTTATCCCTCCCTCACCTTTCCCCCTTGGTAACCGTAAGTTTGTTTTCTATGTCTGTGAGTCTGTTTCTATTTTATAAATAAGTTAATTTGTATCATTTTTCTTAGATTCCACATATAAGTGATACCACATGATATTTGTCTTTCTCTGACTTCACTTAGTATGATAATTTTTAGGTCCATCAATGTTGCTGCAAATGGCGTTATTTCATTCCTTTTTATGGCTGAATAGTATTCTGTTGTATATATGTACCACATCTTCCTTATCCATTCATCTGTTAATGGATATTTAGGTTGCTTCCATGTCTTGGCTTTTGTAAATCGTGCTGCTGTGAACATTGGGGTGCATGTATCTTTTTGAATTAGAGTTTTTTTCTTTTCAAGATATATACCCAGGAGTGGGATTGCTGGATCATATGGTAGCTCTATTTTTAGTTTTTGAAGGAACCTCTATCCAGTTCTCCATAGTAGCTGCACCAATTTACATTCCACCAACAATCTTGACACATATTTAGTACGGCAAGAATTATTAAAGTTTGCATTTCATACCTTGATCCCTGTTCTGATCACTGCTCTAGTGGCAGATGCCTGAGTGTCTGAAGCATCTCATTTGAAAATTTCCTATACCCCTCAAATGAGGAAGGGATTTTAAAATGCTCTTGCCATCCTCGACCCTGTGAATGGCACCCCTAACTTTCGAATCTCTCTGTGAGGGACTAGCTTGTTTCCTTAGTCAGAGACACACCCAGACCAGAGTACAGGCCCTGGGGAGCAGGAAGCCTCATTTTACCTTGAATTGACCGAGGGGCCAGCCTTCCCTATTAGAACATGAAAAAAATGCTGTTCTGTTACTTGTCAGTTGAGAATAATGCATGTGAAAACACATTGAAACCTGCGAAGAACTCTAAAAATGTTATGTATTATTGTTAGGGTTATTTTGGATTCAAATAGTAATGGTGATATGCTTACTGAGATATTATATAATGCTTTCTGCATGTTAAAGGGCATTGAGTTTTGAATGATAACATGGAACTTCAGAGATATTTACTCTGACCCCCTTATTTTATAGATAAGGCAACTGTAAGGCAACTGAGGTTCTGGGAACTTAATCATCTTATCCAATGTCACGTAGCAGAATAAGCCTGGCAACCAGGTCTCCTTACTTCTCTCTCTCTCTCTCTTTTTTTTTTTTGGCCTATTCTTGATGTCTTCTAGAGCCAAGTGCAACAATTAATATTTTCCTCATGTGTGCTTCTAAAGTACCATTTAACATTTTAATTTTATTTTTATTATTTTCAATTGAGGTATAATTGACATACATTATATTAGTTTCAGATGTACAACATAATGATTCAATATTTGTATATATTGCAAAATGGTCACTATAATTAGTCTAGTTAACATCTGTCACCATACATAGTTACAGAATGTTTTTTTCTTGTGATGAGAACTTTTTTTTTTTTTTAAGCTCTTTATTGGAATATAATTGCTTTACACTCTTGTACCAGTTTTTGAGGTACACCAAAGTGACAGCTGTATTTAGACATATATCCCCATATCCCCTTCCTCCCGCGACTCCCTCCCACCCCTCCCTGTCCCGGCCCTCTAAGGCATCACCCATCATCGAGTTGATCTCCCTTTGTTATACAGCCACTTCCCACTAGCTATGTGATGAGAACTTTTAAGATTTACTCTCAGCAACTTTCAAATATGCAATGCGGTATTATTAACTGTAGCTGCCATGCTAGACACTACATCCCCATGACTTATTTATTTTATAACTGAAAGTTTGTATACCTTCACCCATTTTGCCTACCCCCCACAACCCACCTCCTCTGGCAACCACCAATTTTTCTCTGTATTTTATAAGCTTTTCTTTTTAATCATTTAAAATTTAAAAAATTTTAAGATTTCACATATAAATGAGATCATATGATATTTGTTTTTCTCTGACTTATTTCACTTAGCATAATGCCCTCAAGGTTTGTGCATGCATCCATGTTGTCACAAATAGCAAGATTTCTTTCTTTTATAAGACTGAATAATGTTTGTACACACACATGTGTGTGTCTATATATCACATTTTCTTTATCCATTTATCTGTTGATAGATACTTAGGTTTTTCCATATGTTGGTGATTATAAGTAATGCTGTAATGAACATAGGGATGCACTTATCTTTTTGAGGTAATGTTTTCTTTTTCTTCAGGTAGATACCCAGAAGTGGAATTGCTGGATCATATGGTAGTTCTATTTTTAATTTTTCAAGAAACCTCCATACTGTTTTCCTTAGTGGCTGCACCAAATTACCTTCTCACCAACAACGCACAAGTGTTCCCTTTTCTCTACATCCTTGTCAACACTTGTTACTTCTTGTCTTTTTGATAATAGCCATTCTAACAGGTGTGGTTTTCATATTTCATTGTAGTATTGATTTGCATTTCCCTTATAATTAGTGATGAGCATCTTTTTATGTGCCTCTTTGCCATTTGTCTTCTTTAGAAAGAGGTCTATTCAGATCCTCTGGCTATTTTTTTAAGTAAATAAATAAATAAATAAATTTGTTTATTTATTTATTTGTTGTCTGCATTGGGTCTTTGTTGCTGCCCACGAGCTTTCTCTAGTTGCAGCGAGCAGGGGCCACTCTTCATTGTGGTGCACATGTTTCTCATTGCAGTGGTGGAGCATGGGCTCTAGGCACATGGGCTTCAGTAGTTGCAGCACACTGGCTCAATAGTTGTGACTCACAGGCTCTAGAGCACAGGCTCACTAGTTATGGCGCACAGGCTTAGCTGCTCCACGGCATCTTCCTGCAGCAGGGATCAAACCCGTGTCACCTGCATTGGCAGACAGATTCTTAACCATTGTGCCACCTAGGAAGTCCCTCTGCCCATTTTTTAATTAAATTTTTGAAATATTAAGATATGTAAGTTCTTTATACAGTTGACTCTTGAACAATCTATATGTGGATTTTTTCAATAGTTAATACTACAGTACTACATGATACACAGTTGGTTGAATCCATGGATGCAGAACCACAGATAGGGAGGAACCGTATATACAGTTGTATGTATATTTTTGACCGTGTAGAGAGTTGGCACCCTTAATCCCCTGGATATTAACTGCTGATCAGACATATGATTTGTAAATATTTTCTCCCATTCAATATGTTGCCTTTTCATTTTGTTGATGGTTTCCTTTGCTGTGCAGAAACTTTTCAGTTTGATGTAGTCCCACTTGTTTACTTTTGCTTTTGTTGCCTTTGCTTTTGGGTTCAAATCCAAAAAAATCACCAAGATCAATGTCCAGGAGCTTACCACTTATTTTTTTCCTCAAGGAGTTATATGGTTTTCAGGTCCTACATTCAAGTCTTTAATCCATTTTGAAATAGTTTTTGTGTATAGTATGAGATAGTGGTCCAGTTTCATTCTTTTTCATGTGACTGTCTGGTTTTCCCAACACCATTTATTGAAGAGACTGATCTTTTCCCATTGTCTTGGCTCCTCTGTCAGAAATTAATTGACCATATGTGTCTGAGTTTATTTCTGGGCTCTCTATTCTGTTCCATTGATCTAGGTCTGTTTTTATACCAATACCATACTGTTTTAATTATGATAGCTTTGTAATATAGTATGAAATCAGGGCAGATGATGCCTCTAGCTTTGTTCTTCTTTCTCAAGATTGCTTTGGCTATTTGGGGTCTTTTGTGGTTCCATACACATTTGTTTGTTCTATTTCTGTGAAAAAAAAATGCCTTTGGAATTTTCATAGGGATTGCATTGAATCTGCAGATTGCTTTGGGTAATATAGACATTTTAACAATATTTATTCTTCCAATTCACGAGCAAGGAATATCTTTACATTTATTTGTGTCTTCTTTGTTTTCTTCTGTCAGTGTCTTACAGCTTTCAGTGTACAGGTCTTTGACTTCCTTGGTTAAATTTCTTTCTAGGTATTTAATTCTTTTCGATGCAGTCATAAATGGGATTTTTTCTTAACTTTGCTTTCTGATAATTTGTTATTATTGTATAGAAATGCAGTGAATTTTTGTCTATTGATTTTGTATCCTGCAACTTTACTGAATTCATTTGTTCTAAAGTTTTTTGGATGGAATCTTTAGGATTTCCTATATCATGTCATCAGCAAGTAGTATTTTACTTCTTCCTTTCCAATTTGGATGCCTTTTATTTCTTTTCCTTGCCTAATTGCTCTGGCTAGGACTTCCAATAGTATATTGAATAAAAGTGGTGAAAGTAGGCATCCTTGTTTTGTTTTTGATCTTAGAGGAATGTTGAGTACAATGTTTGTTGTGGGCTTGTCATGTACGGCCTTTATTATGTTGAGGTATGTTCCCTCTATACCCACTTTGTTTTCATCACAAATGGATGTTGAATTTTGTCAAATGCTTTTTCTGTATCTATTGAGATGATCATATGGCTTTTATTCTTTATTTTGTTAACAAAGTGTATAACAATGATTCTTGCATCCCTGGAATAAATCCCACTTGATCATGGTGTATGATCCTTTTAATGTACTGCTGAATTCATTTTGCTAATATTTGTTGTGTATTTTTGCATCTATGTTCATCAGGGATATTAGCCTGCAATTCCCTCTTTGTGGTATCCTTGTATGATTCTGATATCAGGATAATGCTGGCCTCGTGAAATGAGTTGGGGAAGTGTTCCCTCTTATCCTACTTTTAGAAGTGTTTGAGAAGGAATGGGATTAATTCTTCTTTGAATGTTTGGTAGAATTCACTAGTGAAGGTGTCTGGTCCTGCACTTTTGTTTATAGAGAGTTTACTAGCAAATGGTCTGTTCAGATTTTCTACTTCTTCATGATTCAGTCCTTGAAGGTTGTGTGTAGGAATTTATCCATTTCTTCTATGCTGTCCAATTTGTGGGCATATAATTATTCTTGATAGTCTCTTTAAATCCTTTGTATTTCTGTGATATCAGTTGTAATGTCTCCTCCTTCATTTCTGATTTAGTTATTTATTTGAACCCTCTCTTTCTTGGTGAGTCTAGCTAAGGTTTTGTCAATTTTGTTTATTTTTTCAAAGATCCAATTCTTGATTTCATTGATGTTTTCTTTTGTCTTTTTAGTCTGTATTTCATTCATTTCTGCTCTTATCTTTGTTATTCCCTTCCTTCTGCTAACTTTGGGTTTTGTTTGTTCTTCTTTTTATAGTTCCTTGAAGTATAAAGTTAGGTTGTTTATTTGAGATTTTTCTTCTTTCTTGAGATAGGCTTTAATTGCTATGAGCTTCCCTCTTAGAACTCCTTTTGCTGCATCCCATAAATTTTGATGTGTTGTATTTTCATTTCATTTGTTTCAAGGTAGTTTTTGATTTCACATTTGATTTCTTCATTGACCCATTCAGTAGCATGTTCAGTAGCATGTTGTTTAGTTTCCACATATTTATGACTTTTTCAGTTTTTTTCTTGTATTTGATTTCTAGTTTCATACCATTGTGATCAGAAAAGGTGTTCGATGTTTTCAGTTTTCTTAAATTTGTTACGACTTGTTTTGTGGCCTATCATATAATCTGTCTTGGAGAATGTTCCATGTACACTTGAGAAGAATGTGTATTCTCTTGGTTTTGGATGGAACGTTTTGTATATATCTGTTAAGTTCATCTGATCTAATGTATCATTTAAAGCCTATTGAATCAAAAAAACAAACAATCCAATCAAAAAATGGGCAGAAGACCTAAATAGAAATTTCTCTAAAGAAGACATACAGATGGGCAAGAGGCACATGAAAAGCAGCTCAACATCACTAATTCTTAGAGAAATGCAAATCAAAACTACAATGAGGTATCACCTCACACCAGTTAGAATGGGCATCATCAGAAAATCTACAAACAGTAAATGCTGGAGAGGGTGTGGAGAAAAGGGAACGCTCTTGCACTGTTGGTGGGAATGTAAATTGATACAGCCACTCTGGAGAACAGTATGGAGGTTCCTTGCAAAACTGAAAACAGAGTTACCATATGACCCAGCAATCCCACTACTGGGCATATACCCAGAGAAAACCATAATTCAAAAAGACACATGCACCCCAATATTCATTACATCACTATTTACAGTAGCCAGGTCATGGAAGCAACCTTAATGTCCATCAACAGATGAGTGGATAAAGATGTGGTACATATATACAATGGAATATTACTCAGCTGTAAAAAGGAACGAAATTGGGACATTTGGGACATAGAGACATGGATGGACCTAGAGACTGTTATACAGAGTGAAGTGAGTCAGGAATAGAAAAACAAATATTGTATATTAATACATATATGCAGAATGTAGAAAAATGGTACAAATCAACCAGTTTGCAAGGCAGAAATAGAGACACAGATGCAGAGAACAAACATATGGACACCAAGTGGGGAAAGTGGTAGGTGGGGGTTGGGGTGGGATGAATTGGGAGATTGGAATTGTCATAGATACATTACTAACAAGAAAAAAAATCACATTGTACTCTTTAAATATATGCAGTTTATTGTATGTCAATTGTATCTCAATAAAAATTCTAAAACTCAAACAAACAAAATACCAAATTCTTCACATAGATCAAAAATTTTAAAAAAAAGCCTGTTGATTTTCTGTATGGATGATCTATCCATTGATTGTAATTCGTGTCTAGTCAAAAATGTGTTCATTGTTTTCTGGCTGTTTTGTAGTTCCTTTCTTCCTTTCTTCTTCCTTTGTTCTTCCTTTGTTCTCTTCCTTTGTGGTTTAATGACTTTCTTTAGGGTATGCTTAGATTCCTTTCTCATTATCTTTTGTGTTTCTACCATAGGTTATTGCTTAGTGGTTACCATAAGGGTTACACATAACAACTTATATTTGTAACAGTCTATCTTAAGTTGATAACAACTTAAGTTTGAATGCATTCTAAAGTTCTACATATTTATCCCAGCTCTGTTTTATGTTTTTGATGTCACATTTTGTATCTTGTTATCCTGTGCATCCCTAACTAATTATTGTAGATACAGTTATTTTTACTTGTATCTTTTAAACTTTATACTGCTTTATAAGTGGTTAATCCACTCCCTTCACTATATATTTACCTTAACCAGTGAGATTTGTACTTTCATATGTTTTCTTGTTACTAATTTGCACACTTTCTTTTCAGCTTAAAGAAAGGCCTTTAACATTTTTTTGTAAGGTCAGTTTAGTAGTGATGAACTACTTTAGCTTTTTCTTGTATGGAAACCACTCTCCTTTAATTTTGAATGATAATTTTGCTATGTAGAATATTATTGGAATTTTTTTTTTCTTTTAGCACATTGAATATATCATGCTGCTTACTTCTGGCCTGCAAAGTTTCTATGAAAGAAAATTTGCTGATAGCCTTATGGGGGTTCCCTTTGTGTGTAACAAGTTTTGTTTTTGTTTTTTTGTTTGTTTGTTTTGTTTTGTTTTTCTCTTGCTGCTTTTAAGATTCTCTCCTTGCCTTGAACTTTTGACATTTTGAATATGCTGAGTTTCTTTAGGTTTACCTTATTTGTAACTTTCTGGACTTCCTGGATTTGGATGTCTATTTCTTTCCTCAGGTCAGGAAGTTTTCAGCCATTATATCTTTAAATGTTTTCTGCCCACCTCTCTTTTCCTTCTGGGACTTCTATAAGGTGAATATTAGTCTGCTTGATGTTGTCCTATGAATCCCTTAGGCTATCTTCACTCTTTTTCATTCTTTTCTTTTTTTTTTTTTTTCTGGTCTTACTGGGTGAGTTCCTTTGCCCTGTCTCTGAGCTTACTGAATCTTTCTTCTGCTTCATCTAGTTTGATGCTGAACTACTCCAGTGTATTTCTCATTTCATTTATTGTATTCTTCAGTTCTGTGATTTTTGTTTGAAATTTTCTTATATTTTCTGTCTCTTTGTTGAAGTTCTCACTGTGTTCATCATTCTTCTCCCAAGTTCAGTGAGCATCTTTATGACCATTACTTTGAACTCTTTATCAGTTAAATTATTTATTTCAATTTTATTAATCTTTTCCCCCCTGAGATTTTATCTTGTTCTTTTGTATGAAACATATTCCTCTATTTTCTCATTTTGCTTGACTGTCTTTGTTGTTTTCTATGCATTAGATGAAACAGTTACTTCTCCTAGTCTTGAAGGATTGGCCTTGGGTGGGAGATGAACCTTATCATTCAGTTCTACCCTAGCTCTTGGTTGTGTTAAACCTTTGTGATTTTCCAAGCAGCCTATTTTATTTTTAATAGTTCCCAGTAGTTGAGGGTGTACCAAAACCAGTCAGTATCCTAAATAAGAAGATCTCAGTCAGCACCTAGATTCAGGCTGATCGGAAGCTAGACCCTCAGGCAACAGCTTTTAAAGAATACAAATACATATATTCCTGTGGAACTGCAAGCATAAGCCCCACTGACCCCTAGAGCCAGACGATCTGGAGGTGTCTCCTGGAAAGCAGTTGCAAGAATTGGGGCTCTAGATGAGTGTACTGGCTCCTTTCTGGGAGATAGCAATGAGCTGTAGTGGGGCAGAGGGAGAGTACAAAGATGTCATCCCCTGGCCTATGTTCCCTGAGAGCACCTCTGTAGCCTCTAGATGGATGCCAAACCTGAAGCCTGCTTCTAAAGCTGAATCTCCAGGACTAGCAATTAGAAAAGTTGGGAGTGTGTTTCAGTCTGCTGTCGGTGTGGTGCCCTGACTGTGGTAGCCTGCCCAGAACTGTCTCTCTGATTGTTACAGTCCCTTGGGACCCAAGAACACAAGCTCACCTGGTCACCAGAGGCAGTTGATTAAAGGGTATCCCTTGGGCAGCAGCTGCAAAAACCAGGGCACCAGACGTAAAAACAGGTGTACCAGATACGTTTAAGAGCTCCCCTCTGAGAGATGCTGAGACTCTGAAGTGCAGCAGAGTGGGTGTGCAAAGATAGTGCCCAGCCTATGAGCTCTCAGGAAAGGTTTATAGTCAATGGTGGATGTATGTTTAATTAGAAGCCTGCCCCTCAGGGTGCAGCTATGATGATAAGCTAATAAGCCTCTTTCCGGAAGGATTGAGCTCCTTGGGTTTGTTGCCTTGTGCTGCGCCCTGAGGGTGGTAACTGTTTCAGAACTCTTTCTCCATTGGTTATAGTCTTGTGGGGCCCATGAGCATAAGCCCCACTGGTCATCAGAGCCAGATGAGGAGGTAGAGGAGCCAGGTAGAGGAGTCCCTTGGAAGCAGCTGCAAAAATCAGGGCACCAGAGAAGGGCATAAGCTCCTTTCTGTAAGATACTGGTGGGACTTCCTAGGTGGCACAGTGGTTAAGAATCTGCCCGCCAATGCGGGGGACGTGGGTTCGATCCCTGCTCCAGGAAGATCCCACATGCCACGGAGCAACTAAGCCTGTGCGCCACAACTATTGAGCCCGTGTGCCACAACTACTGAAGCCCACGTGCCTAGAGCCCGTGCTCCGCAACAAGAGAAGCCACAGCAATGAGCAGCCCACGCACCACAACAAAGAGTAGCCCCCACTCACGGCAACTAGAGAAAGCCCACGTGCAGCAACGAAGACCCAACACAGCCAAAAAAGAAATTAATTAATTAAAAAAAAAAACTTAAAAAAATAAAAGATACTAGGGAGCTGGGTGAGGCAGAGGGAGAGGGAAGAGGGGAGGAGCCATAAGGAGGGTAGAGGATTAAGAGGTGCAAACTATTAGGTGTAAAATAAGCTATAAGGATATATTGTACAATACAGGGAATAGCCAATATTCTATAATAATTGTAAATGGAGTGTAATCTTTTAAAACTGTGAATCATATTGTACACCCATAACTTATATAATATTATACAGCAACTGTACTTCAATTTAAAGAAGAGAAAAAAAATTGTGTTCTTCAGCTTCCATTCCCTGAGATCCCCTCTGTTGGCCCCTATAAGTGTGCCAAACAGAAGCCTGCCCCTTAGACCAGAGTTCCTGGACGAGCATATAGGCTTCTTTCTCAGAAAGGCTGGGGGTATGTTTCTGTTTTCTGTCTGTGCAGCACCCTGGGAGTGGTAGTCTGCCAAGAACTGGCTCTGCAGTTTTTAGTCCCATGGGACCCAGGAATGCAAAACCCTAGCCTTCAGAGCCAGGCAATCAGGGGGCTTCCCCTGCGTGGCAGCCACAAAAAACGGGTCGCCAGACATAAAAACCAGATCACCAGAGGTGTGTTGAAGCTCCCCTCTCTGAGATACTGGTGCTCTGGAGCAGGGCAGAGGGGGAGTGCAAAGATGGCACTCACTGAAAAACACAAAAAACAGAAAAGAAAAGGAAAAGAGAAAAATAAAAAGAAAATTTTAAAAAGAAAAGAAAAAAAGAAAAAAGGCAAGTACAAAGAGAAAAAAAAAGATGGCACCTACTGGCTTTAGTATGGCAGAGGAAGAGCTCCCAACAGCCTCAGCCCCTGGAGAGTATCCTGGCAGGCCCCTCTCCCTCAGATGAACATTTAAAATAGAAAATGAGTCTCATTCACATAAAATTGGCATTTTTTCAGATTGCTGCTTCTGCATCGGGCCCTGGGGCAGGTGAGTCTGTGCCCAGGCCCTTTTAAGAGACATTCCTCAATTTACCACAGCCCACGCAAGCCTTGTTGGTCTTCAAAGCTAGATGTTTTGGGGGCTTGTGTCTCAGGTGCCAGTATTAAAATTTGGGGTGCTTGATGTGGGGCACAAACCCTTTGCTCCTCTGGGAGAAGCTCTGGGTTTTGAGATCCCTCCTGATTGTGTTTTGCTATGCCAGGCATGAGAATCATGGCAAGATTGTGTCTCAGCCTTTCCTACCTGCTTTGATGTGTCTTCCCTCTCATTTGCCCAATGTGAAGAGGTTGCTCTGCTAGTATTTAGGTTTTCTGCAGAGGAAATTGTTCCATATATAGCTGTGGATTCAGGGTGTGAGTGGAAGGAGGTGAGTTTAGGATCTTCCTACATTGTCATCTTTCTCTTTAACACTTTTACCGAGGAGTTTTAGCACGATGCTGGTTATATTATACTTATTTTCTTTGTATGCCATTAAAAAAAGTTGATAGAGTCCTGGGAAATTTCAGATAGACTTCCCACTAGATTATTTCTTCTTCTGAGTTAGTGAGCCTAAATTAGCAAGAATTATAGCACATACATACATATTCTTATCAGGTACATACAGACCTAATGACAGCAGTCTTTGAGGAAATTCACCGGTTGCAACCTCTAACCCCCAACCCTGGTGCCTCCATCCCCATTCTTTACTTTATTGCCTGCTGGTGTACTGTGTACTGTACTTATTTGTTGTGTTTATCATCTGTGCTCCTCTAGTAAATTCTAAGTACCGTGAGGGCAGGATTTTTTTTTTTTTTTTTTGTACCTTTTAACTTCTCAAAGCTTAAATCAGTACCCAGCACACAGTAGCATTTGATAAGTATTTGTTGTGGCAGTAAATGGTTACCAAATTAGTTGGGGATGGAGACCTGGGATCTAATTCTAGTTCCTAATCACCTGTATGAGCTTGGGCAAGTCTTTCTTCTTTTTGGATCTCCTTTTAGCATCTGTAAAATAAAAGCCTTGGATCTCTAGGGTTCCTTCTAGCTCTCACGACTCTATGCATCCTGAGTTTTTAAATGCTTAGTAGTAATAGAACAATTTTTTGTTTTATTTCCAAATAAAATTTTATACAGAATCTCAAAGTCTAAAACAGGTGAAAATGGAACTGTTGCGGATGAATTGGGCGTAGGGGTAGGAACGTGGGGAGCCGGAGAATGAGGCCTCACAACTTGGCTGCCTACTGGCAGGCCCGCTCTTCGTGGGAGCTCTAAAGGTGTGTCTAAGAAACACAAGATCTCTCTAGGACACAATTTGAAAACCCTTTCTCTAGATTAAGTGATAAATGGGAAGTAATCATATATCTGAGTAAAATTCTGTTGTGGATTTGAAGGAGACATTGAATAAATGAAAAAAAGATGTGGTTGAGATGGTGGAATTATAGATGGAGTTTTCTTTCTGCAAATAATTTTATTTATTGTTATACAAAAACAAAATTAGGATAAATTTTTTTTTTTGATTCTGTGATTTTATTAGAAATTCATTTGGTTGAGGTTACCTAATACATCTTGGTCTCTAGTTCCTTTTTCTTCCATAGCTACAAATCTCATGTAGCCTGAGGCCTAGAGATCTGTTTGTTTTGGAATTGCCAGAGGATTAAGGGTCTTCATGAAGTTTCTACATTAAGATTCCCCCAGTTGTAGCCCCGCTGCTAGTCCCATCACTTTGAAATGGATCATTGTTGTAGTTAATAGTAAAGCTAATGTCTTATCTGGAGGAGAGCTATCAGATAAATGGGTTCAACAGCGGAGTGAATTAAAGATAAATGACACAGGCAGTTTCTTTTCTCCTGTAACTGGATTGAACTCTCTCTGGGCACCAGCTGGGAAGCAAGCTAAGCCAATATTTGTCTAGCTCTGTGATCTGAATTGTTTGAAGGATGCTTTGGCTTGTTTGAATTTGAGTATCCACTAATAATCAAGAGAAGCTGAAAGCTCTTGTTTTGTTGAGTACATTTACCATGTATTATATTACCTTTTATTAATATGGCAGCTCAAGAAACATTCAGAGTAAATTACCTGTGGACTCATTTGGTTGGTATTCCTTCCTGGATAATAGCAGCGATAAAAATACGCAGATGATACCTTTCATTCAAGGATCTCAATGCTTTAAAAATCCTAACGTATTTCATTATTCAATTTATTCTAAAAATCACTTGAATCTTGTTAATTCTGTGAGCATTTTGAAACTGTATGTATAGGCATAGAGATACCATCTTTAGTAGAAACTTTCTTGTAGCTGTCATCATAGGAAAAGCAGAGCCTCTTATTGATTGCCCTAACTGAATGGCCCCATCTGTTGCTATGGTAACTCTAACATCATATTTGGGGTTATTCAAACTCAATTTTTCCAAAGACATTTATCGCGATAATCCAAAATCTGAGTATCTAAAAACACTGAGAATTATTTTCCAGTTTTCCATCCTGCCTATCTTGATATCTGTGATCCTTAAAGCAGCATATTTTTCTTTGCCTAATTTTAAAAGCTTTTCAAAGTAGTTTATTCTTCAGCGAGGGTTTGTTTGCTTATTTGGTTTGAATTTAGGGGAATAGGTACTATCTCATAGTAACAACTCCTTGTTTTCTTAGCTGCCCATCACAAAAATTTGGTGAATTTTGGCAAAGACTATTGTTTCATTTAACGTACGAGGAACTTGAAGCCCAGTGAGATGAAGTGATATTCCCCAGGGGGACAGCCAGTAGACGCGAGCAAATACCAGAACCCAGGTCTCTTGATTCCCAGGTTAGTGCTTTTTCTGATAGAGGTCCAACTCAGTGCATATCATTTTTCTTCCTCAATCTGCCATTTGGATGTCACAAGAATGACATTAATCAATCAATACAGATTAAAATGAGAGAAAATCAATGGGAACCAGTAGTGAATTGGAACAACATCATTAAATTTACAACCCTCCAAGCCCAGAGAGTTGTTTAAGCTTCCATTTAAAATGAAAGATGTTAGAAATAAACCATCATTAGATGGATTTATGATTAACCATGTATGTCTTTTCCTTTGTGACCTCAGATCATTTCTACAGGAAATTTGCTGTTACAGTACAGCTGACTTTTCATTATTATTGTCTTCCTCAGTATTTAACATTTTGTGGTGTGCTGGAGGAAAATTGCATTTGGATCATAAAATTAGACCTAACTTGACATTGAGTTTCATTCCAGGAAAATAGATATTTTAAAATCAAATGTACTATCTTAAAATGTTGTTGCAGTAAAATATTAACGTATAACTCAGTATAGCCTTTATCATCATGGGCACTTTTTATTACATTGTTGCTCCCACATTTTAAAATATTATGATACTCCTTAATTAAGGTCACTGACTGAATTAGCATGCATAAAAGCAATCCACTGCTCTTAATGCTCTCCCTTCCCCCAGTCACCCAACTGCAAGTTGCTCTGCATCACCATTCCCACCACAAAGCAATAAAAACAAGAAAAGACAAATCAAAATGAAAGCTTTTGGACAGCAACTAAGCTGTGCTGGGTTTACTTCACCACCCGATGGCAGAGACCAAGAACATTTCTCGAAGACATACAGATGGAAAAAGGCATACGAAAAGATGCTTAATGTTGCTAATTATTAGAGAAATGCAAATCAAAAGTATGATGAAGTATCACCTCACACCAGTCAGAATGGCCATCATCAAAAAGTCTACAAATAATAAATTCTGGAGAGTATGTAGAGAAAAAGGAACCCTCTTACACTGTTGGTGTGAATGTAAATTGGTACAACCACTGAGGAGAACAGTATGGAGGTTCCTTAAAAAACTAAAAATAGGGTTTACCATATGATACTACAATCCCACTTCTGGGCATGTATCTGGAGAAAACCATAATTTGAAAAGATACATGCACCCCAATGTTCATTACAACACTATTTACAATAGCTAAGACTTGGAAGCAACCTAAGGTCCATCAACAGATGAATGGATAAAGAAGATGTGGTATATTTATACAGTGGACTATTACTCAACCATAAAAAAGAATGAAATAACGCCATTTGCAACAGCGTGGTTGGACCTGGAGATTATCCTACTAAGTGAAGTAAGCCAAAGACAAATACTATATGATATTGCTTATATGTGGAATCTAAAGAAAATGATACAAATGAACTTATATACAAAACAGAAATAGACCCACACATGTAGAAAACAAACTTATGGTTACCAAAGTGGAAGTGGCGAGGAAGGGATACATTATGAGTTTGGGATTAACATATACATACTACTATATATAAAATAGATAACCAACATGGACCTACTGTATAGCACAGGGAATTCTACTCAATATTATGTAATAACCTCTAAGGGAAAAGAATCTGAAAAACTAGATATATATGTCTGTATAGCTGAACCACTTTGCTCTGCACCTGAAACTAACACAACATTGTAAATCAGCTATACTCCAATTAAAAAAAAAATCTCAACATTCTTTCATTATCTCTTTTTTCCTTCTTGGGCTGGTCCTACCCTCATCTTCTTTTGTTTGTTATTCAGAGCTTAGACAGTTTCCTTCTCATATGCACTCACATATTTCTTTCTCCCTCTTACTTTTAATTCTCCCTTCATTTTTTTAATTTAGTGACTTCACAATATTCATTGCTTCTTCCTTTTTTACTTTTCATCGTCCTATTTATAAGTCAAAAAAAAAAAAAAAAGTGACCTTATCTGGGCTGCTGAGAGTCCTGCTAGTGAATGTGTGGGAACACCCTCCAAAGTGAAGAGTTCTCAGCTGAAGGGACAGAAAAGGCCTATATTTGGAATGAAGTACCACACAGGAAAAGGCCTAGGGCCTTACGCCTTACAGGCTCCTGAATATGCAAAGACATTCCCTTCTGCATTAGAAGCAGCATTTCTGTCTCTTCCTTCATCTTCTACCAAACCTGCTTTTTCCAAAATATCAATCCTTAAGATAATTTTAAAAGCCTGTTTTCTTACCCAGTTTCCTTGTTTTTCTCTTAGGTTTAATGGACAACTTAGTTTTCTACCATTTTTTTTAACTGCAAATATTCAGTATTTGGGATGCTCTAAGGCACTGATTCTCAAACTTAAGCATGCATTGGAATCACCTGGAGGACTTGTTAAAACAGACTGCTGGGCCCAACCCAAGAGTTTGTGATTGAGTAGGTCTGGGAGGGAGCCTGAGAATTTGATTTTTAACAAGTCCCCAGGTGGTATTGATGCCAGTGGCCTGGGACCACGCTTTGAAAACCTGCTGCTCCAGCGTTATGTGGCCTCTCTGGTGTGGATATTGGGCAGTGTTTTGCAATCCATTCTTTGGCCTGAGTGCCTGAAGAGACCATTTTCCAGCATATGGACTGGCTTCCTGTCTGTCACTTTTTCTTCCACAGCAGCGACCACACAACCTGTAGCCTCAGACTTTAAGGACAGAATTTGTGTTTTACCACTGTTTCTCCAGCCCTAAGAAGAATGGCTAGGATATACTTAGTTGGGTATATGTTTGGGGTGAGGGTGGATATTGTTGCAAGGCAGCAGGCCTGGGATACTGAGTATCATGTATAGTATTGTTTCCTTAAGAGAACGGGTTACATTACCTGTGTGGCATTACTTATTTGGAAATAGGCATTATTTATTTGCCCCCGTATCACTTCTGATAGTAGTCTGATTTCCAGTGCAGGTCAACAATTCATTAAAGGTGTTGCTTTGGTCATGGAAACAAAGTAAGGAGAAGATTGTTTTCTGTGTCAATTTTATTTAACAATTTTACTGGTTTGTCTTTATAATACTCTAGTTAGTCTTAAAAAAAAAAAAAAAAAGACCTGAAATACGCAAGCAGGTGACAAATGGTAGCTGTTTCAGGGAATGCCTGTGATGATATTGTCTAGTAAATTGCAAGCGTGGAAGGAACAGGTGCAGGGCTGAAGGGGGCGACTAAGTGAGTTCAGGGAATACTAGATTAGCTTCTCCTTCTGACCATTTCATCTGCTCTGCATCTGAAGGTGCAGCAGAACGTTAGGTCAGTGGTGTGTATGATTAAGGATCCTCTCTCTGCCCACTGGTCACAGCTGGTAGACATCCATCTGGAATCTCAGCTCTTTAGTAAGGACCCTTAGACATCATCCTAGTCCGGTCCCGTCCATTTACAGATGGTGAAATGAGGCCTAGATAAGGGAAAGACTTGCCCCAAAGCACACATCTGATAGGTGGCAGAGTCTGGACTTGAATCCTACCGAGTCTAGGCCTACTAGCACTCCTCCCATTGCACTGCGCTGCTTTGCCCACACTGGTCTTACAGAGTAACTGTAGCCCATTGTAGAGCTTTGGGTTCCCTTCAGTTACCTACGGACAGCAGGTTTGGGGAAGACACTTATGTGTGCTTTTTTCTGAATGCTTCAAAGGCTGTTTTGTGGCCTGAGGAATGAGGCTTAGTCTCTGCAACCTTCTCCCAAAGCCACAGCCATTTGATATCCACCTGCAGGCTCAGTCCTGGGCCCAGTGTTGTACCTTGATCAGGTAGACTGAAGAAGCTCAAGTTCACAGCCTGGGAGTCAGTAAGATGTCATCTGGGCTGCTGCTACCCCTGTCCTGGCTTGCCCAGTTCCAGTCTCTTTACTGTGTGTCTGATTCCTGTCTTGGTAAGTTGATAAGCTCCTGTAGGATTGGAGCCCTGCCTTGCTTTTATAAATTCTTTTTTTCACTATAGAAGAGTTGGGATGGGGGTGGGGATAAGGAAGTATTATTTGTTGAGCATCTATTTTGTGCCAGTAACTTTACTCACGTATTATTTCATCTTAACCACATCTTCATGAAGTTTTATTTCATTTTATAGATGAGGAAACTGAGGTGCAGAGACATCATGGGACTTGCTTAGGGTGACACAGCTAACAAGTGCTGGAACTGGGGTTCCAGTTTGAGTCTTTTGAGCTCCGAATCCCATACTTTTCCAGTATACCTGTCAGGGCCTATACTTCACCCATATAGCCCAGTTCATTTATTTGTTCAGGGAATGTTTATTGAGCTCTGTTGTATTTCAGCCTCTATGCTAGTTGCTAGAGTGGCAATCGCTGCCCACATGGAACTTACCAGCTATTGGGGAAGACACAGTAATGAAGAGCAGATAGAGTGTTAGAAGGAGATGCTGTGACGTGCCTAATCTGGTCCTGGGTGGCGTATGGGTACAGATCAAACAAGCCCTCCTGGAGGAGAAACGTTTAAGCTGAGGCTTGTGCTGAAGCGTGGAAGGACTTTTCATAACGACCTGAAGGAAAGCTAGTGAGGCAGGGACATAATGAGCAGCTGTGGACTGATGTTCTCTTACTTACTAGAAATCTGCTTATGCTGCCCGCTTGCCTAGCACAGTGCCTGGCATATAATGGGTGCCCAGTGAGTGTTTGCTGAATGAACGCATGAATGGCTGAAATAATAAATGAATGGCAGTTTTGAAAGCTCATTTGTTTCTTATATAATAACATAAGTTACCTTGGTGGAATGAGTCATAGACCTAAACAGCCTTTTCCTCCAGCTCCTCTTATCTTTCTGTTGTTTTGGGTTTCCTCGCTATATTTTGAATGTCCTCACATGTGTCCTGCCTTTCCCTCACAGCCATGGGGTGTCTTCCTGCCTCAAAGAGAGCAAAAGCCGAGCTGCCCTATTATCCTCTTAGTGGCTGCCTTGAGCATGATGTTTGAAATAGTGTCAGTGATTTGATTTTTTCCTCTGGGGATCTGGCAATTGAAAATAAATGTAGAAAGAGCCCCAAAGGAGGTTTTTCTTGGGGGCATGAGAGATGACAGCACCAGTTATTGGTGCACTTTGACAATGCAGAGTTATGTAAGTGGATGAAAAATAGAGGCTATTCCACCAAAGTCAGCTTGCCTTACTTAAGTGCTTTTATATTCACAAAAGTGGGTGGCCCAGAGTGGTTCTGTAACTCTAACTGTTTGCAAATTCCTAGTTGATGATATAGAGAAATAGAATTCTATAGATTGAGGTTCAACAAATGTTAATTTAAACAACAAATATGTGCTGGGTACTTTCACATTGCATTGAAAAATCTAAAATATAAACAGTATCTTGTTTCTAAAGAATCAATTTTTGACCTAGAACCTGAAATAGTCGAGAACAGCCTACTTGTTAGTATACCTTGGTCCAGAAAAAAATCCAAGCCAATTTGAATCCCAGTTTTTTTTCCAGATTTAACCTCGTGGGTCTTCTCTTTCTATTCTAGCTTCTGGGTTGAGGAGTAGGCCTAACTCAGTAAGTCTGAAGAACAATCTTAACTGACAATGACAAAACTGAGGAAATGATCTTTGGTCCTTGTTTGTTTGTCTTTCATGGTTGGTCCACTCATTCATGCACTCATAACACATTTGTTAAATGACTCCTATGTGTAGACCACCATAGATATAGAGACAAGCGTTACAGTCCTGTCCTCACAAAGCTTGCAGTGCCTGAGTAAGACAGATAGGAATATGCCATACAAGATGAAGGGGAGAGTGCTGGGGTGGCATTTAATGTAACATCGATGGTCAGAGAAGGCATCCTAGGGGAAGGTGAATCCTAGAGGTCCACCAGTGGCCAGCGCTCAGTGATGATTCTCAAAGGCAAGCCCCTCACTCCTCCCTAAGTGAGGATGGGGCTGGCCGGAGTCCATTCAGTAAGTACTCAGAGTAATCTTGTCCATGTCGCCCACCACAGTAGGAGTAGGATTATTTAAGAAGGATAAACAGGAGATGATCAGGAGTCCTATTGCCTTGCTCTTTTAGGTTCTATGTGGGGTTTGAAGGTCTTGGAGGTTGATTTTTGGAGGCAGAGTATAGCTGTAGCTAATGGCTTATGGAGGATTTTATAGTCAGATCTCCACTTGAGATTTCTGTCAGTGCTGGGGAAATCAGGTAGTCAGAATCCTCCCGGACAATGTATGAAGTTATTGTGTGATCCTGAAACCATATGGTGGAAGAGGGCCCTTTGGCAGGTGCAATGAGGGGTTTTGGAGCTGGGCTCTGAGGGTTATAAGTTATTTTTTCACAGTGTACTTTGGATGAAAAATGGGCATGGTGAAATTGAGAGTGCCTCAAGAAAGGAGTCCCTTTCTAACTTGCAGATGACCTGCACAGTCATCAAGTCTGTGCCTCCCCTCCTCTCCCTTCCCCTCCTCTCCCACCCTTCTTCCTCCTGTCCCCTCCATTGCTAGGGAAACAGACAATTAAGATATAGTCCTTACATAGTGGGTGATGTAGCCATGCAAACAGTGATGAATAATTCTGCAGTGTGGGGTAGAATCTCATGTCAGAGGAGCAGGAGTGGGGAATGGACAGGGAGGCTGCCTCCCAGGGACACATAGAACCCAAGGCTTAGGATGTTTTCTTTGTTTGTCTGAGAGCCTCATTGGCTGAATGAGACTTTCTCAGCTGGATGGTACCAAGCCTGAAGCTGGTATTCTCCCTGGATTTGGACGTAAGGACAAGTTTGTTTAGTCTCTGCTTGCTTCCCTTCTCCTCTTTCTGCCCCGTGGGACTGAGTCCATGTGGATCTGCCACCCCAGAGGTTGTGGCCCTCTCCCACCTCTGTCTTCCTTGTAGGCTCAGGCAGCGTTCCTTTGAGTGTGGTCTTAGGTGTGGGATTCCAACTGAGACTGAAGTCTGCTGGTAGGTGAGGACCAGTCAGGAGACAGTTGGGGCAGGGAGGAGTGCTGTGGTTTCAAAGGTGACCTCTTTGCTGATTTTAGAGCTCTGTTCAGTGCTTGCTGGCCACCTGCCAGTACAGAAGGAGCTCTGGATTCACTAAAGCTTGGTTCATGGTTAGACTTCCGTGCATAATTAGTATTTTTAAGTCATTTTATCTAAAGACTTCAAATTTAGAGACTCTAAGTACTTGAGAGATATTTTATGGGTCGCAGCTGAGTTTAAAAGGATCCTGCAGCATCTCTCCCCAGCCTTTACTACTGGCCAGCTGCTTCTAATCACATTCAGCAAAGTCCTGTGACAGACTCATTCTTCTTTCAGTTTCTTGCAGAAGATGTCATGCTCCAGGTCAGCCTGGGTTTTTTTGAGGAGCTGTAGAACAGTGTTTCTCAAACTGCCGTGTGCATGCAGATCACTTAGGAGTCTTGTTAAAATGCAGATTCTAATTCTGTAGGTCTGCTCTGCAGCTCTAACAAGCTCCCAGGTGACGCTGATGCTGTGGTCTGAGAACTACCCTTTGAGTAGCAAGGAAATTGCTGAACTCCAGGCAAATAAGGGCCCTTAGAAATGGATTACCAAATCTGAGTCTGTGACTGTACAGTGGAGGATATAGAAGCCCAGATAAGGAGAGTGGCTTGCCTAGAGTCACACAGCAAATTAGTGGAAGAGACTAGGACTAAATCTCAGGTCATCACTTTCCCTTTGTGTTATATATACTTTTCATCAGCTGATCTGGAAAGAAGTAGAAATAAAGAATTAAAGAAATGGAAATAAGGTTTCCTGTTTGCATTATCAGGTTTAGAGCAACCTCAGAGAGCCAAAATCTAATATGTTACAGTCTATACCCACCTGAATTCCTTCTCAGGTTTTAGTGAGACGTTTTCTGTGTTAACCTCAGGATCTTAAACACAACCTCCCTCATACCACTCTTGGTGTCAGCAGTGCTTGTTGAACAGAACTTGAGTCCCTTCCACACAAGAGCCAGAAGGTGCCAGATGGCCCAAACTGAGTGTTTAGACTGAGCTAACTCTCAGATTCCAGGAGCAAAAGGGTGGTATAGGACACTGAGCCAGTCATCAGACTTCAGAACTTGCTTAGCACTTTGGCTTGTAGAAGCCAGTGGCAAAGGGGACATACTGGGAATGGGGTAGGTAGATTTGACCCAGAGATGCCACCAGAGGCCTAGGGTTGTGGGACGAGCATGGCAGCTAGAGAACGTGGTAATAGCAACCGCACTTTTGTCCACCAAGGAGGTCTGAGGACTGGAGAGGGGATTGTAGGCACAGGCAGTTTGCAGTCTTCTAGGCCAGTGGGCAAACTTTTCATTCTATAAATGTTTATTGCGTGCCTACAACATGCCAGATGCTGAGCTGTGCACTGGTAGATGTGGAGATGAACTCCTAGGAGCTCTGGTCTCAGGAGGCTCCCAGGTAGATTTTGCATCACAGCAATCTCTTGGAGTAATAGCAAGGTGGGACTCTGGTCTTGGTGGAACAGTTTACTAGGTGGGGATTCAGATAGAGGAAACAATTCGGGGTCATACTTGCTGGACCTCTAGCACAAAGCAGGAAGGGCATGGTTTCTGGAATAATCCCAGTGATGAAAACCAAGGAAAAGGTCAGAACAGGAATGGCAGCACTCTGAGCTTGCTTCTGAGCTGCTAACCGCAGATACTTGAAACCTTTCCTAACTGAGGAGAGGACTGACTGTTCAGGGCTGGGCTGGGACTGAGCCTGCAGGTAAAGTCACCTGGTGAGGACATGGAGCCAGGCACTCTGAGACCAGAAGGACATAACCACTCAAGCTTGCCATCTGTTTACCTGCTCACCCTTCCTACCTCTGGCTACTTTGGTTGTAAGAATCATCATATTCTGTGTTTATGGAGAGCAAGGTGCTGGAAGCGTCTCAGGATCAGGCCCTCTGGGGTAGCAGAGGTGCCAAGAGGCCCCTGTCCCCATCATCACTTATACTAACATCTCCTAGGTGTCTCCTGATGAGGCAAGTGACTAATGCTCCAATGGGGGAAGAACTGGATGAACGGGTACAGGGCTTGAGACCACAGACCAGGCTGCATTTGAAATTGACATCCAGTGACTAAGCTGGAAGAGGTGCAGTGTTGGTGGTGGTGGTGGTGGTGGTGACAGTTGAGGGGGAGCAATGCCTGGCGCCTACTAGGCCCTCAGTAAATACATGTTGACTGAGTAGGTGTTGACAAAGTGCTTTACAGTATGCAGAACACTTCCAAATACATCCTTCCCCCAGCCTCTGTGAGACAGGCAGAGCATTATACCCATTTGATACTGAGGAAGCCGAGGCTCAGGGTGTTATGTATTTTGCCCAAGATCACACAGCTGGTAAATGGCCATGCTGACACTAGAATTCAGCTCTTCTGAGTCTCTTTCTAATGTTTTGTCTTTAAAGACATGTCTGAAAGTGCACACAGGTACTGCCAGGGATCTGGCTGTTGCACATTTGACTTTTGGTACTTATTAAAAAGATGTTGTTTTTTAATGCAAAACATTTTTATTCAAAGGAAATGTGCCTCTCTATGTGCATTTTTACCAAATTGAGCCCTTGGGTGTCTTTATTTTTAATAAGGAAGAAACACTTGGGTCTGGAACAGCTGAACCAAGCACCATTGCTGCCTACTCATTAGCTCTGTCTAATTAGATTGAAACCAAGGAAGGAAGTGGCAAAGGCAACCATTTTGTTGTATCAGGAATGGTCATGTATGACCTTGAACCCTGCCTCCCATCCTCCCCTCTCCAGAAGGCCATTAGGCTGCAGCTCCTTTCACACGACAATAGTATATTTCCATCACAAAGAGAGAGAGATTGAGAGAGTGACAGACAGACAGACTGATTTCTGGGACCCGAGAGACTTGGTGAGTTGTTGCATCTTCTTCTTGGCGTCCAGACACATAGGGCAAAGAGGCTATTGTTTTTTTCTTTATAGAGCAAACTAGATACAAGCCATTTCTCTGAAGTACTTGGAGGACCTTGGGTTCCTGTAAATAGCTTTTTAAAAAAAGTACACCTGACAGGTTTTGTCCCTGAAACTTGGGCCCCAAGTTTGCATGTGAGTAGGAGAGTGCTGGCCCTGATCCCAGGCCTGTTGTAGGTGGTTTTGTCCAGTCCTCAGTGGTGACTCTGATCTCTGGGCCTGCTTACTTGAGTCAAAGCTTTCAGCTGGAATTTTCCATATTCATGTTCCCCTGTTGTTGCAAAAATCATAAAGCAGCAAATAAGGAGAGAGGTGATTGATCCAGCTTCTAGGCCCACACTCTATATGAAGGAGCCTTGGGGACTGCCAAGGACCAATTGTGGTTTTTCTGAGACTAGTTTCTACCTAGCTCCTTGAGCTGGCTTGCTTCATTTCCCCTTCCTTTACCCCATCTCTATTCCCTTGCTTCCAACCCAGATCAGCCCCCCTCAGTGCCCTGTGTTCACCCCCAGTCTTGCCCCATTTTCCCACCTTCCACACAGGAAGTGCCTATGCCCTTCCTTGCCTGCTCCGAACGCCGAGTGGCTCTTCAGTGTCTCCCGTGAGAGTCCGTTCTGCTTGGCAGAGCACGCAGGGAACTGCTGGCTCTTCCTGACCTCTTCAACCTGTGTTTTACCACTGCTTCTTTGCACAGACCCTGCTTGTAGCCAGACTTGTAGCAATTTCTGGACACACCAGATTCTCTCTCCTGCCTCTGTGCCTTTGCACCTGCCAGTCCTTTGACCAGATTTTAGTTCCTTAGCTTTTAATTCAAGTGTTGCCTCCTCCTCTGTGAAATTTTCTGTATACGCCCAGGCAAAATTAGGTGTTTTCTCTCTCCTTTCTGCTCTTAGTAATTCAGACATATTCTTGCTATATTTTTTGATAACATAATTTTGTAATCATTTGTTTGAATGTTTACCCCAAATTCATCAAGCATTTGCTTGTACACTTGATTTTTGGTACTTTTTAAACAGATAGCTTGCTTATTTATTTATTTAGGCCTCACAGCTTGTGGGATCTTAGTTTCCTGACCAGGGATCAAGTCCAGGCCCACTGCACTGGAAGTGTGGAGTCCTAACCACTGGACAACCAGGGAAGTCCCTACAGATAGCATTTTTTAAATGCAAGACTTTTTTTTTTTTTTTTTTTTTTAAGAAAATGTACCTCTCTGTGTGCTTTTTTACCAAATTGGGCTGAACCCTTGGGTCTCTTTATACAATAAATATATAAATATAAAGGTCTGCATTGTACTACTATTACTACCTAGCCATTGTTGAGTTCTGACTAAATCAGGCATTGGACTAAAATACGGGTTTTACGTTCACTCATTTCCTCCTTCTTGGGCATAGAGCTTATTATTATCTCCACTCTACAGACTAGGAAATTGCACTGAGAGAGTTTCAGTGACTTGGCAAGATCCCAGAGCTAGTAATTAGCAGACCTGGGGCTCGTGCCAGGCACTGCGCTAGATGCCGTAGATACAACATTCAGTATGACATTGTCTCGTCCCTCAAGGAGCTTGTGGTCTAGTCAGTGAGACAAGTAAGTCAGTGCCAGTCCAGGATGCTGAGCCCAGTGATGGGGGTTTTGGGGTGCTTTGGGGGGTGGGGGGAGGGCAGACTGGGGTTGTGCAGACCCACCTCTGAGTCCCCAGCACCCAGCACTGTGTTGTTTCCCTCTGTGACCAAGACTCCGCATCTCAGACATCTTTTGTTCCACTTTCTATATGGCATCAGTCCTTCCACAGCACCTTCCTCTCCATCAGGTCTGGAATGTGTGCTGCCTACATCCTGGTCCAGACCCCATTTATGTAAACCGTTCCAAGTGTGTGAGGATGTGCATGAGAGTGGGATGGTTTCTGGAGTATACCAGGAGTCTCTGGAGATTGCCTGTGCTCAGCTCATTTGTCAGTGCCTAGGCTTCCTGGAGCATTTCCATCCTAGGAAAATTTTTCTTGGCCTCAGGACAGAACTTCTAAGAACATGTCCCAGGATTGGGCCCTCTGGCACTGTGTCCCTCTCACCCCACCAGCTTTGGCTAGCCTCTGCTGTGCTCTGGATTCTTGCAGATGGGAGAGCTCTGAGATTTGACCCCTGTTCTCCAGGGGCTCAGGATCCAGTAGCCCAAACCAGGTGAGGGGCAGAAGCCTATCTAGGTCTGGAGGGTGAACCCTGGGCCTGTAGCAGGGCTGAACCAATAGACAGCAGTCAGATGTGAGGGAAGAAGATTGCACGGGCAAGGAAATATGCAACCTTATAGATGACTCAGCTGGGGTTGGAGGTGCAGTAGACTGTCAGCGGTCAGAGTAAGGAAAGCTGTGAGAGGGCTGGCCCCAGGATCATTACCCATGTTTCTCCCTTATAGAAGTAGCCCCCATGTGGAAGTTAATGTCAAACCAGGCAGAGACTCCAAAGGGTATCTGTTTTGATCCAAAACAAAAGAGGTGAACCCAGTGCCTAGAGAGGAAAACATTTTGATTTTTTAGGGACACAGAAAAGGAATAAAAGTGGGAGCAAAATATCAGGAGCCCCTCCTGTGTGCATTGTGCCAGGTTATTATGTGATAACATGTGTGCTGGTTAAGTTCACAACAACCCCCTGAGTCTACATTTACCGATGGGGAAACTGAGACTGAAGTGCAGCTGGTAAATGGAGAGTAGCATTTGAAGCCAGGTCAGTTCTGAGCTTCACCTCAGCTTGCAGCTTGTTCCCGGGGGACTGAAAAATACCCCCAGGGGAGGCAATTGAGTAAACTTGAAGTACCACACAGGAAGCTCCAAACTGGCCAGTATGAAAGTGCCCACCAAGGAGTAAAAAGTTGTTCATGAGATCTTTGTCAGCATGGACTAGGGAAAAAACCCTATGTTTTCCGCAAAGAGTCAGATTCTTTTTACTTTCTCTTCCCTGCTCTGGGCTGTCTCTTCCTAGGGTTCTCCAAAAGCTCTGGGTATGATCCTACAATCTCTGAGGGAGCCCTCTATCTCACCCTGTCTGTTGGCATCTTGATGAATAACCCCAAGACAATTTAGGCTGGCCTGCCAGAGCCCTCTCTGTGAGTGTGTGTGATCCGTCTTACTGCCAGAGCTCATTTGGGCTCATTTAATAATTGAAGGCCAACGTTAAACGTTTCACAGTTTGTCCTTCGCAGACGGGAGCGGCTCTCTATGTGTAAGTGATATGCCCTGTCTCCCAAGGACGCTGTGTTTCCTGAAGTGCAGCTGATTCAGCACACTCAGCTGTGGCCACTGGGTCACTTAGATTTTGTCAAGTCCTCTTTTCAAGAGCCATCTCTTCTGTTTCACCTTTGCGAGCAACCATGGGAGGCTCCATGGCTGGGGTTGGAGACTACTTTACTGGGAATTTGGACTAAGGAATGTGGGCTACAGCAGACATGCTTAGCCACTTCCCATTGTTCAAAGGAGTCATTGCTTTTTGTCTCTTTAACACAAAAAGTGGGGCCATTGCAGGTCTAAATACCGTCTGTTTACTCTGCATTGGTCATTCTAGGCTGGTTCTAATTGCCATTTCCCCAAGTCACATGCTTGTTCTTGCTTCCAGGCCTCCCTGCCTTTCTCACCTTTCCCCACATTGTGCCGACCTCTTTTCCTCTTTCTGGCTCTCCCTGGGGTCTGGAATGCGGGGTCTTTCTCTGCATCTCCACGGCCCTTTGTGTCTCCCTCTTTCTCCTGCACTCACTTCCTTGTGTGAGAGTTGCCTGTTGACTTGCCTTTCCCAGTGCACTGAGAACTCTCTGGGGATGATGGAGTCATGAACAAATGAACTAATTGAGGCAGTTTGTAAATTCTGCTGCTAGGAAAAAATCACAATAACAATTGAGGAAGAAAATTGGCATTTATTGGGGACCTATTCTGGCCCAGGCACTGGGCTAGCTCATTTAATTTTCACAAGGGCCTTGGATGGTGGACGCTAGAGGTTACACGAAGTTAAGCTTCCTGCGATCTTTCATTGTGATCCTTCTGGTTTGGGACTGACTCATCATAAATGACCTGCTTTATAATTTAATAATGAGTACGTTTGAAACTTTAAAAAAAAACACTTTCTTTTAATTTTGCAGTTTCACAGTTTAGCACTGAGTACAATAATGTATCAGATGACTGTCAAAATGCAGAAGCAACTCTTTTGCTGGAAATAATTACACTTTGCCAACCCCGTTTATTTTGAGCAGCTCCAGTGCGTTAATGTACTGCACTGTAAATTGAGCCTGTGATGTATGGGTTATGCAGGGGGATCGGAGTGGCAATGAAACCAAGGGCAGATCCGCTGGATGGGTGGTAAAAAGGGAAATAGAACACGTCCCTTTGTTAAATACATTCTCCTGAAGATGAGTTTATAATTTGACAAGTTAGACAGCTGGAAAAATTAGAAGAAGCTGGCCTGATTCTTCAAACTTGCCCTTGGGAAATGAAGCCATTGGTTCTCTTGGTGAGTCTCTGGTCAAAGTGCTTGTTTCTTAGGCTGTAGGCAGTTCAGGACCTGCATACGTGGACTTGCTCCAGCCAGGCCAAGTCTACTGTCTTATGGGCCTGGTTGCTGTTGGCTCTAAACTCATGTTTCTCACTGCCTGCTCATTACTACCTCCCAGATGGACCACTGCCCCCTCCAAGTTGTTTAAAGCAAGACTCAGCCTGGCAGAGTAGAAGCTGGAGTTAGATTTGTGTTTGAATTCAGGCTCCCGCCACTGAATGAAAACTGTTACTTAGGGAAAGTTGCATGACCTCGCTGAGCCTCAGTTTCCTCATCTATAAAAAGAGGTGATTCATTGAATGATTATTTATTGAGTGCTTGTTATGTGTCAGCCATTGTTCAAGGCATTTGGGAAATAGACAGAAATCCTTGTCTCGGTAGAATTTACATTTTAGTGAGGGGAGGCAGACATTAAACTGTAGATGTAGTGAATAAGAAAATTATATCATATGTTATAAGGTAATGAGTATGGTAAAAAGAAGAAAAGAGAGAGAGAGCAAGGTAAGGAACTTTGGGGATTCTGGAGGGAAGCTGGGAGAAGTGTGGGTTGCAGTCTTCGGTAGGCCTCACTGAAGTGGTGACATTTGAGCAAAGATGTGGAGTTGGTGACGGGGTGGCCATGCAGGTATCTGGTGAAGAATGTCCCAGTGCAAAGGCCCTAAAATGGGGGCAGGCCTTGCATGTTTGAGAAACAGCAGCGTGGCTCAAGCAGAGTGAGCATGGGCGAGAGTAAGGGAAGCTGAGGACAGAAGTCATGGTGTTAATTTCCCCGGGGTTGTGAGAATTAAGTGAAGAGGTATCTGTAAAGTTCCTTGCTCTTCCATCGGACTTCGCATTTTGCCAATGACATTGTCACTCTCCAGCCACCCAGGCTCCAGGCTTCAGTGAGACTTTGATATATGCCTCCTCTTTGCCCCCATTGTCAGTCACTTGCTGTGTCCTGTAACTGTGTCTTTCTCTTCCATCCCTTACTTCCTCATTCCCATTGTCCTTAAGCTAGTTGGTGACCTCTCACCTGTCCAGTCACAACAGCCTCCCGACCATTAGATTTGCTGCCTCTGATTCTCCACCACTACCCCTCCTCTCACCTCCTTTCTTTCCAGGCCACGAGGCAGTGTGGAGCCATCTCTCTCCTGCTCGTGACCGCTCAGCTGCTCGGTAGTGCTCTCACTTGTGCATTCCCTTGTTCATACAATCAGCATCTTTTGAGTATCTACTAACACTCAAAGTCATTTGAGTAAAGTCTAGCAGAGGAAGCAGACTAGAAAATAAATTACAATACCAATTCAAAAGTGTTTGGTTTTTACCCTAGCTTGTTTCACAAAGAATTTGGAAATCAGTGATTTATTATGTAGTATGATGAGTAATGTGAAGCAGCTCTCTCTATACATACAAAGTAAAGTTCTCAACCTGGCATTGAGACTCTCCCCGACTTTGGTGCAGACCTGCCTTTCTGTGCCTTCTTCCACAACTAAGGTAAGTGAGCCTGTTGCTTCAACCAAGGGGATAATTTGCAGTTCTACAACACGACCTTCTCCTTCACACCTCCATGCCTTTGTTCACACTCTTCCAACACCAGGAGTGCCAGTTTTGCCTAATCCATGTTCTGCCTACCCTTCCGGACTCAGCTGTAGATGGCATCTCCCTGGGAAGTCTTCCCTGATCCTTATGTCCTAAGTGATTCTCCCTTCCCTGAACTTCCATGGCATTTCTCTTGGCACTCACCACTTTCCACCTTGGATTTTAGGTAGGGGCATATGTGTGTGTGCTTTATTTCCCTTACTGGACTGTGAATTCATTGAGGCATGGATCATTTCCATCTTTTACCACTCATAGCACCTGGCACAGCACCTTTTCCACAGGAGGCACTCGATAAATCTTTGAGTAAGAGAATGAATGGATGTTTCCCAAGCCATAACATCTGGGGAAGGATTTGCCTTGGCAGTTCTTTCTCTTGCTAATATGAAAGAAGTACTAACAAGTTTCTGGAGCCCAGGTGTACTGACCCTGCAGGGAGCTGCTATCATCTGGCATCGTAACTCAGAATGCATTTTCTTGTAGAAGCCTCATGACGTAAATAGTTTGTATGAGTAATCCCATCAGTAGTTCCAGATATCTGACTTAGAAACACACGCTTTTGGAGGCTTGCTCGTTCTTAAGTTGAGGACTGCCTTTTTTTTGAAGATGCTCCATTTGTACTGGCAGGCAAGCAGTGTCTGCTTAGCCAGACTGTCAACCACTTTCCATAGGCACCATGAGGTGAAGAAAGGGACAAAGACTTAGGTCACACAGAGATGATCATTTCTACCACCTCTTAGCTATGTGGTGTTCAGCAAGTTACTTTACTAAGCTGAGCCTCAATTTTCTAATCTGTAAAACAGGAATAAAAATAACTACCACTAGGCTTAATGAGGGTGAACAAGGTAACTTGTATAAAGGACAGTGCCTAGTAAGTGCTTATAAATGCCATTTAACAACAATCAAAACAACAGTACATTTATTTCCCTTTTATGTTGTGCATGTCTGAAGTTTCTGTGGTCTAGGACAGTACTGCTCAAATGGTATGCTGCATGTGAGTCACATGGGAACTTCATTAAAGTGCAGAAGCTGATCTGGTAGGTCTGGGATGGTGCCTGAGATTCTGTGCTTCTAATATGCCATGCTGCTGACTCAGGGACCATACTTGGAGTAGCAAGAGGTGAGGGTGATGGCTCTCAAGCTATGATCTGCCTCCATGTCACCATAAAGCTTATTAAAGTGGATTTCTGGGCCCCACCTCTAATGATGTGTTCATTCAGTAGGTCTGGGGTGGGGTCTGAGAATTTTCATTTCTAATAATTTCCAAGGTGATGCTGATGCAGCTGGCCAGGTACCACACTTTGAGAACCGTTGTGCTAGTGAGATAATAGGGATGGAGTCAGTAAGGGAAAAGAGGGACGTAATGGTAGTTCTTGAACTCCAGGATACTTGTGCTCTCTACTCTTTTGGTTGTAGAAGTCCATATGGTAACTATCAATGTTATCTGACCAGGCTCTGGAATATCTTTTTAATAATTAAATAACAACAACAAGCAGTACTTGCTGAGCACTTATTATGTGCCAGGCACTGTGCCAAAGCTTTATATAGTTCCACTTAATTCTGATAAAAATCCTATTGAAGTGGATACTGTGATTTTCTAGCTTGGCGTTTCCCATGTTAACCAATTCGTAAGAGTCATCTGGTATGATTGCTAGAAATACACATTTCTAGGTCTCTACCCGGGTGATTTAATTTGGTGAGGCCCAGTGCCCCCGGTGATTCTTACAAGCAGGTAAGCCTGGAAATCTCTTCTCTAGTTAATCAGCTCTCTACTTCTCTTTCATCTATGTCCAATATTAAAATTGCCTATTTCAAAGAAATACTATAGCAATATAACACAGTATATTTGACACTAAAAGTTACATTAAGTCAATTTTTCTTTGATGGTTCAGAAAACCCTTTGGGAGCCCTAGATGTCTGGGGGCCCTCCTTTTGACCATCCTTGGACTATAAAGTTGCAGAAAGACGAGGTAATAGAGTATTCTATTTACTAGAAGGCCAAGGGAGCCCATGCCAACTGTATTATATTTGGCTCTCTCGAGGAAGAGCATTTTGTTTGGAATGTTTTTCTAGGAAATTGGTCTCCATTGCATCCAGATGGATTCTGTGATTCCACAGGATTTTAAGAAAGGTGAAAAGAAAATGTACTCACTTCTGTACAGGCCAGAGCTTGTTTGCCCACATTAAGGCCAGCTGGCCAACCACTTGCTTGGAGCATACATACCCCTTTACTACATGAACAGCCCTAGCACCTGCTGGTCTCTCTACCTCTCCAGGGGCTTAAGCTCCTCTCTGGTTTTCTAGCCACTGGCTTCTTTGCATAGGCTTTCCCATTTAGCCTGGGATTGTGTGTTCCATATTTCATTAGAACTATGGCTAAGGATGGAAAATGGGAAATGTTCAGAGTTGTATTTACAGTTGGAAATTCACCAACCCCTCTCATGCTCTGGGGGTTTGGGTCTTTTCTGTCTGCCTTGATGGGGATGGTGGAATGGGGCAGTGAGGTATAGCAAAGGTGAAGTTGTCTGTTAAATGCACCACGTTTTAGCCATCAGGAAAGACTGTTCTGAAACCAAAGAATATTGAGACTTTCTGTAGTTTTCTTGGTGCTAATCTGAGTTACTTCTTGGGCCAGTTGAGGTAACAACCCTCAGAATAACTTTCTGATGCTAATTGGAGAAGTGTTTCAGTTTGGTGGAATGAGCACTGGACCCAGAGTCAGAAGAGTGAGGACCTAGGTCAGCTCTCCCTCTGATTTATTCTATGTTCTTAGGTCATTTAGATAATCATCTCTGTGGATATCACTTTTATCTTTAAAATGAGGAGACTGAGTGCAGTGATCTCAGGACCAGCTTGATATTCTGTGATCTTTTGATGGCATATTCCCAGGAACATGTGCCACCACAATAACTTGTCCTAAAATATAGTCAGATTCACCCACTCAACCAATGTCTGTTGAGTATCTAGTGTATTTCAAGTACTGCCCTGGACACTATGGGTGATGTCCACTACAGGTGAGATGTCACACAGACCCATTCACTCATTCATTCTTTCATTCATGCGTGCACATTATTTATTGGGCATCTCTTATGTGCCAAGCCCTGTGCAAAAAGCTGTGAGAGTTACAAAGATGAATTAGACACAGGTTTCATTGTCAGGTAACATGCTGTTTTTCAGGTAGATAAGATATACATAAATAAAACTGTTGGTAATCACTCTCTCTAAAAAAGGCCCGCTCCTTTTGTCCTCCATCCCCTTACCCTACTTTTAATAGCATTTACTACCTGACCTTATATTATTTGTTTCTTATCTGTCTGTCTATGAGAATGTAAGCTCCATGAGGGAAGGGGATTTGTTTTGATCGCTGCTATATTCTAGTACCTAGACTAGTGCATGAACAAAATAAACACTCAATAAAATCTTTTAAAAATAAAATATGTACACAAGAAGCTAGAAATTATATCTATATTTATATAAAATTCTCTTTATATTTATTTAAAATTCTATAAAATTATGTTTGTTTATGTTTATATAAAATTTCCCTTCAGCTCAGTGAAGGGAAAGGTCACTTCTAACTAGGACAATGGCCTCTAAATCCTGCACATGAGAAGCACCTTGTGAACTTAAAAAAAAAATCAGTTACCCAGGTCCTACTCCATACTGATTAAATCGGCATCTCTGAGTGATGATTGGACATTAGTATTTTAGAAGAGCTCCCCAGGTAAAGATAATGGGTAGCTAAAATAACGTGAACTAGAATAATCAGGGAAAGCTTCATGGAGGAGGTAGGATTTTAGATGGCCTGAAAATCTGGTAGGATTTGGATAAGAAGGAAACATGCCAGATGGAGTACACAGCATAAACAAAGTGCAGAGACAAGAATTACAGGCTGAGTTTGGGAATCAGAAGTAGTTCATTTGGGCTGGAGCCTAAAGAGCACGAAGGGAAATAATTGAAGCAACATTTTAAAGGTTGGCTGGGTCCAGTTTGAGAAGGTCTTTGAATGCTAGGCCTTGAGATCTCAACTTCGTTCGGTTTTACAGTCACTGAAAATTGTGAATGGTTTTTAAACAGAAATGATGTCATCAGACTTCTCCCTGGCTGCCCTTGGAGGATGACTTAGAAGCAGACACAGGGACCAGTTAGGAGGTGGTACCATGGTCCATGTAATGTGGGCTCAGCCTAAGGTTGCATCACTGGTGTTGGAGAGGAGGGCTGAGGTAGAGCCTGGCTGCACAGCCTACCCACCCTCCAACTGTGGGTCTTTTTTGAGGGCTCTTGGTGGAATCACTGGCATTGCAACAATCAGGACCTTTTGATCAAGCCCAGGGAGTCAGGCTTCACTGGCATCCCTAGTCCAGTTTTTTCGTATGCGTGACTAATGAACTAATAGTGCAGCTAGGCCTCCTTCCTGCAATGATAGGCCATTTTATCTAGAGAAGCAGTTCTACACGTGGAACTCAGTACCATGCCAACCTACCTTTGAGACAGAGGTTTCTGTTATTTTAATACAGCAGTGTGTGTCTTTGCTTCATCTCTGGCTAATTCCAGCACCGTGGACACCACAGGGTATGACTACTAGTATCTGGAGCTGCTGATTTCCTAAGCTCTGGGTGTACTGAGGACAGCCTGCCTCCAGAGACAGCTTTGAGCAAAGGCTGGGAGCCATGGGCCAGGGGGTATATTTCCAGTAACCTCATAGCAGAATATTCATCTACAAAGAGCTGAAGTTTCCAGGGGCACAGGACATCCGCATAGGCAAGGACACCATAGTGTGTGAGGCTGGGGGAAAGCAGGGTTGGTGGAGGGGAGGATGGTGATTGGGTCTAGTTTGCTGATACAGGCTTATGCCAAGAGGACTGCCTGCTCTTGGCCAGATGCTGCCAGTAGCTAGTGCATCCCCAGGGTCATATACTACTCAAAAGGACAGGCAAACAAGAGTTGCTAGTACAGATATTTTTTCCTCCCTTTTATCTGTTTTGCGAGGGCTGACCTTATTCACAGTCAGTTTCAGAATGTCAGTCCCTCAGACATGCACAGACTTTACAGTTTGCAAAGAGCTTTCACACCCTTTATCTCATTGGAATCTCACAACAGTCCTGTGACTTAATTAGAACAGGAGTTGTTGATCCATTTTGCTGATAAGAAAACTGGGGCTAGGATGGGGTTAGGTAGCTTATTCTAAAGTCATGTAGATATAAAGCATAAAGGCTAGGTCTTGTTCATGCAGGAGCCAAGAGGCCACTGTTCAGGGCTGCTTTAGATGGCATTTACGAACATTGCAGTAGAAGAAGTTGAGGTTTTGGCTCCTTCACTCCTGACACTCCATTCCCTATAGATGTAGTTCTGGCTTGTCCTGTATATGAGTCTGACAGTATAATGATGCCTTAGCCATATCATCAATAAGACATCCATACTGTGACAGTTACTCGCACAAAATAACACATTATTCTGTGCCATCCCTGCTGGACTCTGATCTAGCTTGTAAGTTCATCCTTATTAGCACCATTCTTTTGGATTAAGCATTGCCCTTTCCAGCAGCATCTCCCACTGGAAACGCTAACATATTGGGCCCCTCATATTTTGGAGTACATTCATTTATCAACACGCATTCCTCCCCTTCGCAAGGAATACGGAACAACTTATAAGCACCAGATGCCTTGGGACAGAAGCAGCACAGCTCTGGTCAACATTCATAATAATAGATGGCCAATCACGTTGTTCTTTTCACTTACAAAAAATGGTATATCTCATATGTTCCTCTAAAGAATTCTATGCAATCGATATTCTGTTCCCATTTTACCAGTGAAGAATCTAAGACTCCTAGAGAAAATAAAAGACTTGGCTTGCGCAAGGTCACAGAGCTAATAGGTGGAGCAGCCACCTAACTGCAAACTCTGTTCTCTTTCCATTGTACCTCCTGGCTTCTCCTACCAGTATCTTCTCTTTGATCTCTTAGGCTTGTTCTGGCTTAAGCTCCAGGCTTCTTCTGCGACTCCAAGCTAAAGTATTTATTACTTCCCCTGCAGCTTCTATATCTTTTTAGTCTTGGAAGAGTCCCATAGAATCCAGCAGGGAGAAGTTTATTCCTCTCGGACCCCGAGATTCTGGCTTCCCATGCTGACTCTGGAACTCCATCCATCTCCCTTAGCTGGAGCTCCCACTGGTCTCTGCCTTTATTTTCCCCACTGTCAAGTTTACTCTTGGTCTGAACTTTAGACCTCTTTTGTGTGTGTTTTTTTCCTCCTAATTTGTCCCATGTTTCTCAAGATGCTTCCTGTCAGTCTTGCTTCTGGGATAGACTAAGGCTCCCCCTCCTGTCAGGTGGGCTCAGTTTCCTGCATGTATTTACTCCTTCATTTACTCACTCATCAACCATTTCCTGAATGCTGATGTCAAGCACTGTATTTAGGCTTGACCCTGGGGGTTCCAAGGTGTTCAAACATGGTTGAGGAGACCATGAAGAATCAGGAGCCTTTATAATTCAACATGGTAATGGTTGTAAAGACATAAACAAATGTTGTTGTGGGAGCATAGGAGAAGGGACATGTGATCCAGATTGGGGGGTCGGGTGCAGCGGTGGTCAGAGAAGTTTTCTTAGAAGAGATCATGTCGGAACTGAGTCCTAAGGGATGGGTTGAAGTTGGCTTAGAGTGAGTGGTGATGGTTGTTGGAGGAGTTGTGGGGAGGGCAGAGTGCCAGTCAGAAAGATCTACTTAAATAAAGACCCGGAGCTTCATGTTTAGGGGTTTGCAAGCACTTTGGCTTGATTAGAGCAGAGATTGTAGGGATGGTAAGAATGAGGCAAGAGAGGTAATCTGGAACCAGACTGCACAGGGCTCTTATTTTATCCTGAAGGTGATGAGGGGCCATAGAAAGATCTAAAGTAGAGGAGTGACTTGTTTAGCATAGCATTTTAGAAAGATCACTATGGTATGGTGGCAGGGGTAAGGATGGATTGGAGAGAGAGAGACAGAGATAAGAGGTGAGTCAGAAGACTGTGGCAGTGATTGAGGCCTGAGTTGATGGGAACTTGAACTAAGGTTGTAATGGAGGGAAGTAAATGGATTCAGAATACACAAGAGGTGGAATTTCTGGGGCTACTCGTCGATTAGCTGTCCATGAAGTTGAGAGGCTGCATGCTCTTTTGTCTCACCCTGCATGTGTCTGCCTTGCCTTCTCCTTCATGCAGTCCCTGTTGCTTGTCAGAAGAGAAACCTGATGTTTGTTTTCCCAGTTGGCTCTGTTTACCCATCCTCCTTCCCTTGCCCCATTCTCCCTGCAAGATTCTTCTCCTTCCGGCTAACCCTACCTTTATCATCTGTCTGGTCAATGTCCACGGCATTCTTTCATTTGCATTTGGAAACCTGAGTGACACTTCAGGTCAATCGAGAGGTGTCACTCAAGTTTCCCTCTGGGTAACCCTCATTTCCCCTCTGCCTGGACAGTGCCAGCCTCTTCTAAGAGTATACCTGGGAAGTAGTGAGATACATGGTGACTTTATTTGTTTAGTTACCTCTAAAGGAAGAAAAAGGCAAGTATCCCTCTTGCAGTTTTAGAATAGAAAAAGTCTTTAGAGGAATTCCGTGGAGGTCCAGAGGTTAGGACTCCTGCACTTTCACTGCTGAGGGCGCCCCAGGGTTCAATCCCTGGTCGGGGAACTAAGATCCCACGAGCCATGTGGTGTGGCCAAAAGAAAAAAAGAAAAAAGAAAAACAAATCTTTAAAGGCAGGAAAGAACATGTAACTAATTCCCATCAAGAGAAGAGGAAGCTCAGTGTGGGCAGATTGAAATGTCCCAGGTTGGTGAAGTTCGGAACTGTCCCCTCTGTGCCGACGGGTTTAATCTTTTATGGAATAGGATGCAGCATTAGCATCAGAAGGGGCCTCAGAGATCATCCAGTTCATCATCCTCATCTTGCAGAAGAGGACTTTGAAGTTTCCAGGGGTGGTGTGGTTTGCCCAAGGTCACAATTAGCTAGAAACAGAACTGGGACCAGAATCAGTTCTTGTTTCATTCACCCCATAAAAGTGCATGATTCTTTTTTTCCATAAGTTTGACAGTTTGACAGTGTGGAGAATCAGACTTACAGGCTGTTTTAATGATACGTCTAGTTTGATAATTCCCCCCATCCCTTTCCCAAGGGACTGGAAATAGCTTGCCCAAGGTCGCAGGGTGATTGAGGGGCGGAGGGGCCGCCAGACGTGTACTCTAGTGCTCTTTCCAGCACAGCCCAAGGCGTCACCCAGGGCCCAAGACTTGGACAGCTTGACTCCAAGGACATTGAACAGAATCATTCTTCAAATGTATTGCAACCACAGTTGATTTCATAAGATCTGAAAGACATGATTTCCTTCTTTCCTCTTTTTTTCCTTGCGTGTTTTTTTTTTCTTATTTGATAACAGTGCATGGGTGTGGAAATTACGTCAGTTTAATTAGGCTGCTTGGCACAGTACTTTTCCACTGAATTTACTAGGAACTGTGAATTTGTTGTAGCAAACTGCACTGCAGGCTGCAGTATCTGATTGGCATGCCAGGAGCATCACTAGCGAGCAGCTAAATAGAGATTGGGGAGAAAACTGGGTCAGGAAACAGGCTTCCTGTACCTGCAGTGGCTGCGGAAGGCGGTGCAGAGGCGGCAGGTGGCCACAGCATGGCGCTGTCTCCCAGAGCCTGAGCCCCCGAGCACCCCACCCCCCAAGCTCTGCGCTGCCGCCCCCCACCCACCCTTTCCTTTGCAGGTGGTTATTCCTGTGGCCATTTTGCCTTCTGTTTGTCTACAGACCACAAAGCTATTATACCTGGCAGCTCAGGAATGGCTTTTTCTCAATAAAAAAAGCCAAAGATTGGTTCAGATGGAATCTTCATTAGCCACTCGTGTTCCAAACCATAGAGCAAGTCTTTTGGCTTTCCAGAGCGGGGTTTAGACAGGGGGTTGCGGCTGGGTTTGAGAGTCCTGCAGTATTGAGGAAAGGCTTGGTAATATTTCCATTTACCTCTCTCCCAATTCCCCTTCCTTTCTCCCACCCAGAGATTATTAAATTCATCTCTGAAAGTCTCAGTGCTGAGCACCAAAAGCAGGGCCTCCTAGAGGGAGGAGTGAGTGATTATGCCAGAAGGCTCAGGGGAAACTTCTTGAAGGCAGTGGCATTCGAGCTAGGGTGTGAGCAATGAATTGGATCAGCACCGGAAGAGTTGAGGGGAGGATGCTGGTGGCCCACCATACTGGCCTCAGGACTGCCTTGGGGAGGCTGGAGATCTCCCCACTCATCTGGGGCTAGAATCTATCTCAGCATGTCAGAGCTGACTGGGTTCCTAAGGCTCTGTTCTTCTAGGCTTCTTATTTTGTAGATGGGCAAATGAAGGCACAAGAGGAAGGGGCTAGAAGATAGACCAGCCCAATGCTGTTAAAACCACACTATGCCCAGTCATGCACTTGTCCTCATTTCTAACAGAGCTCTGAGAACATTCACTCCTTCTGGGTTTCACTCCTGTCATTGTCTTTTGACTCCCATCATGTGAACTCAGAGATGCCCAGTGATCTCCATCTGTAAATTACCCATTAGGGAAGGAACCTGGGTCCTGCTGGCATTGGATTTCGAGGTCACTTGGATCCTTGCTGGGATAGTTGTATTCCTTTGCTTCCTCAGGCCAAGCCAGATCGTGCCAGAACTGCTTTTTCGGAAGGGCTGGTGCCTCCCCAAGAATGCTTGGTAGGAATGGGTCTTGCCTCAGAGCAAGGGCTCAAATTCTCACAGTCAGAAAAGCTGAGCATGGCAGGAATCCAGGCCATTGCACTTTTATGTTATTCTGTGAGAAAATTGGGCTTCTTTTGGCTGAAAATTGTTTTCAATAAAATGTACTTAAATTTACTGAAATGTGCTTTGACGACAACTTTTGCTAGACCATTTTAATTCTGTACAGTATCTCTTTTCCCTTTTGAGGCAAAATCAGAGGGTGGGAATAAAACAGTCTCCCTAGTAATTTTCCCTGGATCTTTTGGATGGTCTCAATTCAATATGAGAAATTCTGTCTTTGGATCAAGTATTGATGTTAGAATTGAAATGCAGAAATATATACGAATTTTGGATAGATGCACCAAAGCTTGCTGATCAAATGAATAATTTGTGCAGAATCTTTCAAAGCCAACTTCAAGGCCAACGTGTTTTGGAAGACAGTTGATAATTCAAATGTCAGGTAGTCTCTGACATGAGCTAAGTGGAGTGAACAGAAGAACAAGCCCGTTAAAATAGTCATGAGACATTCTGGCTGTGAAGATCAGCCTTTGATGGCCCTGGTAGTCGGATGGCCAGAACAGATCCAGTCCTCCTCAAATCAGTGGTTCCTTTATTTTATTTTACTCTATCTTACTTTATTTTAGGTCAGAGCAGGTGGTTTTAAAAGCCTCTAAATAATTTTCCTGGCTTTAGAAGGTTACATTCATTTGCAAATTAGTAGGCCTTGCATCTAACTGGTATCTGCTGAAAGAAACAGAGAGAGGGAAGGGAGGGAAGGAAAGAAGAAATGCTTCTTGATACTTGGCAGGTTTCCACCCAGAGGCTGACACATTCATAGAAATTTCCATATATTCTCATTTTGGGGTCATACTAGGACTTGTCACTAGAGTGAACATCATCTGAACATTCATAGAAGTGGTGGGAAAAGACAGAAAAGCTGGAGAGAGATCGTAATTTGAAGTTTGTCAAGAGCCACCTATCTTCCTTAACATGGTTACATAAAGGAAGTGAAAGGCAGGGCTACAGTCACAGTGAAATGCCTGGGCAGGCTCAGTCTGGCCTGAGAGGGGCCTTCTGAATAATCTTTCCTGAGCTCGTCCACCCCTGGCCACAGCCTCTTTAGTCATGAACACTTAAGAGTGGTCCTTAGTTCTCAGCCATTCATGTTAGCTGTTGCCAAGGACTGCTTGGAGAACCCATGCTTTTCTCTTTGAGGACCCCTCCTTGTTTCACTGCTTCAGGCTGTGGCCCATGCTCCCATTTCCAGCCTTGGCAATGCTTTTCTGTTTCTTGGAGCCCTCATTAGCCCTCTCTAAGGAAGAAAGGATATGAGACACACAACCAGGATAAGGTCTAATGCAGTGGGCTTCTCACATTTTCTCCTCTTCCCTCTGACACTTCCCTGAATGTACTCCCCTGGCCCTAGACGCCCACCCCCCTGTTCTGGGCACAGAGCAGACAGGGGCTGGCAGCTCTGGTGCTTTATGGTCATGCCTTCAAAGCCTTTAAAGAGAGGTGGAGGAGGGATTGCTCACTGCTGATGGCTGTTGTCTTGCCCTTTAAGACCACCCACAGGGCGCAGAGATTCCCCTTTCCTTCTCTCTCCATGGCTGTCCTCTTGCCTACTTTGGTGACTCCCCGATTCTGGTGCCAGCTAGAAAGCTTAGTGCCTCTTCCTCCCCTTCATATCTGTCCATTCACTTGTCAAGTCCTATGATTTCACCCTTGCAGTATCCCTCAAATCTATCCCCATCTTCTCACTTCTCTTGTCACTTGAACAATTGCAAATAAGCTTCTCTTCTCAAACCTCTTTGGAAATATCTGCCCTGGTTGCAGCCTTCACAATGTCAGCTTCCACTGCTTGCTACCTAGGCCCCTCATCGCTTACTTGTTTGCATCTCAGGCTCTTATAGTAGCTGTTCGCTAAACGTTCTACGATCCATCCAGAGCAACCTTGTCAGAACAGAGCAGGGAAAAAGCAAATATCTATCTTCTCTCTTGTCATTTCTCTCAGATGAATGAATTAAATATTTTTATTGCCTTGAAGATTAATTATCTTTTGTCCCTGGGCCAGCTTTAATATTCTCGCTGTATCTTTTTATGACTTGGACCTGACAGCTGGAACTTCTGCTCCCACTCTAAACCTGTGCTTTTGCCAGCTTTCTCGGCATCTCTATACCAACGTGGGCTTTTCAGTGAGTCACAGCCCAGGGGTTCAGAGAGATTAGAGTCTGACCTGCAGAATTTAAATTAAGTACTAGACTGTAGATCTTAGAACTGAGAGACCTCCTGAAATCTTCTGGTCCTTTCTGGCACATGAGATACAGTTATTGCACTTAACAAATAAAACACCTAAGACCCAAAGAGTTTAAGTGACTAAGCCATGGTCATCCAGCTCATAAATTTTGTACTCTAATGCCAGACTAGACTTTAGGCTATAAATGTACTTTATCCTCTTTAGGTAAGCTGGCTCTCTGTTTGGAGAAGGCACCAACTCTCTGAGTTTCTCTTTGCAAATAAAACAACATGGGATCCCCTTTTTGCAGTCCTATGCCTTGTCAGTGTAAGGAAGGAAAGGCAGCCTAGAAGTGACCTCCTCCCAGACAGGAGATATCCGGTGGATGGGCAGACATCCCCTGTTCCTTGCTCCCCAGAGAGCTCAGGGGGTTGGCCTGTGGGACACTGTCCTACATGATTCTTGTTCAGTGAATCCTTGTAGGCCCTCATGTACAAAAGGAGGGTTTTGTTTCTTTCTAAAGAGGTTTTTCAGTCCCTCAAAACCACCAAGCACTGCTTCCTCATTTCTGCCTGTGTTCTACCTCAAACCAAAAGAGTAAACTTGTGTTCTTCCTGCATGTGCCCTATGCCTTCCCCACCTCTCAGCTGTCTCTCAATTCTCTGGGTGTTCTTCTGTCTCCTAATTACCCAGGCCTGGAGTTCTCTGTGACTCAGCTTGATAAGCGGTCTCCAGTCATTTAGTCTGTCAGTGCTCACCAGCCCTGTCATTTTTTCCCTCCGACGTGCCTTGCAAAGCCAACTGTTCCTGTCTGCTCCCCTGTGGCCGCCATCCACCATGGCCAGGTAGCTGTGCCCTCTTTCCTGGATCACTACAGCAGCCTCTTAGCAATCTCCTGGTCCTTTGTCCGTCATCCATCATGCAGACTGATAGACTCTATACACTGCCCCACTTCTGAATTTAAAACTCCATGAAGCTGTCAGGCCAAACATACCAGCTCTTTCATAATCTAACCTTCTATCTCCAGTATGAACTCTTCATACCAGTCAGACTGAGCTATTCATGTTTCCTACATATTTAGTGATTCTTAGCTCATGTGTTCCCTCCATCTCTCTCTCCCTCTTTCATTGAAAAAAATATAATAACATCTCTTTGCAACTATAAAGCATGCAAGATTTTTGATTCAACAAATACTGCAGTGTGAAAGGGAGGAATGGGGCTTTGGATTGGTGATTTACCTACTGTGTGCTGATAATTTGCATGTATTACCTTATTTAATCCTTTCGATATTCCCATGAGTTAGGTTGGATTATGTTCATATTACAGATGTGGTAACTGAGGCCCCAAGGGAAAAAACACGTTCTTTTCTGCAATGCTGTGGACCTGGTGCTAGAGGTGGAGTGGTAGGTAGGAACTAAAAAGTCTCTAGACTGGCAGGAGGGATGGGGCATGCACACAAACAGCTGTCATGGAAGGAAATGCCCGTTGTCCTGAGAACTACAGATACAGTGCTATGGAAATTCTGAGGATGTTGAAATTTCTCCTAGCTGGAGGATTAGGGGAGACTTCATGGAGGAGGTAGAGTTCCACTGAGTGTGAAGGATGGGCAGTATTTGACAGAAGGATGTAGGAAGCCAGGCCAGGAAAGGAGGGACTAGCATAGACAGAGGCACAGAGAGGGAAATGCCTTGGTGCCAGCAGAGATCATCAGTGAATGGTCCACTTTGGTTGGAACACAGAGTTCTTGTAGGGGACAACATAGTGGGATGTAAGGCTACAAACTTGAGCTGTAGCCTGTTCATAGATGGGCTTAAATGTCTGGTTAAAAGATTCACGGTCTAGGGAATTCCCTGGCGGTCCAGTGGTTAAGACTCGGAGGTTTCACTGCCATGGTCTGGGTTCAATCCCTGGTCAGGGAAGTAAGATCCTGCAAGCCACACAGCACAGATGAAAAAAAGAGACTCATGGTCTGTTCTATAGGCACAGGGGAGCCATTAGCACATTTCAAGCAGGTGAGTTGCTAGTCAGAGCTGAGATTTAGAAAGCTTACCTTGGGTACCCAATAAATTGGAGAGAGGAGGAAACAACAGAGAGAGGAAGTAATTAGAAGCTATTGCAGTTGTCCAGTACAGCTATTCTGAGGGCCTGAAATAGCGCAGTGACAGTGGCAATGGAGAAAAGGGGCAACGTGAGAGCAGAACCTGGGAGACTGAATTACGGAACTTGGTGGTTGGCTGGACTTGGAGCGTGAGAGGAGGACTCAGAGATGACTCCTAGGTAACTTCGAGGATGATGATGGCAACACCTGATAGATAGAGGAGGGTCAGAGGGAAAACAGATTTGGGGCTGAGAAGGGGTGGGGTAGTGGTAGATGATTTGTTCTGTTTTGTGCAGGTGGAATTTTAGGTGCTGGTGTGTTGCCTATTTCACATCTGTGTTCAGTGCTCTTCACCACTTCTGTGACCATCCCCTCTGTCCTTCCTCTTTATTAAGCAAACTTTTGGCTGCCTTTTACAGTCCAGCTGAATGAAGCCCTCTGGTGAACCTTGTTTATCTTTGAATCGCTGATGTACTGGATATTTCCTGAGTCCAGTTTCTCCAGCATGTGCCCCCAGACACATACACATACCTGATATATGTGGGATGAGCATCTGGTGCTTATAAGTGACATTATCACACCCGTAGTTCATGTTTGTATGAAAGTTTATAGAAGCACATAGAATGGTCAGAAGTGTGTTGTCATTTCCTGTCAGTTCCCCCAGGTAGGGTCACTGAACCGTTGACTCAATAAGCTGAAAAGGTTATTAGGGAATAAATGGTAAATTTTAGTTTAATAATAAACACAGTTGAAGACATTAGCACATATCAGATGGGAAAGTTGGGATGATTTTTAGCTGGTATACGTAGGTAGACTCTGCTAGAAATAATGGTCAAATTTAAAAGTATATTTCAGGTGATCTCAATGCTGAGATCGATGTTTTGTGTGTGTTAGGAACAGAGACTCTTAGCATTGTGCTTGGCATATAGCACTCAATAGAGCTGGATTATATTATTACTGATGGAAAATTTGAAACTGTAAAATGGAAAAAAAAAACATTTTTTACTATAGGACCAACATTTTGATTAACATGGGAATATATACAGTGTTTTTAAGGTGCCATTTACAGGTCTAAAATCGTGAGTCAACAAATATAAAAATGTTTTCTTTATTCATAAAATTATCATGGCTGACATATATGGAGAGCATCAAATTCAGAAAATTTGGAAGAGTTGTTTTTCTCTTCTAAATATTTAGTGAAAGATAAAAGGGGTCTGGGGAAAAAAGATTACTTCTCTACCTTTCAACAATTTCGCACTCCGCCTTTGTTTCTCTGGGCCATCAGATCTCCAGTGCACAAAGCGGAAAGGGAGCTAGCATATGTATCTACTTTGTCCAAGGTACTAAATACAGGTAATTGAATTCAATCCTTGTGATAGTCCTGTGAGATTATTGCTATAATTGCAGCTATGCAGACGAAGAAATTTAGGCTTAGAAAGTCTCAGTAACTTGGCCCCGTTCACAGAACTAACAGGTGCTAGAACCAGAAGTGAGACCTCTCTCACCTAGACTATTGCAGTAGCTTCCTGACAGTCTGCAGCCTTCCTGCTGTGTGAGGCAGAGGGTGGCATGTTATGGTTACAGCTTCACATTAGAGCTGCTAGAACAAGTAATTCATTCAAAAATATTTGACCTCCAATTTGTTTGAAGGCATGGCCAGATTCTTGAGTTCCTCAGTCACCATTACTGCCTTTTACTCATTTGAAATATGTTTAAAAGTAGCTTTAAATTATTGTGAATACTCAGCTCTCCCAGTAAGGCCCCTTTATAAATGGGGCATATTGTAAAAAGGAACTTGACAGGAGAAATCTGTGTAGCATAGCTTTTTTTGCAAACTTGGTTTCTCCCCTTTGTAATCTGTGTTTTAAGATTTCAGGTTGTGCTTTTGATAGAATGTTTACCCACATTAGGGACTAATGAGGCTCTCAGTCTTGTTCAAGTGGCAGAGAAAGAAAGGAATGTGCAGTGGTATGTTTTGTGCTGGGCTAAGGGAGCAGGTGGAGGCAGAAAAGTCAGACGGGAGGGGATGGGACCAGTCAACCCATGCACACCAACCCCAGCCTTTCTATCAGTATAAATTAGATTTGTTTTTCCTAGAGTTTCATATTAATGGAATCATACAGTATGTACTTTTTTGTGTCTGGCTTCTTTCATTGAGTACAATGTTTTTGGGATTCATCCATGTTATGTGTATCAATGTATTTACCTTTTTTTATTGATGGGTAGTATTCCATTATATAGTTGTACCACAATTTGTGTATCCATTTACCTGTTGTATTAGTTTGCTCTTGCTGTGTAACAAATTACCATAAACCTAGTGGCTTAGAACAGCACCTCTTTATTAGCTCATAGTTCTATAGGTCAGAAGTCTGGGTGGCATCACTGGGTTTTCTGCTTAGGATTTCACAAAATCCAGGTATCAGCTGGGCTGGATTCTTATCTGGAGACTCTCAGGAAGAATCTGCTTCTAAGCTCATTCAGCTCGTTGGTGGATTTCAGTTCCTTGTGGCTACAGGGCTGAGGTCCCATTTCCTTGCTGGTTGTTGACCTGAGGTTGCTCTCAGCAATTAGATGCTGCCCCCCAGTCCTTGCCCCTCCATCTTCAAAGCCAGCAGTGGTGCCTAGGTCCTTCTTGTGCTTCGAATCTTTCTAAATTCTCCTCCTGCCATCAGCCAGAGAAAACGTTCTGCTTCTAAAGGGTGTGATTAGATTAGGCCCAGCTGGAGAGAGCCTTTCCATTTTTGGTAGACTTTCATTTTTAGAATGGCCGCTATTACACTATAATTTGACATTTTAAGCATTTCTATCCATTGATCCTCATTCTGCCATCTCATTCTGCAACCTGATTCCTTTTCTCCCCGTCCTGTGGTCCTTGTGCCAGTCAAGTTTTCTCTTCTCCAGATTGAAAACACTCATTTTTTTCTCCTTTATTTTTTACATGATATGTTGTAGCACAGCAGTAAGTGTACTCTCTGGAATCACACAAAATTGGAATTAAGTTCAGCTATGCCACCTACTCACTGAGATATTGGACAAGTTAATGTCTCTGAACCTTGGTTTCCTTATCTATGCATACCTTAAAGGATTAATTCAGAGATTAAATGAACGAATGCATACAAAGCTCCTAATCACTTTCCTGTGTCACATTATATACATCCAATACATGTTAGCCACTATTATTATTTCCATATTGTTACCCTTTTCCAATTTTGTTCTTTTTTTTCTGGATGTGATCTATTTTGGCAATGACCTTAATAAAATATGCTGCGCGAATTACAAAAGTGACTTAAAAAAGTTCAAAGTCTTTTATCCAATCATTCTACTTTTTATAAAATTTACCCCAAGGTAATACTCAGATATAAGCAAAGATTTTTGTTCAAGAATGTTTGTCACAATGCAATTTACAATGATAAAATACTGAACGCAATCTAGGTAACTAAGAATAAGGAAATAATGAAATTAGGGTACATTCCTATGATGCTATAAAGCCATAAAAGTCACATTTTTTAATGAAAGTAATGACATGGGAAACATAACATTAAGTGCAAAGGCTATAATATAAAACAGAATATGTAGCACGACCCCAACTGTGTTTCTGAAATTATGTATATTTTATTCACACACAGACAAATATTGATAGGGAAAAGAGGGAAAGGAAATATGTCATGTGTTAATAGTGAGTGGTGGGATTAGAGGTGTTCTTTATTTTCATTACTATATTTTTTGTAGTAAATGTATATTACTTTTATAAGAAAAAAATTTGTAAATTTTATTTTAAAACTATTTTCTGTATGGGGCCCAGGATTGAACCTGACAGCCCACAACTTTGTCTTGAGTCAGAAAAGTTGCAGAGTCACATCAGTAGACCAGGAGAGTGCCTCTGACGATCATTCATCAGGGAACTGGCCTGCAGGCAGTGGGATTTTAGCAGGCTGCCCCGGGGACAGGATGGCAGCACTCGTTAGACTGTGGACTAGAGGCGCTGCACCTAGGAAGGAAGTCTGTCGGGCTGGGTCGCGTGGCACAGTCAGTTGGGGCAGATACAACCGTCACTCTTAGTGCCGTGTTCACTGTTATACTGCACACGCTTGTTATGATAAGCTTTGATGTCTCTGTCACATCTTATCTGCATTCTTGGCTTTTTAATCCCAGAAAGAATAAAGCTTTAGGATCGGACCTCTAGACTTTGTTTTATTCTAATCAAAAAAGCAAACTTGATCCTTAGTGTGAAGGGCCCCTGGGTACCAGAGGACAGCTTGGTCAGGGGCCATGTTCAGGTGGTCCTGCCTCATGCCTGGCCAAGCTCTTCTCTGTAGCTGCTGCAGCAAAGGCAAAGATTCTTGGGTCTTGTACACAAATGGCTCCAAGTCAGCCTGTAGGCTTGTTTTTGTTGTTACTGTTGCTGGGGTAGAACTGAGAGGGGAAGGAGCTGTGCTGTCTCCATCCACACACTAGGGGTCCACTTTCTAACTGTTCCCACGCTGGGGCATCACCCGGGGGCTTTTCCTCAGGCCTTGTGGGCTCTACCTGTCATGTCTTGGGAGGCCATTCTATTTATCCAGTGACTCAAATTCTGAACATCTGAAGGATCATCTAGTTTCTGAATTCAGCCATTACTTACAGAGCTCAAAGCATTTATGAAACCCTGGTGAGGAGCTGAGGAAATTCAGATAAATCCAGTGTCGTTCATCTAACATTTCCTGAGTATCTACTCTGTGTGTCAGATTCTGGGCAAAAAGCTCTGGGAGGTACACAGATGAGTGACTTCAGTTCAACGAACATCTAATTAGGACCTACTATGTTCAGGGCACTGTGCAAAGCATTAGGGAAATAGATTAATGAGACAGTTCTCATGCTTAAGGAAGTTATAACCTATGTAATCTGGGAAGAGAGAGACATGGGAACCACTTAATATAAGTGGAATAAGTGCTATCTCTGTAGCAGGGCCCAGAGGAGAGAGTAATTACTTCTGAAGTGGCCTGGCTACTTACTAGCTATGTGCTTTTAGTCAAGGTATTTAACCATTCCATTCCTCAGTTAATGTATCAAATGAAGATATAATGAGTTAATTCTCATTAAGTACCTAGAATGGGATTTAGCAGTCATAGATGTTAACAATCCTTTCCCTTCTCCTTTTCACCTCCCTTTTCACAAGGATGAATGGTGAAGGTTACCCTGAACTGAGGGGACCGCATAAGCCGGGTGTGATGAGGAGTGGGTTGGTGGAATGGGTGTATGGGGTCTGATGAGGCTGGCATGCAAGTATTTTTAGATAATTCTACTTGGGAAAGAGACTAGAGAATCACACTAGGTCCAGACCATCGAGGCTCTTCAGTACCAGACAAGGAATGTGGGTTTGGGTGACAGGGAGCAAACTTCTCCATGTGTACTTTCAGAAGAGCGTCTTGGCAGAGCAGGAATAGGTTGGGGAGGAGAGGGACACCACAGAAGCCACTGCAGAATTCCAGGCAAGAGTTAAGTCCAGAACTAAGACCGCCTCTCTGATTCCCTTAGTGTGATAGGGGCTAAGGAAGAGATTTATTTCTCTTTCTGTGTGCTTGCCTGTGGGTTTCTTGCTGAAGGAACAATGATTTGAGTGACAGTTTATCCCACGTGGCCCATAAATTTTAATATTCTGAGATTATTTTCAGTCTGACCTCAAGGCTGATCCACCCATACATCCCTGACCATTTAGCTGCATTCATTGCATTGTATGTGAGGTGAGCATATACATGAGACTTCCTGTGCGTGGACACCAGTGGCTTGCACAGAGCCAGGAAGCTGTGGAACCTGCTGAAATCTGAAGTAGCCTCATTGAAGGGGAGCCCTTATGAAGAGAAGTGTAATATTTAAAATCACAATGAAGATTCATATAAAGACATATTTTCCAGAGGCCTTATAATATGAAAAGAGTTGGGATATCATAGGAGATGAAAGTAACATTTATTGAACTACTTCTAAGTATCAGTAGCTAGGGTAGGTTCTTTGGCATACTTGATCTCATTGAATCTTCGCAATTCTGTGATGCAAGTATTAGTATACCTCTTATACAATGAAGAAATGAAGGCTCAGAGGTGCAGTCCTTATGCCCAAGGTCAGATGACTTAACAAGGGTCAGACTTGGGACCAGGCTCTTAATCTCCATGAACCTCAATTTTCTCGTCTACCTTCAGTACCTTTACTTCTTCGCTCCATTCCCCTGTATGAGGCCAATCCACTGCCCCACAGCCCCACAGCCACCTTCCTTGCCCAGGATCCCACTCCCCACCAGGCCACTGCTGTCCAGCCAGGCTCTGAGCCCGCACTGGGCTGCTGCCACCCCTGCTGAGCCACTTGCCTCATGTGGGCTCCCACTGTCCACTCCCCTGCTTGGCCACTTTCCTTCCTTAGGCTTTTGGACTGAATTATTCAGGAAGGAAGGCTATACTTTTTACTTTACTTTTCTCTTTTTTCTTTTTTGTTTGTTTCAGTTGAAGTATAACTTAAACACAGTAAAATGTGCAAATCTTGTGTTCAACTCAGTGAATATTTACGTTTGTATATACCTGTGTAATCACCCAAATTAGGCACCTCAGCAAACCTCCCTCATGCCTCTTCTCAGATATACCTACCCCAAGATTACCACTGTTCTACACTTTCACTATAGATTAGTTTTGCTTATTTAAATTTTTTAACTTTTTATTTTGAAATAATTTCAAATTTATAGAAAAGTTGCAAGAATAGTGTAAAGAACTCTCCAAATCCTTCACCCAGACACAGCATGTTTTAACCTTTTACCACATTTATGTGCATTTGTGTGTGTCTGTCTCTGTCTCTTTTCTAAAAGTTTAACATTGGTGGAACACTGTTATCTAATCTAGAGAGCATCTTCATATTTCTCCAGTTGTCTCAATGATATCTTTTATGACAGTTTTTCACTTTGATGTAGGATTCAATCAAGGATCATACATTGCATTTAGTTGTCTTTTTGCTTCCTTTAATCTGGAATAGCTTTTCCTTATCTTTTATGACATTGATTTTTTTTTCTTTAAGAGAACAGGACAGTTGTTCTGTATAATGGCCCTCAATTTGGTTCTATCTGATTTTTCCTTACGATAAGATTTCATTAGGCACTTTCAGCAGAAATACTGAATAAGTAATGTTTCTTTAATGCATCACATGAAGAGACAACTGATGTCAATTTATCCCATCGTCAGTGATGCTAACTTCGATCACTTGAGTGGTGTCTGCCTCCTTTCTCTACTAGAAAGCTAGCCTTTCTCCTTTCTTTGTAATTAAGAAGTTATCTGTGAAGAGACACTGTGAGACTATGTAAATATCCTGTTCCTCTTCATACTTTTGCCCAGTAGCTTTAACATCCATTAATGAATTCTCTGAATTCACCATTACTATTGCAAAATTATTTTCTTGCCCAATTATTCCTTTTACGTTTATAATTTTTCACATTGTACTATAAGGAGGAGCTTTCTCTGCTCCCCTATTTATTATTCATAAGTATAGTATGTACTTATGAATTTGTATTTTATTCAGTGATATAATCTATTGTCATTATTCATTTTGATGTCCAAATTTTTCCCTGATTTAGCCAGTGAGAGATCCTTCAAGCTTCTGTGTCCTTTTGACATGTCCTTGTCATTCTTTAATCACTTCCTTCCTTCCTGTCACAAACAGATGTTCCAGGCTCAAATTGTTCTTTCCTGGTCTCAACCCTGAAATCACCCATTCCTTCAAGGAGCTCTGATTCTTCTTAAACAGTATTTAAAAGCCAAGATTGGTGCACCAAGTGACCTCATTGCTGCTGGGGTGTCATTGCTTCTAGGCAATTTCATATTGGTTTAACTCAACCTGTGTGCATGTGCAGGTATGAAACTGTGAGTCCATATTGATACCTCTAATTCTAGAAGGTTCCTCTTTGCCCTCTCTCATTACATATTTATGTTTTCTTTATCTACAATGAAAACTAGCTTCCAAGAACATTAATATATTTCATTTGCACAGTCCTAAAATATATACAAAATAGTTTCAGAATTAATACATGCCTACAGTTATGGAAAGAAAATGAATCTGCTAAGAGAGTAAGGATTTTTTTTTTTAATTTTATTTATTTATTTATTATTTTTGGGGGGGTACACCAAGTTCAATCATCTGTTTTTATACATATATCCCCGTATTCCCTCCCTCCCTTGACTCCCCCCCCACCCTCCCTCGAGTCCCCCCCACCCTCCCCGTCCCAGTCCTCTAAGGCATCTTCCATCCTCGAGTTGAACTCCCTTTGTTATACAACAGCTTCTGACTGGCTATCTGTTTTACAGTTGGTACTATATATACATGTCTGTGCTACTCTCTCGCTTCGTCTCAGCTTCCCCTTCTCCCCCCCGCCCCCCCCAAACCTCGAGTTCTCCCGTCCATTCTCTGCACCTGCGTCCTTGTTCTTGTCACTAAGTTCATCAGTACCATTTTTAGATTCCGTATATGTGAGTTGCATACAATATTTGTCTTTCTCTTTCTGACTTACTTCACTCTGTATGACAGACTCTAGGTCTATCCACCTCATGACATATAGCTCCATCTCATCCCTTTTTATAGCTGAGTAATATTCCATTGTATATATATGCCACATCTTCTTTATCCTTTCATTTGTTGATGGGCATTTCGGTTGCGAGAGTAAGGATGTTTTTAACAGCTCTTTTTGTTTTTAAACAGAACTTATTTAGTCAAAGTACTGTGTTTAAAAGTTACTAGAGTTGGCTCTTCCCTCCCCTTCAGAACAGTTATATGATTTGTTTGAAATAAGTTTGCCTACTTTTTAAACTTTCATTTTTATTTATTTATTTTTTAAAACATTTATTTATTTAGTTAGTTACTTAGTTACTTAGTTACTTAGTTGTCTGCACCGGGTCTTAGTTACGGCACTTGGGATCTTCATTGTTGAGTGTGGGATCTTTGTTGCAGCATGTGGGTTCCTAGTTGAGGCAAGTGGGATCCAGCTCCCTGACCAGGGATCAAAACTGGGGCCCCACTGGGAGTGCAGAGTCCCAACCACTGGACCATCAAGGAAGTCCCAGATTTGCCTATCTCTGAGCTTCATGTAGATAATGTCTTTCTTATAATATTTACTCTTTTGTGTCTGGTTTCTTATCTTCACCACTATTCTTGAAGATTTATCCATGTTTTGAATAGCAGTAGGGGTTTTTTTCCCCATTGTTATAAAGTATTCTGATTATACTACACTTCAGTCTATTGCTGATTAATATTTGGATAATTTTATGTTTTTATGTATTATGAATAAAGCAGCTGTGAACATTCTAGCACATGTCTTTTTTTTTAGGGCTTCTCATTACATTTATTTAAAATTTTTAAAAATGTACATCACTTTTTGAATATATAAAATGCCAGTGCTTTGCAACAGTTTTGTTACTGCATCTCTCAGAAAAAAAAGGAAGGAAGAGGGGGGAATAAAAAACAGGAAAAATACATTCAAAAAGCCAGGCTGTTCTGCTTATGCACGGGCAGTGGCTTTGGAGGGCTACAGCCTACACTATGTCTGTTCAGAGGCATTGCCGAACATCAGTCAGCTAGCAATGAAAAGTTGCACACAGAGCATTGAAGGATACAAAGAACAACTTGGTGGGGAGCAGAAGAGAAATGGGAAATTAAGAAAAATGCCACATATGCTATTGGGATGGGGTGGACTCAGGTGGAAGTGATGACTGATGTTTTTTGGAAACTAGATTCATGGTCAAAGATGAAAGAAAACAAAGTAACATGTTTGGCAAGCTATATTTGTGTGTGTGTGTGTGTGTGTGTGTGTGTGTGTGTGTGTGTGTGTGTGTGTGTCTGTCTGTCTGTCTGTCTGCTTCCAATTTTCTACTTCACTTTCCAAGAGAAATGTAACAAAACTGAGGTAGAAATGAATGTGGGAGCACTACAGCCCAGATTTCAAAATGAGAAGCAGAATTGCACTGACAAGAGAGGAGTCCAAAAGAAGGAAAGGGGACGTAGATATATTCTTTGTGGATATATATAAGTTGGTTGCTTGCTTTTGTATTTATTTGTTTGCTTGTTTGTTTTGGTTGCTATCTTCTGCATTCTGTCAAACAGCATGGCAAGCCTATAAGCTAGATTAGTGAACAGAATGACACCATTCCCAGCAGTTTTCAGAGAGAACTTGCAAACCACCACTACCATCATTACAACCTCTGCAGGAAAAGGCAGTCCTAGTTTTTAGGTACTGTGACTTTCAGGGTCCTAAACAGGTCTTGTGGCTGACTGTTCTAGACACTAACACAAACTGAATAAGTAGCTCTCCATTAACCAGTGTACCTTTTAAGAACATTTTCACTTCATTATCAAGGAGCAATGTACGAAGAACTCTTGCAGGTATTGATATAAAGAATTATTCTGCTCTGGTTAATTCCCCATAATTAGTGAAAGAACCTTAAAAAAAAATCCTTCCATTTTTACTTTAAACTGTAAATATTCAGTTGTATCACACGTCAGTATTTTTCTGGATACATTCAAAGTAATTTTCCTTGCTATTTTCCAATTGTTGAGGTAAACATACATTTAATATAAAGTAACATTGAAGCCTATCCCATTACTCTCAGCAGTACATAGTGCTTTCAACACATTCCTTTGAGGTACTGTACAAATCACAATCACTTTCCTGAGTTTTTGCAGACAAGAACATTAAAAGAAATGAACTGCAGAAATTAAGGTCCAGATTACCGTTACCCTGTTTTACCTGTTCTTAGCTTAATACTGCAGAACAGACAGGATTGAGGAATACTGTTGCTCTTAAAATGGCAAAAATCTGGTTTTCTGTCGAAACACAACTGTTCATCTCTTTAGTCCAATAATGTTTGAAGTTAAAGCTCTTTATATTAGCACATGCCACCAATGTAATTGTGAGGCAAACAAAAAATAAAGCACCACTCCAGGCACTTGACAGCAACTAAATCTCAAGAACAGCAGAATGGAATCAACACACGAGGTTCATGTCCTTCTGAAATCAACACATTCGCGCCTTGCTCCTTGGTGAGTGTTGTCTAGGTGGAACCGAACTGAGCATCAGCAGGTGCTTTCTGTCATCTGGGGCTTTCACATCAGAAGCTCTCACTGGATGCATTTTTCCTCCAAATCTACCCTGACTCTAAAGATGCAACTTAATCGTCTTCTTCCCCAGTACCCTTTGCGATTTAAACACTACTGGAAAGGGGCTCTATACCCTATGTAGCAGGTTTTATGTGTGTGTGCCAACATTCATTACATTTTTTTTAAAGAAGTTATCACTGACTGCAGCCAAACATTTTGTTCCATTCAACATACATATCAAGCTCTTTTTGAGATATGCTAGGCTGAATCTTGCAGAAAGCATTTTCAAAGTCTTGATATGTAACAGGTCTCAACTGGCTGGGCATAATGGCTGAAAGGTCTGTGGCTGGCATGGCATGGAGGGGGCCCACCGCCGCTTCCTGACACAAAGGAGCCACATCTAGTCCAGAAAAGCCTTCTGTGCGCTGGACGAGCAGTGCAAACTCCTTGTCATTGAGACAGTAATTGTAGCACATGTCTTTTGATGGAAGTAAGTAATCATTTATTTTGGGTACTTGAGCCTCCTGGTGTGTGTGTGTGTGTATGTATTTACCTTTAGTAGATACTGCCAAATAATTGTTCAGTGCAGTTGTTGAATTTTTATTCTTGCCAGCAATGTAAGAGATTTCCAGTTATTCCACAACCTCACCAACCCTTGGTATTGGCAGTCTTTTAAACTTTCAGCCTGTCTTGGCTATTAGGGAAAGAGTTCAGTTTTTTAAAGAAGCATGCTGTAGGATATTTGGCTGGCCTGAATCTGTTAATTACCTGTCTTTGAGGTTGGTTGTTCAGCTGACATGGCTGTATCCTGTTCTCAAGGGTAAGTTACTTACTGGTGTTGCCTTTGCTGAAATTCAGATACATTGTTGTGTTAGGCGCTTTTAGTTTGTAAGGATCAGAGATACTCTCAGTTTACGTAGGATTCTAAGGATGGGCATAAGCACTGGAAACAGGTGAAGCAAATGCCTTATAAAAGAACAACCGGAATGTCACTTAGAACACAAGGCAGCTCAAAAATCTAGACTTTCTTGCATTGTCAGCAATGGGACCTAGAAATCTCACATTCCAGTGACTTAGCTACTCTTCTTTTGTGTGTTCATTCTGCTTCTGACTCTTCTACCTGCAGCTCCTCCGTATATTAACCTTTCTTGGGTCTATTTTTTCCAGCTACCGCTCCAGCTACCACCTAGGGGACCCACACCCTACAACCTTTTTCAGGCGGAATTTTCACATTAAGACATTTCACAGGCTGTGGCCAATCTGTGCATTAACCTACTTTGGGCAGGTATCCATCCATAGCCCATCCACACCAATTAGGCCACAGGTACACACAAGGGCAATATAGCAACTTAGGAGAAAGGAATTTTCTTAGAAGTGCACTATGGGAAAAACAAGCATTCTGAGTGCCTGGCTAGTTTAATTGTGTATATTAAATTCTAATTCAGTAGACATTTCTCAAATCCTCTCCTTATCTGCCAGTAGAATAACTGTTGAAAAGTGAAATGAACTGTTCATAATGAACCTATGCCAGTTCCTAATACTTATAGTTTCCTTTTACATGTTCCCAAATTATATATTTTATATGTTCTGGAATTGTATCTGCAGAACGGGGTCATACTCAAAGTGAATTTTATTCTGTAGAAGTTGGGGGGTGGTGTGAAGAGGTTTTAGGATGTATGAGATTCACTTATTTGTTACTATCCCATTTTAAAGATGAGGGAACTGAAGTCCAGACAACTGAAGAGGTTTACCCAAGGTCATATGACCAGGAAGTGGCAGGGCAAGGAATCAAATCCAGGTCTTCTGGTTCCATACTTACAGCTCTTCCCACTACCCCACACTGCCTGGGAAGACATGCCCTATCCCCACACTCAAATTATTAACAGTACAAAGGAGATCTGACAAAAGCAAACTTCAGCCAAGGCAAGTGGTAGGATTTGAGAGAAGGCAGATCTTTTAGGGGCTGAGATGATCTGGGAGACTTCCTCAAGGCAGTGGGTTTTAAACTGAGTCTTGTAAAGTTGGTAAGGTTTGGAATGGTATGGAGAAGGGAGAATGGTGCAAATAATGGATGCAAAAGCTACACTTTTAGATAACTCTTAAAAGCATCCTGTTGGAGTGAAAAGGACTGAACTAAGGTGGGAGCAGCTGAAAAATTGAGAAGGCACAGGACATTGAGAAGGCAAAATTAACAGGATCTTGAGACAGTAGGAGAGATATAAAAGAGTCAGAAAGCTGCTAGTCACTTGAGAGTTTGAGCCTTAGGGACTGGGGCAGTCTGGTACCAGTATCAGAAGAAGAGGGGCAGGATGTGTAGTGGTTAAGCTCACAGGCTTTGGATCAAGGCCAACCTGGGTGTGTAGCCCTGTGTGACTTATTTAACTTCTCTGAGTGTGTTTGTTGACCTGCTGAGTAGGAAGACAGAAATTCCATAATGTCATATGCCTGGCATTCAGGCACTTCGCAAATTTTAGCTCTCTTCCTCCCCACCCCAACTTCTCCATTTGAGAATGTAGTAGGACTCAGTTTAAGACTTATTTTCTTAGGTATAGAATGTGAAGGAAAAAAAAAAAAAAGAATGGGCTTTGCAGAGAGAATGGCTTCTTTACTCCTGGTCTTTTCTTTGAGGTAGAGGACAAGATGGAGCTTCTGGGCCCAGAAGTCTCATTTTTTTGGTCTCCTTTGACATCTAGGCTTCAGTCAAAAGCTGAAGCTCTCACAAAGGGAGTTAAAGGTGCCTTTGTAAGGTTAGATGCTTCCAGAAGCAAGCAACTCTGCTGCCTCTCTGCTGTCACCAGGATCTCCTTTGAGGCTATTTCTGAGCCCAGGTGTAAAACTCCGTTGGTTGACAGGGCTGTAGTTTGCTGTAAGACATGCCCAGCCTCCCAGCCTGCTTTTCTAACAGGTTTGGAAATTCTGGTTTGTCTCTCCAGAGTTCTACGCAGATGGCAACTGGGTTAGGGCAGAATTTCGCAAAGGCCGCACTGAGGAGCCCGTTCCCTTCCTTGTTAACCCCGGCCAGAGGGAGGCTGCCATTCTGGGGCTGCTTCCCAGCCTGCTTCTTCCCCCGGGCCGGGCGGCGCTTGCCAAGAACTGGCCGTGAAGGTGGGAGCCTGGCCTGTGCAGCCGAAGCCCTCCCTCCGCAGAGTCCCCAACGGAATGGACGGGGTACCCCTACCCCGCGCCGTCACGTGCCTGCACACGTGCGCCTCGTTGCCATAGCATCGGCCGGCGCCCCGGCCCATTGGCGAGAGGTGGAACCAATCAGTAGGCTCCTCAGGCTGCTGCACGCCGGGGTGGTCCCTGAGCTGCCACTCCGCCGCTGGGAGTGAGCAGAGAATGGTCCCTGGTTGGTGATGGGGACCAGCTTCGGGGCCTGGCCTCTGTCTGATTCCGCTCCTTGGAATCTCATTGCTTCTTCCCCTGAGTCCTGGTCGCACCCTGCCCCCCTCTGATTTCCCCGTTAAAAGTGAGCAGTGTTGAACAGCCTGGGGGAGTTCCCCAAGAGGTGATAGCTTCCATGGTGAGGGCACAGGACAAATGTTTGTTGCCATGTTACAGCCATTTCCTCCAAGAAAAAGCCCTGGAACAGCCCTTGATCAGTCCAGAGGTGGGTACTTCTAGTCCCAGGAAGATGTTTGAGCCTTGTAAATCTGGGGCATTCCCAGCAGAAGAGCCCTTGTTAATTGGCACAGAGATGTAAGAACTGGGTGGCCGTTTATTTCCATGCTGTATGGGAATAGGAAGGGTTTAGAGAGTTAACAGGGCAGAAAGGTTGAATGAGAACGATCACAGAATCCTGCATGTCCACCAGCTGTAAGACACTGGTAAGTTACCTTACCTCTGAACCCCAATTGCCTCATTTGTAAAACGGTTGTAACAAAAGAATCTTAGCTTTGGTATAAGTTTATATGAAATAATACAGGGAAAGCAATTATCCAGGTACCTGGTCATAAGCAGTCAATAAAAGCCAGTCAGCTGTTTTTAGAAATGGTACAAGTGTACTGGTGGAAACTAAAGCACTCACATTTAACATTTGGCAAATATTTTCACATGAATCTAATTTTTGCTTATGCATTTCGTCATTCATTCAACCAAGTAATGTATTCAGCATATATTTACTGGGCAGCTACTACCAGTCAATTCTTGCTCCAGTTCATCCCTGTCCAACTGTTTTTAGTGGGATCCAGCCCCAAGGGGAGTGGCGTCTCCCTTCACAAGAACTGATGCAGTCTAGCTTGGCAGGAGGGGAGCTCTTGTCCTTGCGGCAGTTGGGGCTTTGGAAATTGTTTTCTGTAGCTCTGCCTCCTCAGGCTGAGTTGCCTGAACAGAGAAGACCCTCTAGTGCTTGAGGAGCACTGAGACAGGACAACTTTCCACAGGCCCCTCTGTCCCCCACCCCTCACTGTTGGGGAGGTGTGCCCCCCATATCCTGAAGGCTCCAACCAGCAGGCCAGAACCCACTTTCTCTATTGTGGGACTCTGTCTTCTAGGACTGACCTCTTTTGCTGGCCCACTGTGCTTTGCTGTACTAGGTTCCTGGAACAGTCCTGTGCTTTCAATACCCCATCGTCTCTACACCCTATTCTTGTACTGCCCTTCCCTTCCTGCCCTCACTGTGCATCTCAGTGCCTGTCTCCGTTTGGGCTGGAGTCTCCACACCACTACTCACACTTGTTTGGGGACCATCTAACTTCTCTGGGCCATTATCTTTGCCTGGGCCCCTTCATGCCCTATACCTGGGGCTGTGTGGCAGAGACGTTACTGGGCAGGCATCCTGCTGGATCTCTGAGATACAGAGGTGCTTAACATGCACAGTTCATAAACAGACATCTCATGTGTGGTAAGGGCCATGATGCATGGTGCTGTGGGAATAGCCAGGGTAGAGCAGCTGGCTCTGCTTTGAGAAGTCAGGGAAGGCTTTACCAGGAGGTAATTTAAGCAATCTTGAAGGATTTTTCTAGGTGGACCATGAGAGAAAGGGAAGTTAAGTCAAGAATAGCATGCATAAAAGCCTGAAATCACATGATACTCTTACAGAAAATGTAGTGTGAATGGAAAAAAGGGAATATGTTATTTGGGGTTGAGAGTTCATGAGTAGCAGGAGGAAGAAGTGAGGCCAGAGAGGTAAACAGGGGCCTACTCGTGAGAGCCTTGTAAGCCATGTCGAGTACTTTAGACTTTGCCCTTCCAATGCTGAGATCCCGTGGAGGGTTTTCTATAGGGGCATGACATGTGCAGAGTTATACGTAAGAAATGTGAGACCCACAGCTATGAGGGGACGGATTGTCTCATTTGTCCTCTAGCAATTCTGTAAGGCACATGGGAAGATACTGTTTTCTACTTTTTACACCTGACAATGCTGAGGCTCCAGAAGTTAAATACCTTGCCAAAGGTCTGAGAGCCAGAAAGCAGAGGACCTAGAATTCACCTGACTTCCTGGCTCTGAATCTCTTTTTCATGGGCTCACTGCCATTGTTCACGGAGTCTTCTGGAATGCTGGGCAGTGGGAAGATGCTGAAAGACGCATATGAAGCAAATGGTCATTGATACAATCTTGTTGGAGTGTAGCACTGGGATTTTGTGGCCCATGGTGTTCAGTCTCCTGACCTCTGTGCCAATGCACAGACAGCAAGAAACAGCGGGGAGCTTCAAGCTTCAAGTGCTACATGGCCCTGACAAAATCCATTCATCACTGCCTCGCTCATTAATTCACAGCAGCGTCTGATGCCTAATGCTGGCATTTGTCAGTGACTTGTTTCTGGAAGCCCCTGGTCTTCAAGCTTGGTCAGCTCTGCAGCCCGCAGCCCCAGGGTAAGCCCAGGCAGTCAGAGGCAGGCCCTTTCTGCCTGCATTTTGTAAAATGAAATAACTTTACTTTTTAAAAAACAAAGGTAGCGTGACCTAGCAGTACAGAACATGAGCTTGGAGATCAGGCAAACCTGAGTTTTAGTTCTGTGGCTGCCACTTAGCAAGCAAGGAAAGTTATGTAACGTATGTAAACCTCAGTTCTCTTCTCTCTAAAATGAGCAAAGTCAAACCTACCTGAAAAGATTATCATGATGAGTAAGATGAGGTAGTGTTTATAAAGAGCCTTGGTGTGACAACTGGCACGAGTCCTCAATATGTGGTGGCTTTATTTTTATTATTTATTTATTTATTGGCTGTGTCGGGTCTTCATTGCTGTACCTGAGCTTTCTCTAGTTGCGGTGAGCGGGGGCTACTCTTCATTGTGATGCACGGGTTCCTCACTGCAGTGGCTTCTCTTGTGGCGGAGCATGGGCTGTGGGCATGAGGGCTTCACTAGTTGCGGCACATGGGCTCAGTAGTTGTGGCTCACGGGCTCTTGAGCACAGGCTCAATAGTTGTAGTTCACGGGCTTAGATGCTCTGCGGCATATGGAATCTTCCTGGAGAAGGGATCAAACCCGTGTCCCCTGCATTGGCAAGTGGATTCTTAACCACTGTGCCACCTAGGAAGTCCTATGTGGTGGCTTTAATTCCTGCTCTTATTGTTCCCACCACCACCACTAGCTGCCCTACTGCTACCACCAGTTAAAGAATGTTTGAAAAATAGAAAATAGAAGGAAAAAAAAAATCTTACAATCTTATCACCATGATGCAGCTACCCTTATAATTTAGTTGTTTCCTTCAAATCTATCTTCCCCACTGTTTCAGAGCATATCAGGTTTTATAGCATATTTATTTTATAGCCAGGAAGGATTTTTTCCCCCTCTATGGTTGGAACTGCATTATATTTATTTTTTTTAATAGATAATTTTTCTGATTATAAAAATAGCATATAAAACTTAGAAAGCATAGAAAAAGTCAAAGGGAAAACCATACTCATAATGCCTTCCTTATCCTTAGCCCAGAGGCTATCACTATTAACTTTTTGGAATAACTCCTTCCAGTCATTTATTCATGTTTTCTTATAGAGTTGAGGTCATGTTACATATACAATTTTTATGTGGTTTTTCAGTTCATAGGATATCATGAGTATTTTCCTTTATTGTAAACATCATTTTCCAAGGCTACATAATAATTTCCAAGTCATCAAATGGCTCTACCATAATTTACATAGAATTCTCCTGTTGATAGACATCTGAGTTTTTTCCCAGTTCTTCAACCTAAGCAGCTTCCTATGACAGAACCTAGGGAACCAGACTCAGTATAACCAGGAAGCATATGATGAACATGTGCTGTGTGTATGGCTTAGGTGAGGCCTGGGGGGACCCCTCAGATAAATCAGATAGAGAACCTGCCTCAAAGGAGCTCAGAAACCAGTCACCCTGGATTTATTTACTGGGGTAAAATACACAGGTGCTTTTTTGCCAGACAGTGTCAGGGAATCCACCTAAATGTGGGTAGCCCTCTTTCCTGTGGAAGCTGAGATCCTGGACACATACCTTTTACAAAGAGAAAGGCCTCAGGAGCCTTGCTGCCCCTTCTCGCCTACCAGTGGTTATTTGGCTTCCAATGCTCAAATGCCTTTTGAGCCTGTTACCTTGACTGTTGGGGGCCTGTGCCAATTACCTTTGAATATCATTTCCAAGTGGTTTTTCACTGGGAAAGAGTGAGAAGCTATAGCACCAGGAAAGGAACTTGTGTGAGAATCAGGGAATCAGAGAGGCTCCAGTCTTAGTTTTGACAGACACTTCCTCTGGCACCTGAGGCAAGTTATTTCCTCTCCCCAAACCTGTTTTCTCCTCGTAGTTTTAAAGATTGGACCAGATGACCTCCAGGGCTCTTCCAGTTGACATTCTATGAGTACCTGAAGCCTTTTTCTTGCCAGGAGCTAAAGTGAGCATCCTGATAAATGTCACATGATGCTTCTCCAGAGTCTTTAATTAGTACCTGAGGAACCATTTATACTCTTATATTGCCAATCACTTCCTTCTGGTAGCATATGGGACATGCAGAGACTGAAAGGCAAGAAGTGTCTCTTACTGGATACAAACACTGGATTCAGAACCCCAAATGATTGTCTTTTATGTATTAGGTATTTGTTCTTTAGGTACTTTGTTCTTTCATTCATTCTCTCATTTAGGAGGTGTTAACTGAGCCCCAAGCCTTGTACAGTCCATCTTTGTAATACAGAGGGGAACAAGACTCAGTGCTATTCTCAAGGCACAAACAGCCTAGTGAGGAGACAGGAAAAAATGTAGAAGACAACAACATGATTGGTGCAGTGGGAATACATATAAGTAAGTCGCATAATGGAAGGAGTGCTTAAGTCTGCCTAGGAGTAACAGCAAGGGAGTCTCTGGATGCTTTGAAATTTTAAAGGATGATTAGAAGTTTTCTAGGTAGGCAGTTGAGGAGAGGGCATTCCCAGCAGAGAAACAGCATGTGCAAATGTCCGGAGGTGTTGAGAGAACGTGTTGTGTTCAGAGAACTGCAGGTAGTTTGTGTGGCTGGAAGGTGAAAGGGAAAGTGAGCAGATGAGGAAGAGTCAAGCATTTTTCCTCCTGCAAGTCTGTTTCCACTGATTTCTTTGCTCATTTTATCAGTCCAGATGAGAGTGATTGACTTTTTTAGCTCAGTTTTCCAAAACTGTCATTTGTATTGCTTTATATTTCCATTTTTATAGTAACACATGCTCATTATAGAAAGTTTGAAAAATACAAACAAGTAGAAAGAAGAAAGGATTTTTTAAAAAATCGCTTATGGTCTTTGCCTAGGAACCAATAGTTTAACATCTTGGTGTATTTCCATTCAATGGTTTTTTGAGTTTTCACTTTTTCTTTTTATGTAGTCGTGAGTGTATTTTAATTATAGTCTTTTGTATATGGTGCTCCTTTTTTGCTTACTTCCTAAAATTTGCCAAAAAATGGATGTTAGTATCATTAAAAAATAACTCCGATCACAAAATATAATGGCTGAAATATATTTTCTGTCTAATACAACTTATTTTCTTACCTTTTACAGGTCTCCTGTGGCTCAGAGCATAATCTAGCAGTGATTGGTAAGTAATTAGTATACTGATAACCGTGTTTATTATAAAACTCATTGGCAGAATTGGAGGACTCTTAGTTAACCAAAGGCCAGGGTGCACACATGTGTGTCGGTTGGGGGAGAGTCTGGGAAATGGAAACCTTTGTTGACCAAGGCTTTGCTAGAAGCCCTTTTTCTAAACATTTCTATTCAAAAAGGTGCCTGAGCTGGCCTCCCTGCCTCAGGAAGCATTTGGGGATACTAAAGATCTTACAGACTGGGGGCATCATGTGTAGAAAGCCAGACGTAAAGGGGGAAGAGAATTGGGCTGTTCCTGGTTCTTGAATAAATCCTTTGCACCGAGTCCTTTCCCCTTGCTTGGCTCTTTCTTTGGAGACAGGGGGCTCGGCTCACTGCCCTTGCTGCCTTGTGTTTCATGGCACTCCAGAGCTCCCGAGCCTGACTGATTGAGGTTTCCTCTGACTGACTCTGGATAACCAAGGTTCACTGTTTTTATAATCAGGCCTGTGCGTAATTCCTTCAAGAAGCCTTCTCATTACTTCAACAGGTAGACTCAGTATGTTAAAGAGACAGTGTAGAGCCCGACTACCTGAGTTCAGTGCAGGCTTCTACTTACTCGCTGTGTGAACTCAGACAAGGTGCTTAGCCCTCCATGCTTCATTTTTCTCGTTTTTAAAATGGGGACGGCAGTGGCGTCTTCCTCATAGAGTTGTCGGGGTTGTTGTGAGGGTTAAAGGAGTTAAAATATGTAAAGCACTTAGCTCCTGGTAAGGGCTTTAGAAGAGCTAGTTGCTATTATCTGATATCATTAGTTCAAATAATTGCCCTCCTCTGGGCTTTAGGTCTCCCATCTGTGACATGGAGGGGTTAAAATAGGAGACCAAGGTTCCCTCCAGCCCCGATATTTTAGGACTCTATTACAACCCCATGGCTGTCTGCCTTGAGTAAGTGATGTTTGTTCTGTGCTTGTCCCTCTCCCAGCCTCTGACTCTCAGCTTCTGAAGGGCAAGGCCCCTGTGTTTTCCTTTTGCTTCCTGCTTATTTGCAGCACCCAGAACAGTGCCTGGCCCTCAACAGAGACTCAAGCACTGTTTTCTGAATTAAGCTAGACTGGCTCACTCAGCTGCCTGGGGTGGCAGCAGTTTGAAGCAATGCTTTGCAGGCCTGAATGTGATGTGCAAGGAGGCAGAACCAAGGACAGCGGAGGAGGTAGGCTGCCAGCCAGCAGAGGAGAGTGGGGAGTAAAAAGGGCTGGAGTCAGAGAGGGAGTGAGAAAATGTAACAGCAAACCTGTGTGCTTTGCAACACCAGCCACTTTATACCGGAATTGCTTCAGCCCGGGTGTAATTAAGACAAGCTAATCAAAGAGTCAGAGGCGGTGCCTAGGATATTGCTGCTGCTGCTGTCACTGGACTGGGAGAGAGGTTGGCTTCCTCTGGGACCAGCACAAACAATAAGATTGCAGGGAATCTAAATTCGTGAAAGAAGAAAATCCAGTTGAAGGAGGGGGCCAGAGCCAGCAGGGTGGCAGGCTGAGCTGACAGGCAGCCTAGGGCATAGACTCTGCAGGCAGACAGCCTTGGTTTAAACCGGCTCCATCTCTGCATGAGCTTCCATTTTTTCCCCTCATTTATGTGAAGGGGATAATTCCACCTTGCAGGATTTTTCTTGTGAGGATTAGAGGAGATGATGCATGTGACATACCTGGTACTATATAGGGGATGTGTAAGAAATAATTAATTAGTAATTCCATTTCTTTTTCATTTCTCTTGGTCAGGGTGGGGAGAGGGGAGAATCACTTGTTAGTGTAACTGTTCCAGTGAAGTAATTCTTGGTTGGGAGAGAGAAATGATAACATTCTGGAAATGTGTCCAGCATTACTACCCAGGTGAGGAAAGCAGCAGCGGCAGTGGGAGAGCAGGGCATGGCATGCTGGTGATCTCCTCGAGGGCAGATCTCTTCTTTTCTGTTTTGTCCCCAAGGCCTGGGGCCTGGCTCACAATCTGCTGAATGAATGGTTCCAGGGTCAGGAAAGGTGGGCCCAGTCATGGGACTCTGGACATGTCCACCTGCCAGCGTGCGTGCTGGGATCAGAGGCTCCCCGCCACTGGGGAGATGGGGCCCTCAGTGGGTGCCCTGCAGGGTGCAAGCTGTGCAGCAGGAAGTGACCAGAAGCCTCCTGTTAGCCCTGGCAGGAGGCCAGCAAGAGGGAGACAAGCTGGAGGAGGAGGAGAGTTCCTACCAGCTGAAAGCCTGGCTCTCTCAGCCAGCTCCCTCTCCGCCCTCCTGCCCTCGCTTACTTCAGGTGAATTTCCCTGCCTTCAGTCTCATCCCTGAGATCCAGCCCCTCCATGCCTGGTGCTGGGTCACACACGTGACAGGCACAAGATAGTTATAGAAAGACGGAATATAGAGAAGCCAAACTTTGCTCAAGGGTAGAGGCAGCCTTAATGTCTAGTGAATGCACAACAGACAAATCAGAGGGGAGGGGAAAAGAGAGACGGGTGAAAGAATATAATTCAGGGGCTTCTCTGTCTTAGAATGGACAGAACGCCATGAAGCATATTTGTTGTACCCAATTCATGGAGAAGAAAACTGAAACTCAGAGGTTAAACAAGTTGCCCAGAGATAAGCAGCAGTAAATGATAGAGCTGTGTGCCTGACTTCTAAGAATGCTCCTTCCATGCTCTCATATCTTTGAGGCCAAGGCCAGATGGGGAGTGGTTAAGAAGAGCACAGCCACTGGGGTCATATCACCTGGATTCAAATCCTCGTTCCTCCTCTCGTGAGCTGTGTGACCCTGTATAAATGGCTTAACCTCTCTGTGTCTCCATTGCCTCATCTGGAAGATCATATTATTGACCTCATAGGGTGGTTATGTAAAGTGCTAACAGTGCCTGACACAAAAGTAGGCTCCGTAGATGTTAGCTGGTGTTGGTGTTGTTGTTATTGTGTGTTAAGAATATAATCTAAGGAAGTAATTGTAAGATGACTATACGAAGGCTGGGGCTCAGAGTGGGAATCTCTAGAAGCTGGAGAGAGAAGTGTCTCCCCCACCTAGGATGTCAGGGTCCGGGGCAGGATCTCAGCATAGCTGCAGAGGGGATTTGTAAACTGGAGCCTGGGTACCCCGTTCTGGGGGATCTGGAAATCCCAACAACCCTGGAAACAGTGCCGGCCCAGATTTGCTCCAGGTCAGGATTCTGCTATCTGCTGCCCCAGGCCAGGCTCGGGACCTCCGGGTTCCAGCCTGAGGGAAGCCCCACAGCAGCAACATTTGAGGCTTCTTAGGAAATCAAAGTAATTCGACTTTGCTACTTCATTTGCTTCCAACTTTCTTTTCTCTCCCCTTCTTTTGCAGTTTGGTTTGGTTCTTTCCTTAGTTTTCCAATGAAGTTTCTCTTCACCTGTTCTGTGTTTGCTGCCAGGTCACCCCTTGTTGAGAGGATGAAGAGGCAGTGCAGGCTCCTGTTTTAGACAAGGGAAGAACTGCTGGAGCCGGGCATGGACAGACTAAAGTGACAGGGAGGAAGAGCTGAAGCCATTGGCCGTGGCTGGCCTGGCCACTCTCTAGCTGTGTGCCTTGTACAGCCACTCTTTCTCACTGAGCCTGATTTCTCATCTGTAAAACCAACAACACAATACCCATCCCTAAGTTGTTTTTCCAGATGGCATAGATATGTCAGGTGCCTGCGCAGTGCCTGCCACAGAATAGGTGCTCAGCAGGTGAACTTGGCAGGTTTGTGAGTTCATTTGCTTGCTTCCTTCCTTCCTTTTCACCCAGAATTTCCCTCCACATCTGACGAAGCTGGCTGGCTCCCATTCGTGGGCATAGGCGAGGTCAGCAGAGGTGAGATGAGGGCATGTGGCCACCACTTGCTCAAAAGATCCCTGTATGCCAGGGGCAGGCTCCCCAGGCCCAGCTCTGTCTTTGGGGCCCTCACCTCCGTGTCTGGTTGAATGGGCTCCAGCTGTTTTGCTTCCCCCCAGAAGCAGCTTATTTTGGCTTGAATGGGCAATTTGTTTGCCTTCTCTCCTGATGTGCGGTTGTTCAGCCTTCCCTTCCTGCAGAGAAAAAAGAGCTGACTGCATTTCCTCTCTGCCGCTCCACGCAGACCCTTGGAAGGGATTTTATTGGTGGCCTTTTCCTGGAGCTCTCACGCTTGCCAGACCGGCATTGTTAAAGGGTTAGATATTTGGCAGCAAAGTGTAGAGCCTCCTCCTCCAAGCAAAAGCAGCTCTTTACCAAATTGGAGCTGTAATCTATGCAATGATCTTTTATTTATTTATTTTCATTTCACTGATAGTTTCCAATTGTTGAACCTTTGTACCTCTGTGATATGTGTGGCAGAATAGCTGACCATGCATGGCCTGAGACCCATTAAGTGGGGTCATGTAAGAATTTAATAGAGAACTAACTCATTTTGACACTGTCTGTAGCTCTGGGAGGCAATACCTCCAACCCCAGGGCCTTGTAGAGAGCTTAGAGGCAAGGACAGACTTGTATGGTCCTGTGCACAGTGGGATGGGCAGAGAGTGAATGCTTTATGTATATTGTCCAAATTAATCCTCATACCAGACTGATGCACTGTGGTTAACCCTGTTTTCTAGATGAGGGAAGCTAAAGCTTAGGCTGAGCAGTTTGCCCTGCCAGGTTATCCAGTCAGGAGGAATCTGTGTGTCAGGTGTTTAACCCAGGCCTCTAACACCAGAGCCTGTGGTCTACTGCCTGCTGCTGCCTTCCTGCAGACCGTGACACTCTGGCCTGTTTTTAAGGTCACCAGAGAAGATTATTTCATCTCTTCATTTCAATGTTTAGTTCCTTTTCATGCTGGCAAGTTCTTCTGTATATTTAGATTATAGGTAATCTGGTTCAGATTAAGTAGTTCTCTGTGTAATAACCAGATAAAATCATGACATCGATGACACTGTGTTGTCATCACACTTCCCTCTCTACCTTCTGAGATTCCCACCCCTTTTAAGATTCTTCTTCCCTCTTGCGTTGTCCCTTCTCTTTAAAAAAATTTTTATGTATTTAATTTTTGAGTAGTTAATACATGTGCATTATTTAAAACTTAAAAAGCACGAAAAGGTTTAAAATGGAAAACTTCCCTCCTGCTTTAGCTCCCATCTATCCAGGCCTCAAAACCCTTCTGCCACTTGTGCAGCTAATGCCTCTTATTAGTTTCTTCTGTATCTTTCTAGTTTCTTCTTGCATACATAAGAGCATACTAAGATATGTTTTTATCCCCCCCTTTTTACATAAATTGTAGTATACTTTTCATGCTTTTTAGTGTCTGATTTTTTCTTTCAATAATTGATCTGGGAGATCTTTCCATATCAGTATAAAAGCCTTTCTAGTTCGTTATTACATATAACTACATAATATTCCAGCATACCTATGTACCATGATTTATTTAATCAGTGCCCTGTTGATGGACATTTAGGTGATTTCCTGTCTTTTGCTTATTACAAGTAATGATGTAGTGAATTACCTTGTATATATGTTATTTCATGTGTGGGTGAGTGTAGCTGTAGGATAAATTCCTGAAAGTAAAATTATCATATCAAAGAGTAAGCATATTTGTTATTTTTCAAGATACTGCAAAACTTGGCCTCCATAGGAATTATACCATTTTCCACTCCCACCGGCAGTATGTATAAGAGTGCCTGTTCCTGCAGCCTTCCTAATAGTGTGTTAGGAAACTTTTGGATTTTTGCCAATTTAAAGGTGAAAAACTACTCAGGATGATTTTGGTTTATTTTACTTTTTGAATTGAAGTACAGTGTATGTATAGTAAAGTGCACAAATCTGAAGAGTTCCGTTTGCTGAGGTTTTACATATGTATATACTTAAGAAACCATCACCCAGCACAAGATACAGACCTTTTCCAGCACCCACCCCAGATCATGCTCCTTCTCAGTCAGTACCCCACCCCCAGAAGTAACCACTATTCTGGCTTCTGTCTTGCCTCTTTTTAAACTTCATATAAACAGTGTCATACAGTGTGAACTCTTTTGTGTGGCTTCTTTTGTTCAACACATTGTGTCCATAAGAATCATCCATTCCCTGGGTAGCAATAGTTCTTTTTTACTCATCAGTAATATTTCACTTACGAATATACTACAACTTATTTATCCATTCAACTTTGAAGAGCATTTGAGCATTTCCAGTTTGAAGATTGTGAATAAAGCTATGAACATTCTTATACATGCCTTTTGGTGAACATATATATCTATTTCTCTTGAGTACATAACTAAGAGTAGGATTTCTGTGTTGCTAGGTCATATGTATAGCATTAATAGATTCTGCTCAACAGTTTTACAAAGTAATTGTACCAATTTACACTCTTACCAGCAACATATCAGAGTTCTGATTGTGCCGTATCCTTGCTAGGTGTTTTCAGTCTTATTGATTAGGCCATCCTGCTGAGTGTGCAGTATGGAGTCTCACTCTGACTTTAATTTGCATTTCTCTGGTAACCAGTGACGCGGAGCACCTTTTCACATGCTTGCAGACCACTGGGGTAGCTTCTCTGGTCTAGTGCAAAGACTTTGCCCATTGTTTTAGAGTGGGTTTTGTCTGTGTTTTTCTTAATGATTTGTAGAGCTCCTTTATCTTATGGATTCAAGACCTTTGTTGGATTATGTGTATTGTGAACATCTCCTAGGCAGTCACTTACTCTTTTGTTCTTTTAATGATATCTTTTGATAAATAGATATTCTTAATTTTAACGAAGTCTATTTCATCAGTCTTTTCTTTAATGGTTTGAGGTGTTTGTGCCCTACTGAAAACATTTTGCCTATTACAAGGTCATGAAAATACTCCCCTATGTTTTCTTCTTGAAGCTTTATTCTTTGTTTTTTACAGTTAGCCCTGAAATTCATCTCAAATTAGTTTTAAGAAAACTACTCCAGAACCAGTTATTGAAAAGTTCATCATCTCCTCATTGAATTTTGGAGGCTCCTTGGTTGTAAATTGAGCGTCGGTATTTTATGTGCAAGTCTGGTTTTGGACTTTTTTCTTCCATTAGTTTATTTTTCTATTTGGGTACTCTACCACACCATCTTGGATCACTGTAGCTTCATAGTAAACCCTGATATCTGGTCTTGTAAGCCCTCCAACTTTGTTCTTTTTATTGTGGCCTTTCTAATCTCTGTCTAGTTTTAGTTATTATGAATGAAGGTTGAGCATTTTTTCATATGTTCAAGAGCCATTTGTAATTTCTTCTTTATGGAGGCTTTTTCCATACCTGTATCAGTCTTCACTATTACTGTAACAAATTACCACAAAATTAGTGGCTTGAAAGAACACAAATGTATTATCCTAGAGTCTGAGGTCAGATGTCTGAAATGGGTCTCAACTGGGCTAAAATCAAGGTGTGAGCAGGCAGTGTTCCTTTCTGGAGGCCAAAGGGAGAGTCTATTTTCTTGCCTTTTGCAGATTCCAAAGGCTGCCTGCATTCCTTGACTTGTGGCCCCTTTTCATCTTCAAAGCAGTCAATGGCTTGATGAGTCTTTCTCACATCGCTTCACTCTGACCCTGACTCCTCTGCCTCCCTCTTCCACATTTAAGAACCCTTGAGATTACACTGGGTCCACTCAGATAATCCAGCATATTCTCCCTATTTTAAGATCAGCTAAGTAGCAAATTTAATTTCATCTGCTACTTCAGTTCTCCTTTGCCGTGTAACATTACATTCACAGGTTCCAAGAATTAGGACTTCAGGAGGTTATTATTCTGCCTACACAATATCCTTTGTCCTTTTATGCAGTTAGATTGTTGGTCTTTTTCTAATAAGTTTCTAGGAGCTCTTTACATATTAGGGAGATTAGGCCTTTGTGATTTGAATTGTTCATGTATTTTCCTAGATTTTTGCCTTTTGCTTTTGCTTTTGATGTTTTTATTTTGTCCTATTTTTACCATGCAACTTTTTCTTTCACTGTAGATGAAATTTACCAGTCTTTTCCTGTATGGCTTCTGGATTTTGAGTTAGAGAATCCCTCCCCACCCTGGGACATAAAGGCCTTTCCTCATATTTTATTCTAGTACTTTATGGTTTTATATTTTACCTGTAAATCTTTGATCAGTTTGGAATTTATCCTAATATATAATGTCAGGTGTGGATTCAATTTCATTATTTTTCCAGATGGCTATTCAATTGTCTCAGCACTATTTATTGAATTCACTTTTTTTTTTGGCATCCTTCCTGAGTCCTGTCACGACCAGAGTAGCCCTAAGATATAAAGAGAAGCAATGACTTAACCCAAGATTGCCCAGCTAGTCAGTGGCAGAGCTGAGGCCAGCACTTCGGTCCAGCTCATGCTGCTTAGACAGGACTTGTGGATGGTTCTCAAGGAGCTTTCCTAAGTGGTTGTGATCTCCCAGGCTGTTTGCCAAGCAGAGGGGGACTGCTAAGGCAGGGCAGCCTCTTCTAAGTCATTCGCTAGGTTCTGAGTGCTCTATCCCAGGTCCTGCTTCTCTCAGCCTTGGAGGTGATATCCTTGTAGCCACTATCACACCACTTGAGGCATCATATGTTCTTCTCTGCCAGACCAGAACGTGATCATATTTTCTGCATTCAGGAGAGATGCTTCACAGTTAATACAGAGATATTTTTACAGACCATGGGTTATCATTTGAGTCACTTTTCTGTGGAGTCATTTGTTTTCAAGGCATAGCCTCACATCACAAAAAGTGCCTTCCTAGTTCTCAGTAAAAGTGGATTTTTTTTTTTCACTATTACTCCTAAAGAAGCAATGTTTGTGTCACTCCACAGTAGTCATTCTACATGAGACCACAGGTGGGGGTGCCAGGCTGTCAAGGAGGCTCACATACATAATTTAGCAATTACTCTCTCATGCCAGCCTTTTTTGGGCACAAGATTGACTACCATGTTTTGGCATAATGTTCTGGTCCTTTTAGAGTTGCTTATAGTAGCAAAAATTATAATTGTGACCCACTGCACTTGTTTACAAATACTGAAGAGACTTGGGGCCTTACAAAGGTAAATCTAACTAAGGTGAACTCAAAGTAAAAAATACAAGTTAGAGTAATATTGAGACAGCCTTCAGCAGGGGAGGGGTTGAGTCCCAGCCTTGTCTACCACTAACTCTCTGTGTGTTCCTGGGCATGCACCCTTGCTCTCCAGGCCTTAGGATCCCCATCTGGGAAATATTTCTAAAGTCTGCTCTATCACTCAGGTCTGTCCTCATGTGCACAAACTGTGTTGTACATCTTAATAGACCTGCACTGTCTGCACTTGCCTTTGTATGTTTGTTAAATGCTGAATGAATGTTACATACAATATTTTCCTTATTCCATCCCATCAGCTTGCTAGTGACTGATAATGTGCCCTGTAGCATCCTGGGTGCTGAGAAGGAATACAGCAAATGGTCTTACCTTACGGAGCTCACATTTAATGGGAAAGAGACTTAAGCCTGGCACATGGTATGTGCTTAATAAATCCTAAAAGAACAAATGGATGAGTGCAAAGCAGAGAGGGACAAGAATTAGAAGAAAGAGTGAACAGGAAGGAATGATTACTTTTGGAAATCCTCTTGGCAGAGGGGGTTCCTGATCAGGGGAAGGGTAAAGAGCATTCTGTGCTGAGGGATTAACACGAGCAAAAGGAAGGAAGGCTTTAAAGTGTGAATCATGCTTGAGAGACAAGTGGTGAGCCAGCAAAACAGCGGAGGGTCAGCTAAGGCCAAGTCTCGGTGACATTGACTTTACTGTATAGACAGTATGACGCCATTAACGGTTTTATAGGAAGACACTCAGAAGTTGACAGTTGCAGCAGTGGATTTTTTTTTTTTAAGATAATGCCTTTTTACAGAGTAAAAGAGAACTGACAGTAGTAGGTACCTACTAAGTGTGGGCACCACTCTGAGCATTTTGCATATATCATTTCATTAGGTCATCACCATGCAAGGCAGAAAGTAGACAGGTAAGAATTATCCCTGTTTTCCAGATGGGAAAATGGAGACTCAAAGCGGTGAAGCCCCAGATTCAGACTGACATCTGCTGACTCTGAGGTCTGCATTTTCCCCCTCACATGCTCCCTGCAGAGGTCAGGCTTTGGCTTAATTAGAATATCAAGCAGCATCTATTATACTAAGCTTTTAGCATGCAGGTGACTTCTTCAGAATACAGGGAAAAGCAACAGCAACTGATAGTACAATTCTTGTCTGGAGGGGCAGAGGCCAGCCTGTATCCCAGTCTATCCTCAGAGTGTAGCACCTAGGGGACCATGTGCAGTGTGTGGCGACTTTAACAATGGCCAGGCAGTCAGGCCCATGAGTCTGCTCTGTCCTTCCTTAGATGGGAGCAAGCTTCCTGAGTCTGAGTGGCACCCTGGTATCTCCCTGTGAACACCCAGACTCTCAGTGTTGCCCCTTAGCACCCACAGGCCTCAGCTTGCACCAGTGCCACTAAATACCACCTACCCAGTGGCCGCTGTCTCTGTTGCCTCTCGTCTCTGTGGAATCCCTATTCCTCCCGGGTGCACCTAAGCCCTTAAATGCAGAACAGCTGTGACTGTTCATTCCAAAGTGCTCTCCCTAGGCAGGGCTTCAGCAGCATTCTGTTTGCCCATTTGATTATTCATAGATTTAATCATTCATTAAGAAGCTGCACTGGGTAGTAGAAAGAGTCCTGGGCCAAGGAACCTGTAGTACAAGACTAGCTGCTGTCACCTTGGGCAGGCACTGTCCTTCTCTGGGTATGCTTTTCGTTATGGATAAAATAAAAGAAATCTGTAAGATAACTTTCAAGGTCTCTTCCAGCTCTGACACTTGCTGAGACTGTGTCTTGTTCATAAAATTCTTAAACTCACACCTTCACCTTAACATGGGATAAGGGAATACTTCTAAGAAGACATGATGTTTGACGTGGGTCTTAAAAGATGAGCAGGAGGACTAGAAAGGCATTCTAGGGAATGGGATCGACATGAACAAAGGCATGCAGAAGGCCTGGCAAACTGGGGGAAAAGAGGGTATTGAGAGGGGAATGAAGCAGTGGGAGACAAGGCTGTGGGGATGCCTGAAGGCTGAGGAGCTGGGTCTTCATCCTGTGTGGTAACAGGGAGCAGGAAAAGCCTTAAAGCAGAGGAGTGACTTGATCTGATCTGTTTTCAGAAGCAAATAGCTGTTCAACAAAGGAATCTTGGAGGAGTGGCAGTGGGTTTGATTTTGTGGCTTTGTAAGATATTAATTTGGTAAGTTTGTGGTTTTCAGCTTGAGGCAAGGGAGATGCTGCTGCCCTTTTGGCCTCAGCACACTTGATGTCTGATTGTTACGGCTAGGCATTGTGGCTCCAGAATCCCCATCAGGCTCCTTGGCCCGGACTCTGCCCCATCCTAGTTGCAACTCCAGGTCCAGCCCAAGGCCAGTCCCTCTCTCTTCCTGTGGCAGCCAAGAGGCTGACTTAGTAAGGAAGCTGCACAGTGTGGCCGTGGTGTGGCACACATGCACACGCTGGTAGCCTCTTATGTGGCCTTTGTGCTTTGTGAGTTTTTTGAGCCTGTTCACTTTATTCAGGCAGAGGCGCTGAGTTAAATTCTGCACATGAAGAGAATTTACTATAATCAGTTGGGAACTGACTTGCAAAAATTTTCAGGAAATGGCATATAGCAAGAAGGCAAACAAAAACAAGAAACCAAAAACCCCCCCCCCACACACACACAAGTAAAATGATAGGGACTCTTGGACAGATGCTTTTCAGAATTTAATTTTGCCAAATGGAATGGATGGCCGAAGGCTTATAGGCTTCTACTAAGGGAGGGGACTGCCTTTCTGAGGGAGGGGTGCAGAAATTTAGCTGTTCTAATGTAAGAAGAGGCATAGGCTATTAGAATCACAGACTTCGAAGGTGGAGGGGACCTCAGAAATGACCTAATCCCCACAGAAGAGGAAATGAAGGCCTAAGTGAGGAATTGATTTGCCCAAAGTCGCATAGCAAGTCAGAGGCTGAGCCTGGGATGCCAGCCCCCAAGTCCTGACTCTAGCTGGCACCACCACACCTCTTTGGAAACAGAGCATCAGCAACTTTTGAGGTGAGCTCCAAGGCCCCCACCCTCGCCGTGCTGACCTGGCAGCCATGGCATCGGGAGCCCCTGACTGGGCTCACTTCTGGGTAGTTGCTGCTACACATCCACGCCAGAGGTACCGTATCCTCCGTTTCCCTCTGCTGCAGCATCTCACAGGTTTTTAGCAAATGTAGCCTGGTAATTTACAGAAATTAGACCTATTTCCTTTTATTTCTCAATTTTTGAGGCTCTCCCAGGGGTTGCTACATGAACTCAGTTGTACTTAAAGAAAAAAAAAAGTAAAGATTTCAATAATTGAGTTTTGTGGGGAAAGGTAGGGGGAAATGAGGGCTTAGGAAGCCAACACAGGAGATTATCAACTCTCAAACAATATTTATGGACCATGATGACAGTAATAGCTGACATTATTGGTCCTTACCGTGAACCATATGCAGTTTTACACAATATTAATCTATTCTTTTCATCAACCATAAAGTAGGTACTGTTATTATCTCTGTTTCGTGGATAACCTCTGTTAAATAACTCACTCAAGGAGAAGAGCATTGTCCTGGGTGCTCTATAATGGAAGGGTCTGGGTATCCAAAGTGGTGGATTCATAATTAGTGAGTGATATTCTCCCAGATTATTCAGCAATAAATTAATAAGAGATGCAAAGGGATCTCTTGTGGCTGCCAAAAGGCTCCAGCCTCAGCCTGTCCCCGTGAAAGCATAGGAGAGTGTTCCACTTTCTATGATAAACGAAAACTGGGAGGGTTTATATACACAAAGGATGGTAAGATCGGAATCTAAACAAGGGCAGAAATGTAAGCTGAAATCAACAGAGTAACGCTTAATTGGGCATAAATGTAAGAGCGGGCCTAATGGTAGACACTGTTGGTAGACAGCAAGATAAAATCATGGGTGTTGACTGCCTGGAGGATTCCTGGCCAGCTTGCACTAGTGAGGCAAAGTGGGGGGAGAGCCATGGCAGCAGAGATGCTGGCAGAGGGGAGAGGATGAGCTTGTTGGTTGTGTTGCCTTTAAACTGTCAGTAGGACAGACAGTGGACTGGTCCTGTTGCCGTAATAACGGCTCCTCTGTACACCGAGGCCTGATAGAATTATGGAGACAGAGATTTTGGAGGAAGAGAGAGATGGCTTTATTTTTCTTTCTTTGCCAGGCAAAGGGAAGACACAGCAGGCTAGTGCTCAAAAACTGTGCCCCGCCCCCGTCCTTGGGAGTTGGGGAAGATATTGTACGCGGTGGCTCGCAGTCTGGGGTATGTGATAAGGATAAGTTGGTAGAGGTTCTTGCATTCTTTTTCCTTTTCATTATTCTTTTTTTTCCTTTGCAATATTTCCAAACAGTCATAGCTGGCGTCAGGCCACCCGGTGACTGGGGTCTGGCAATTTGTTGATTGTCCGTTTATCTATGGTTTGTTGGCTGGGGACCTCCTTTCTGAAATGCAAAACAAACTATAGGAATGATTTTGTTACAGAGGTCATATGGAATGCGGCTTCCAAGTTGTAAATAAGGTTAGCAAGTGAGAGGCAGGATGTAACTCACAGAGTTAAGTATCAGGGAGTTAGCTTTGTGAAGTAAAAATCTAGTAACTACAGATTAGTGACAGATAAAGTAAAACAAGGAATGATTAACTTTTTCAGGCCAGGTTATCTTTCTCCTCTAGCCTGTTCGACATTTTCTTTGTTTTCCTTGCTCTCAAGAGGAGAAAGAAAAATCAATTCTATTTGCGTTGCAACAGTCCTAAAGACAAAAAGTAATAAAAGGGGTCTATTTGTGGGGTAGGGCTGAGGGTATGTTTTGTGTGTCAGGCTACAGCACTACATTTGTGTGCCCACAGTGCAGAATAACCTTGGTCCACTCCAGGGAGAGCCCCCAAAGTGCAGGTGTACTTGGGAATGTTGAGTTTGTAGACTTAAAGTGTGTGGGAGCTAAAGGACCCCAGAGGCCTTCTGTTCCCACTCTTCATCTATGAATGAAATACCCGAGTCTTGGAGGGGGCAAGTGACCATTCCAGTTGTGAGCTGGTCAGGGATGAGGCCCAGGCTGACTGAGAAAGTGAATCTTCTACCACTCAGCCCAGAACCCTTTGCTTCTAACCATGTATTCTCAGAAGGGAGTATTTGAAACTGTGAGACCTTCCAAATCCAGCACTTCCAATCCCCTAAGGAAGATTTCTTTTTAATCTGGCCCTTTAGACTATTCAGATGCTTTTATTAATCTTCTATTTTGTGTGTGTGTGTATGTGTGACTTTAAGTAAATAATTTGCTTGCCCTTCAAGGACTTTAATTGAACTGTAAAAATAAAGATAATAATCTGGTCCCCCCCTTCTTGTTTCATAAAGGCTTCCTGATGTTGTAAAATGTATGACTCTGATTAGAAAGGAAAAGTAATTGTTTTGCATAAAAAGCAAGATAGACTATCATAGTTTTAATAAAAATTCTCAAATTAATTCAATGTGATTTAATGGGGACACTAAGTCCATGAAAGTTGTCTGACTAGGTTTCAGATCTCAGCCCTGCCATTTTCTTTTTCTTTTTCTTTTTCCTTTTTGAATATTTATTTATTTATTTACTTATTTTGGTTGCACTGGTTCTTAGTTGTGTCAGGTGGGCTCCTTAGTTGTGGCTTGCTGGCTCCTTAGTTGTGGCCTGCAAACTCTTAGTTGCAGCATGCATGTGGGATCTAATTCCCTGACCAGAGATCAAACCCGGGCCCCCTGCATTGGGAAAACGGAGTCCTAGTCACTGAGCCACGAGGGAAGTCCCAGCCCTGCCATTTTCTATGTTACTTTGAGTGAATTACAACCTCCCTGAGCCTCACTTTCCCTGTGTGGATAAAGAGAATGAGAATACTTAAAGCATTATTATGGCAATTAAGTAGGATAATATATGTAAAGGACCTGATACATGACACCAGCAGTGCATAAAGATTCCTTTTTTTAATCAATGCTAAATATATCCCTTTTTTAAAAAATTAATTTTCATTGGAGCATAGTTGATTTACAATGTTGTGTTAGTTTTGAAGATTTCTATAACTCCACATCCTTGCCAAAACAGGGACTGATCCAGCTATTAATTTTTACTAATCTAATAGGTTCTATCAAAATAAGGATTTTGTTTCAGAGACAGAAACCCTCTGCCAAGGTTCAACCAGAGAAACAGACCCAGTAGGAGACATGTATTAAGTGATTTAATGCACAGAATCTGCATATACAACTGTGGAAGATGGCAGGTCTGAAATCCACAGGGCAAATCTTCAGGAAGGGCAGGCTGATCCTCCAGTCAGTAGGCAAAACGTCTTCCTCAGGGACACCCTAGTTCTGTTCTTAAGGACTTTCAACTGACTGGTTCATGCCAACCCAGATTATCTAGCTCCTTTACACACGGATAAAATCAACTAATTATAGAGGTTAATCACAGCTACAAAATACCTTCACAGCAGCACTTAGTATTTGATTGAATAACTGGGTACAGATTGACACATAAAACTGACTACCACATAGTCCAACTTGTATTTTAAGGAAATCATTCTGGGAATAGGAGGATGGCTGAGTTGAAGGAGAGAGAACCTGGAAGCAGAGAGACCAATAGAGAAACCAGAGCATTACCTTAAGGGAAGGGTGGTGAGGACCTGAATTAAGTAGTGGCAGCTGAGGTAGAAAGTCAGACGTGATTTGAAAGGCAAAGCTCAGCTTGTTGAGAGTAAGTGACCTGTTATGAATAGGGTTGAGAAGAGAAGGAGAAGAATGGGCAGGATCGGGGCTGGTACCGAGCTTTCTGCTTGGTAGACTGTGTGGATGTGGTATCATTGACCAAGAAGGAAAATACATGGAGAGGAAAGAGTAGGCTTTAGGCAAGGTGATGGATTTATTTTTTAACATAACCAAGTGTGAGATGCTGTGGAACACCCAAATAGAACTACCTGGTGGGAGATTGGCCTGCAGACTTTTAGCTCTTTAGAGAGGTCAGAGAGTTTCTGTAAAGAGAGGTTAGTGAAGCAGATCTCCTTAAGTAGTTTTTTTGTGTGTGTATATATGGACAGTGTTCCTGCTAAGTGACTTTGCTATAAGGTGGGCTGTTGTGACGCCTTTGATAATGTCACATTGGTGTGCCCATTCTGTGATTATTCCTGCTGCTGCAGTAACTTAGTGCAGAGCAGAGACTGCTTTCCTGGTCAACTTTTGCAAGGACCCAGCCGTCGTATAAGACTTTCTCCCTAGAGGTCAAGATGCCATTGCGAGGCTTAGGTCCTCGGTAGGAGCCCATACCTATGAAGGCTCTGTCTCCTGAGGAAAATCTGGGATGGAGTCACTAATTTCTGGGGAGTGACCTGAAAGCACATGCACAAAGCATGATTAATGACCACTGCCCCTGAAAATAAGGCCATCCCAGGCAGGCTGTCTGGGAAGAAGCACCCTCTGTTCTCCCAATTTCCAGCCCTAAACCTCCTCTGAACAGATCTGCAGATAATGGGTGGGGACTTTGTGCACCGGGAGGTATGGGAACATGGGGACGAAGAAGGAGTGAACATTCACTGAGCACTCCTACGTGCCACGCGGTGTGCTGGGCACCTCCATAATGATGACGATGGAACGGTAACAACTAACATTCACCAAGATTTGCCTTGGTGCGTATGGCATGTATGGTTTATTTTCTTCTGTTTAATTGTCACAACAACCATGTAAGATGGGTACCATTAAGAACCACATTTTAGAAATGAAGAAATCAAGGCAGAGAGATGAAGTGACTTGCCCAGGGTCGTACAATTAGTGGATATCTTAGGTGGGTTTTGAAAAAACAGTTCTGATTCCTGTCCCTGGTGCTGTCATTTGGGGGAGCAGGACTACAGGCCTCTTTCTCTTACAGTTCTTACAGATTTCTGCCTTCACAACTTGAAGGAGCGGATGGGTTGGAGGCAGCACTGGGTGGGGATTAGGACACTTAGGTTCCTCTCCCAGCCTCTCTCTGTCTTTGGACCTTAGACCTTAACCTTTTGTTAAGGTTCATCATCTATAAAGTAGAGATACTAACATCTGAGGGTCACATGAAGAAATTGCTAGGAAAGTATTTTTGTAAACTTTGGGGGTTACTCTGTTGCATCTGTACCTACTGCCCTGCTTTTTAGAACATCCTCTTGCCTGTTATCTTCCCCAACCCTGACTCCTCTCATCCTTTATTATGATTTATGACATTTTTACCGCTTAAGAGTCTCTGATAATCATGCCTTGAGGCAGGAGGCCACTAAAATTCTTACATAAATAATTTCACCTCCCTGAGTCAGCTGAAGGGGGCGGGGAGGTATAGCAGATTTAGTGGCTGCTGAAGCTATGCCCTAGAGAAGTCTTCTTGTCAGTCACAGGAGTGAACCATTCAAATGGCTGCTTTGCTGAGTCCTTCCCAGAGCCATAAGGCAAACTGGATAGCAGTGTTGCTTTCATCACTCACTAAGCCTAAAATGAAGCTCAGCCTCTTACTTTGAAATGTAGCAGCCATATGTATTTGAAAGAGCATGGATTCTAGAGCCAGCATTGCCACCTACTAGCTAAGTGACCTTGGGCAAGTCATATTGCCCAACTGGGCCTCAATTTCCACGCCTGTAAAGTGGGATTAATAAAACCTGCCTCACAGGGTTGTTGTACAGCTCAGATAAGATCGTGGGTATAAAGGGCCCAGCGTGTACCAAATGCTCATTAGAGTCTCAGTAATTCTTACTTCCCTGAGTCTCTGAGCTGTAGGAGTGAGCACCTTGGGGAGGTCGATTTGATGAGCAGTGAAACAGTCTGGTTTCCAGAGTGCAAAGGCAGAGGACTCAGTAATAGACATTTGAATCACAGTTCTATTTTTGGTTTGATCCAGTCTAAGGTTTAAAAATGTAGTGCCTTCCTCATGTGTCCCTCCTTTCTGTGTAAGCCATGGAGGGTCGGGTGGGGAGGGGATTGCCCAGCTTCTCCTGCCTTGGCCGTCCGTCTTTCTCCTCATTGGAATCCAGCATGGTCGCCTTGGTAACTATCAGCTTCAAGGAAATCCATGCCAATACTTGAACATGAGTGTTTTACTCTACTCTTCATTCTTCTAGTCTTTACTCTAGGTTCTCTCACTGCCAAACTGGCCTTCAACTTAAAACTTTGGAGGAATTTCATCCATCACCCCTGCCCACGTCCACAGTGTGGCTGACTTCCTGCATTTAGGGAGTACAGCAGTAAATATTTTTCCAGCAGGTATTGTTCTCAAGATGCACATGCCCCGTGGAGCCCTCCAGCCTCAGAGCACTCGTGCAATGTAGAAGAGGGATGCAGACCACTGGGCACCCAGGAGGCACATAAGAAGAAGAATAATAGCAAATGTTATTTCATGTCTTCCTTGCAGCACCTCTCTGGTAGGCTGAAATATGGTTTAGTGGCTAAGAGCACAGGATTTCAAATCAAAGAGAAGAGGGTTTGAATCCTAACTCTACAACATAACGCTGTATGACCTGGGGCAGATTACTGAACTCCTCTGAGTGTAGGTCTCCACATCTGTCAGCTGGGGAGATAATAGTCCTCATCCCACAGGGCTGTGAGGGTGAGTGGCAGAATGCATGTAGAGCCTCAGCACAGGGCCAGGTACATAGTAAGCATGTAACGAAGTAACTGTGGCATCAGTTTACAGTAGAGGAAACAGCAGCCCAGGGAGGTTAACTCATTTGTCCAAGATAGGCATTATCCCTATTTTATGTAAAAGGAAACTGAGGCTGAGAGGTCAAGGATCTTGCCCAAGGTTATACAACTAGTAAGCAGCAGAATTTGAACTTTAAACCAGGTTTCCTGATGTTTTACCAGAAGCCTCTGGAAAACTGGAATAAACACCCCAAACCCATTTGTAACTGGCCCCCTGGTGATGGAGTCCCAGCCCAGCCTCCCTTCTGCTGAATCCCTCTTTCCAGACATGGGTGCTGGTGAAAGATGTGTGTGTCTGCACACAGACACTTGTATACAAATACATACATCTAAGTGATGGAGCAGGAAAATGTCCTGGGAGACCATGATTCCCCAGAGTGCTCCAGGGATGTAGTGTTTTGGTTAATGGATTTTTCTGAGTATTAACCCTTTGGCTTCAGTTGTTGTTGAGAGTCATTTTGAAATGCATTGCAGCCATTCACTTTCTAATGCTAGAAGGGGCTATCTAGTGAGCATAATTAAATCCTCCTTAAATGACAGAGAGTCTTGGCAGGGTCTCGAGTCATCATCGGAATGACCAGTCGTGATGTTCAGGACTCGAATAACAATCTGTACTTATGTCTGGGTCTCTTACACTCATTGTATCATGTAATCATGGCAGCAGCCCTGTATGTGTGTTGGGAGCAAGGGACAGGCTGGGGACATAATGATCTCCATTTCACATGGGAGAAAACCAGGACTCAGCACGAATGTCTTATCGGGGATCATATAGCTTGAGAGTAGTAGAGCTAGACCTGAAATAACATTTGCCAGGACAGGGCAGTAAAGCAGAAAAAACAGGTTTTTGAGTCAGACATACCTGGGTTTAAATCTCAGTTTTGACACTTACTAATAGTATTGACCTTGAGCAAGTTACTTAGTCTCTCAGGTCCCAACATTTCTCATCTATAAAAACAGGGAGAATAATAGTTCCCTTGCTGCAATTAAGTTTATTCCAAGTATATAATGCATGTAAAGCAGCTAACATTGTGCCTGGTCAGAGTAGGTCCTTAGCACATGGAGACTATTATTCTGCCTCCTAATCCAGCGCTCTTTCTATTCTACCACGATGTCCGCTACTGTGATGTGGAAGGTCCAGGGAAATGGACTGACCTGTCTTGAGCCCATCAAACCCTAGAAGTGCCTTTTCAAAGTAATGTATTCTCATTAGCTTTAGGAGGGTGGGGGTTTTGCTTTCTTTCTTTCTCATAACAGAGGCCTGAGAGACTTTTTATTCATAGGTAAACTTAAATAATTTAACATTAATACAAGAGGTGCTGGCAAAGCAATAAAGTATCATATATGGATGTTATTGATAGTAAATGCCCATAGTCTGGAAATGCTTTTTTGATCATGTAGGTCTGCCTTTTAAAAATATGCGTAGAATTTGACTAGGAGAACAGGAGACATTTCATTTAGGGTCAGAGGTCTGAAGGTAAGACAGTGTAAGATATGCTTGACTTGGCTAGAACAGAAACTGTAATATAAGGGGAGCATACATGATGAGGTTGGGAAAAAAGGCTCATATATAGAGCTTCACATGTGCATGTAAACACACACATAATACTCTCATCGCCTACCCACGTACATTGCTCAGCTAAAGTCCTTAGTTGGAAGTGATCAGAGGCATTGGCTGAATAGATCTTATTGCACTCAGCCTTGATCTGTAGGAAGGTGATGTGATATAGCAGAAAGAGCCCTGGACCAGGAGTTAGGAGATTCCAGTATTGCTCTTGGTTCCATCCCCATTCAACAGTGTGACTTGGACGAGACATGAAATCTCCCTGGGCCTTACCTCCTCATTTATAAAAATGGGCCACTTTCAGAAAATCCTTTGGAATTATTTATGAAGAGCCTTGAAGATGTCCATTCACTTTCATTTATTATTTCGTATCCTGAAACTGTCTCCTAAGGAAAGATCTTAAATATGGAAAAAGCTTTATGGTTAAAGATGTTGATCCTAGCATTTTATAATTATTAAAATTAGAAGTTGCCTAAATGTCCAACAATTGGGATTAAATAAATTTATGGACCATCTTCTTGACTAATTTGCTTTATTTACTAAGAGTAACAGCATTGGTCACATAAAAAGGAAAACAAAAAGGCATATATAAAAAAAAATAATGGGAGAATCATATTTTCCAATGTAAGCAACATTCTTGATGTCCTCTGGGATTCTTCACAGTCTGGCCCCAGCCATTCGCCCAGCATCCCTGTGCCACCATTTACCTTATATGGCAAACTCACTATGGCGACCTTAGGATATTTCCTAACAAATGCCTTTTTTCTTTGTATGCTTTTGTATGTCCTATTCATCCCTCTTGAAATGCCCTCCCTCCCTGTCCAGCAAGTGAACACCTGTTCTCCTTCCAGTCCAGCTTTAGATTTCTCCAACTTCCTAGAAAGGATCAATTGCTCCCTCATCTCTGTTCCTGTACATTTCATAAGGGGCCTCTAACACCTGTGTCTCGTGTTAGTCTTCTGTGTCTGTGCCTGTCCTTCTCTCTCCACACAGAGCCTGGACGTCTCTTGAGAATCAAAACTGCTTATGGCCAAATCCCCTGTACTTAGCAGAGGGCCTGGCATTTAATGGGCACTCAATGTGTGTTGATTGAATTACTTTTCACTTTTTAACTTTACTTTCTGTTTTTTCATGTTTTCTGAATATTTTGTAATGACCCTGCATTATGCTTATAATGAAAGAAGAAAACACTAATTCATTCATCCATTTATTTTTAGGGAGGTGACCTTTATTCAAAGGTTCTCAAACCTGGCAGTGCCTCAGAGTCACCAGGAAAACTTATTAAAATGCAAATTCCCACATCCCTAGGCAGGCTTCCCAAACCGCAATCTCCAGAGCAAGGACCTGAATCAGTATTATTAACAAGCTACTTGGGTTATTGTGATGCTTAGTCATGTGTGGAACCCCTTGACCTAAGTACCTCTAAGGTGCTTTCAGCTTAGAATCTTCCTCCTTCTTGGAATGGCCTCCTGTCCCTTGCGACCCCTGCCATGAGAGGCTTTAGCATGAGGGCATTGTGGAGCAACGGGCCAGACAACGGAGAATAGCTGTAATAGCAGCATTATTGAGCACCTGTTCTATACCTTCTTTTATTCTGTACAACAATACTTTAAGATAAGTTTCAATATCTCCATTTTACAGATGAGAAAATTGAGGCAAAAAATAGTAAAGTGTCTTTCCCAAGGTTAAATAACAAGCATGCAGTGGAGCTCATATTTGAATTCCGTTCTCTCAGATTTCAAAGCCTACGAACCAGAACCCCCCTTACTGTCCCTTCTCTGCCCCCCACTGAAGGTATCCCAGCAGTGCCAGGTGCAACCCTGCTGTGTGCAGATAGGCCAGGTGGGGTGGGGTGGGCCCTGGAGCCCCTGCCCTCTGTGCAGACGTGTGGGATCAGCATGCTTGGGCAGCCGTGTGCCTCGGAAGCGGGGGCTCCTGCTCACCAAATGTGCTCTGACACCCACCCACCTGCTTACCGGGTGCAGTGAAGCAGCGGAATTCAATTTGCGGCAGTGACCTAAGAGGGACTATTTTTAGTAAGAAAGTAGGTCAGGGGCTGCAGCGGTGCTGCCTGAGAAATGAGCAGCCTCTCCTCTCACCAGGAGGCTTGTTCGCTTCTCATGCAGCCGGTGTGGAGGTGAGAAAGGCAGACCTGACATCCTCACATGACCACAGTCATAATCGTCACTGTGGAGCCACTGGGAGGAAACACACACACATCTAAGGCACAGAGGTTCTTGTCTGGGTTTGCCTAGGGTCCTGGCGCCAATCTTCCTCAAGAAATTAGAATCCCTTCAGGGAACATCTTGAACATGATAGGAGGCTCATATATTGTGTTCCCGCTGCATACCAGCTACTGTTCTGGGTTTGATACGCATTATCTCATTTAATCCTTGCAAATACCTCTGCAAAGCAGGTATAATTATCCCCATTTTGCAGACGTGGAAACTGAGTCACAGAGAAATTGAGACTTACACAAGATCACACAGCTCATGTGTGGTGGAGCCGGATTTTGAATCCTGTGTCAAGACTTCAAAGCTGATGACCAGATGACCAGTCCATCAAACCATGCTGGAGGTGATTTTTTTAATTACCACTCTAGCTCTGCCCCATTTAGCTTGGTACTTCAGAGAAAACAGTACAGAGATGGCCTCCTCCAGCTGGACTTAGTGAGTCAGACAACCTTCTCCTTCCAGGACGTGAAAGGGTACGCAGACCTCTTCCCCAGAGAGGAGAAGGTACATTTCTACATACTGCTGCCCAATCATTGAAGCCAGTAGTTGCCAAAAACAAACCAACCACCTGATTTCACTGGGCGTGGAGTGTCTCAAATGCTTGCTCTGCCACATATTAACTGCAGATCTGTGGCAAATTGCAGGGCGTTCATTGGCGATGCACAGGCGGACACGGGCTTGTGAACAGAATGCAGTAATTGACACATTGTGGTTCATTATGCGCAGCATGCAGGACTCTAGCGGAAGCCCACTTTGTGGCCAGAAGCCACTGGCACCACCAGCCTTGAGAATTTGTTCCTGGCTCTGTTCTGGCTCTCCAGCTGGAGAGCACCATACCTTCAGCACCAGAAGCAGTCTGGGGCTCCTGCCTTATCCTGCTCCCTCCAGGCAAGGAGTGAGGATATTTCCCCTGGCCCCCTGCATGATCTCCGAGGAAGGTTATTTGTTCACTCATTTATTCAACAGATGTTTTTGAACACGTGCCAGGCATGTCACAGAGAACAAGACAGTTGCTGCCCTCACAGAATAGAATTTACAGTCCTTCTCTGGGCCTTAGTTTACTTATCATCAAATGGGTAGGAAAGAGAGAAGTGAATTGCTCAATCTCTTCTAGCTCTAAGATTTCAGAATCTATGATTCTGGATTGTAAACATTTATTACTGAGTCATAGTGTCAATCTTAGTCATTTGTATCCAATGCCAAAGGAAAAAAATGAAAATCTAGAGTTTCAGAAGCGGATGGGAACCATGGACACAAGCTAGTTCAATTTCTTCAGTTACAGACGAGAAAAATGAGGCTAAAAGAGGAGTGTGACTTTTCCAGTATATCAGTGGCAGAGTCGGGCCGGGGAGGCCAGTGCCAGCTGAACCCAAGCCTCACCTCCAGCCTTCTGAAGGCTGCCTCCTCTCACAGCGGTGCTGATGAGCCCCACCTCAGATCCCTTTCTCCATCTGGCTTCTCTAACACCGAGCTCTCCTGAGTCTCTCCTTCCTACATCTCTAACGCCTGCTCCTGGGCTCCCTTACCAGCCTCAGAGCCTGCGGCCTGCAAGTAGAAGAGGAAGGATTAGCTCTGCCTCAGAGGTAGCTCACCTGGTAGCTGAGCCTCAGAAGGTGAATAGAATTGGAATTCATTATGCCAAGACCTCCAAAAAGATGGCCTAAGAAGGAGGGGAAGCAGAGCAGCTAGAGTTTGTTCTGAGTTCTCAAACAAGCAGATACAGGCAAGCCACCGTGAACCTGAAAGGGAAGGGGAGCCAGTGGAGGTGGCCGGGGAGCAGCTGCTCCTTGAGCTCACTGAAGCCCTGCAGAGGGGCCAGCCTCCCCTCATGCCGCAGAGCCCCTCTGTACCTCTGCCCTTTGCCTGAGTCCTCCGTTTAGCTTGTGAAAAGAGTCTCAAGCTGGGAGGGACTGGGGATCTTTCTGATGACCTAGTGGGGCAAGGGGATTGAGTTTACTGCAGAGAATTCAGCAGTGGAAGGCTCAACACTTTTTCAGTGACCAGAAGGTCACTCTAGGTGGAAGCAGATGCTGTGGGTAGACAAGGCTGTAGCCAGCTCCTAAAGTACCTGCTTGTGGTTTTCCCCTTCTCTCCATCACAGTCTGGGAACCAGTACTTTGAAGCACTTGATTAATAAAGTTTTCTGCACTATAATGGTGGTCAGAGGTAGGAGGGTAGGTCAAACGTAGGTCAGAGGTGAGTAGAGGATGAGAATACTGTTCTTGACTATGAAAACCTATATCCATTTTGTGTATCCGTGTATAATTTTAGTCTCTTAAATTGATCTGTATTATTTTGCACACTGTACTTTTGTAGAATATAATTTTCTAGTAATATCATGTAACATCATCCATAAAGAACTGCCTGATCCATGTACATAAAATGTCATCTGTGCACTTATAAATGTGTCTATTGTGCTTAAAAATAAATCATTCTGAATTTTTGAAAGATGACTTCGAGTCATTCGGCTGTGAGCTGGAAACATGAGTCTGAAGCACCGAGTCTCGTTTGTCCTTGGGCTGGTCACTTTCCCTTTCTGCCCCTCTGCTCTCGTACCTGCGGAGCAAGGATGGATCATTGTGGTTTTGCTCACCTGGCCTGTGAACCAGTTCTATCGAATCACTTGAGATGATTGTTAAATGTACAGATTACTGGGCCCAGTTGCAAATCTGTAGAATAGGGAGTTGATTACTTGGAAATTTTTAGTTCTAATGACCCTCCAGGTGACTCCATGTCGTGCAGCCAGGTTTGGAATAGTTATCTTCCAAGAACCCCACTGGTTCTGTTATAGAGTCTTCTGCCTTCTCTTGCTCAGTTGTTCTTATTTTCTCTTATCCTTTTTTCCCTAGAGAGCTCCCCTCACTAGACTGTGAACCTCTGTGGAGCAGGGGCCGTAACTTGCCTACCTCTGTATCCCTGGAATCCAGTACAATGCCTGGTACACGGGAAGTGCTTACTAAGCAGAAGGAGGGAATGAATGGGCTTTCGTGGCTTCCCTACCATTTGTGCACATCCAAGTAGTTTCCGTAATTTTTCCTGTAGACTCAGTCATTATACATCTTCTGATATGATAAAATGGAAAAAACCGAGATTTTGGAAACTAACAAAAATGGTTGTGAATCTCAGTTCCACCTCTTACTGTATAGTAGTTTATTCCAAGTCATTTAATCTCTTTAAACTGCAGAGTCCTTGATTGTGCAATAAGGATAATAGCGCCTGTTTCTCAAGATTGTTGTAAGGACTAACTTACTACATGAGAATATGCATGTAAAAGTGCTTGACATTAAGTAGGAACTCAAATACTTTAGTTGCTTTCTTCCTTTGCATGGTAAATGACAGGAAAAGAAGGGATGGAGACTGAGAAGAATGGATCATTCCCAGGCCAGCCACTGAGGATGAAATATGGTCTTTTGTCATCCCCTGGCTTCCTGGGACCCAGAGGTTCTGACCGAGGCCCAGGCAGCTTGGTAGCCCCCTACTTGCTCAGTCCTGAGCACATCAGAATTTGGACTTAGAATCTCCTGACTCCAAATGCAGTGTATGCTTTCTATTACTCTGCTACAGGGAGGTAGGAAAAGAAATAGCAGAAGAAATTCAAGGAACTATTATAGGTTTGGGCTCCCCATGCAGGCCTGATGTCTGGGCTTGCAGTGAGAAACTCAAGTTCATTTAGAGTGGTTAGTTTCCAGGGCCAAAGATCTTTGGGTTGGTTTTGTTAGCACATCAGCTCCCCTCTCCACACACTCTGTGTTGGAACTGCCACAGCGTGCTGCTTTCCATAAAAGTCTTATTTTTTTGGCCATACTTCTCCGCTTGCAGGATCTTAGTTTCCCAACAAGGGTTCAAACCCATGCCCTCAGCAGTGGAAGCACTAAGTCCTAACCACTGGACTGCCAGGAAATTCCCCATAAAAGTCTCTTTCAAACCAAGTCCAGCTATTTTGGCCCCCCAAAGGCAGCCAGATTAGTTATCCTCTGGGAAAAATGGTAAATGGTTATCCCTCCCCACAATGCCTTCAGCACCACAGTAACAACAATAGCCACCCTTTCCCGAGTGCCTCCTGTGCTGAATCTTCACGACATCACCTTCAGTAGGTATCATTAGCTCCATTTTACAGGGGAGCCCGTTGTCATTAAGACTGTAGACTTTAGGGTTAGACTGAGGTTCAAGTCCTGGTCCCACCATGTTTTAGCCAAGCCTCTCTGAGTCTCAATTTCTTCATCAGCAAAATAGGATTAGTAATGTATACTTCACAGTACTATGAGGACTGCGTGAATGCGACATGCATGGTACTTGACATAGTGCCTAACACGTGGTAAGGAAATCCTCCACCAACGTAACCGTGGTGATGATGACCCATGACGATGATGGTGACAATGCCATGATCTCTTGATCTGTAGAAGGTAGGTCATAGTAGCTGCTAGCGGGATGAGGAGAGATGACAACACCCCCAGCAGTTCCTCAGACAAACTCCAAGAGAACCTCAGGAATGGTGTTGGCAAGGAACCTGGTGTGATTGGTTGGAATAAACTCAGAGGAGAGCTGTATTTTATGTATTCATTCAGTGTATTTTTATTGACTACCTACTATGTGTCAGGCCTTGTGCTAAAAGCTAGAGATACAATAATGATACAACAGATATGATATCTGCCTTCAAGGAGCTTACGGTCTCATGGGAGAATCAGACACTGTTAAAATAATTACACTAGGTTAATTATTAAAATAATTATAAAATTACAAATAGGATAAATGCTATGAAATAAAGGGAAAGGTTGCCATGAGAGCATATAACAGGGGTCCTGACCTACTTCAGGGGTAGTTTTACTGAGGAAGTACCATCTGAGTCGAGATTTGGAGGATCATTAGGAATTTATTAGGTGAGGGAGTGAGTGAAGTGGGGAGAAGCTTGCTAAGCACATGGACCAATATGGCCCCTAAGGTGAGAGGCAGCTTAGTGCTTTCAGAGAACTGGGAAGGTCAGTGTGACTTGAGTATAGAGAGTGGGGAAGAGTATGAGGTTGGAGAGGGAGATCAGGGCCTCGTTGAGGATTTTCTTCTCTTTATTTTAAGAACATGGGGACCATTAGAGGATTTGGAGCAAAGGCTGTTGTATGTGTGTGTTGCACATGTAAGGAGCAATACGACCAATCTGGTATTTATAAGAGATCTTTTTGGCCGTGGTCTTGAGAATGGGTGGGAGGGTACAAGAGTTGCTGTGGGGAAATCAGCCAAGAGGAAGCTTTTGCTTTGGTTCCCCTCCCCCCCCCAAAAAAAATTAACGCTGGATTGGACCGAGTAGTGACATCAGAGGTGAGGAGGCAGAAGAGGTTTGAGATACTTAGAAGGTAAAATTGGCAGGACTTAATGATAGACCTATGAGGAAAGAGGAAGTATGAAGGACAGCTGCCGGGTTTCTGGATATACAAACGGATTATGACCTTGTCATTCTAAGCTTAAACAAACTAACAAATAAACTAACAAAGGAAGAAAAAGATAAGACCAGATTTGGGTAGAAAGAGCTGATTTTGAACACAGGGCACTTGAGCTGCCTTTTAAACATCCAAGTGTAGATGATCTGTACCTAGTGCTGCCAATGGTAAGACACAGTGACCTTGGAATGCCTTTGGGCACTCTGACCCACATCCAGCCTCTCTGAGGGTCAGGCTTGTTTACTCCAGTTGGTGTGAGGACTCATGATTTGCTTCTTACCCTTCATGATTCTGTTTCCTTACCAGAATATCCTGAAAAGAGGTGTCGAGAGCGAATTCAGCCCAAGGGAGGGATATGAACAGTCACGGAAGAGAGTCAGCTTCCCCAGAGGAAACAATTCAGATATTGATACACGTTATCTTAGGTTTTTTTTCCCAAAATCTGTGGTTGAGCTATTGTGTTTGATGTGTGTTCATTTTTTATTCATTTATTAATTAAAATATTTTCTATTAATATATATCTACAATGTGGCAGACACGATGCCAAGTCAGAAAGGACTTTGGGACTTTGGTTCTTTGGAAAAGTGTCATCCCCAGAACCTTTCTGGCATTGCTGTTCTTGTGATCAGAAAGAAACCACACAGGATGCTGCCCTGTCTCTGAATACTAAATCTCCGGGATGCTGACTGCTGACTTTTATCAAGGGGCACATCCTTGACTTCAGAGAGTTGGTTTATCCGGGGCTCCCTCTGCAGCTGAGACTCCCAGATCTGTCAGTGGGCCTCTTCTCTTTCATACAGTCTCCCTAGACAGGATTTGCATCAATGCCAGTTATTCACTTTGAAAGGGGCTCAGCTGGGCAGCCTGAGCTCCACCCCCCACGCCTACGCCTGGGCCATGTGTTCCGGTTTGCTGTCTGAGAGCATCTCTCTGTGTCCAGGTGAGGATGAGAGAAGTGGCAGTGCAGGCTTTGTGTCCTCATCTGCAGTAGCCGAGGAAGTGGGGCTGGCAGGCAGAGAGGGGAGAGTGGAGGAGTGACTCATGCAGCCCTGGCACCACACGATGTGATCTGTGAATACCCGTGTGCAATAGATACATGCTCTAAGAACATTTGCCTTGTGAATGTCCTTAAACTCACGAGCCACATGAATTCAGGACAGTGATGACCATCATGAAAGGGAGCATCGTGTCCTTTCAAGAATCCTCTAGTATATTTAACATGCAGTGCAGTGAGGGAGGGGAGAATCTATGCCAGTTTAGGCACTCAGGGGAAGTTGACTTTCCCTATGTCAGTGGAACAAAGAACTTCATACACCTGGAGTGGATAGTGAGTCCCTGTTTAGGGGAGGCGTTCCTGCAGAGGGTGACCATGTGTCAGGTGGGACAGAGAGACTCCTTCCCAGGGTGGGATGGTAGACTGAGAATTGCTTCTCTAAGATTCTCTGATTCTTGGCTTTGCCTTTCATCTTGAAAAGTAAGTCTGCCTTAAGCAAGTCTGCCAAGGACAGAGGTGTCCTTGAAGTCAGAAGGACCTCAGGTAAATCCCAGCTCCACCTCTCCTAACTGTGTGACTTGAGTGAGTTGTCGTCTGAACCTGCTTCTCCTGGTCTGCAAAACCAGGTCCATAATACTTTGCAGTTTGTGTGTATGAGGGTCAAATGAGTTAAGCATAGCAGCCAGCACCCCAGGATGTGGGACAGGGAGAAGCTTTGTAGAGCCCCTGATCAACTGCTTCAGATCAGCTGTCAACTGTGGTGTGTGCACGTGGCCTGGGTCTGCACGCTCTGCTCACAGAGAACATTCATTGCTCCCCAGTGCACAAAGGCAGGGCATGTGTCAGCTCGCTGGCAGCCTGCAGTGAGCTGGGACACACTGTCCTGGTTCTGCCTGAGGAGACACGGGCTCAGCAAGCAGTTAGACCACCTGGTTCAAGTTTCCCCAGAGAACTCAGTCCTGGTTACAGAGAAATCCTTTCAGGTTCCGAGGACGGCATGTTGCTGCAATCTGACCCCTGTAAGAATTCTGACTATGTCCCCTTCTCAGGCCAGCTCTTTCCTAAAGCTGATTTTATGAGGAGTTACTTTCCTAACATGTGGGATAAAATCCTGATGCGTGTTTCTGATGGTGTCTTGGGAGATTTACACTGTTTTTATTTTCCAGGGGAGCATTAACGAGATGTGGACTAGCCTTTGGATGGAGCTAGCCCAGTCACTGTCAACTCAAGGCCATTTTCTGCCTGCAAAATCCTTGCCTCCCCAGGCAGGGCTCTGGCTTCATAGGTCACCATCTAGCACACGTGAATCATGCCAACCCGAAGACGCGTGTCCCGGTTCAGGGCGCCCATCACAGTCATCACGGTTTCCATCTGCGCACACAGTGCAGGTTTATATTCACTGGTTGTTTTCTCCTCCACCATCCCTGCAGGCTCTGTAGGGTGGAGCTCTTGGCCCCTTTATTCACATTAGGAGAACGTGGGTCTTAGAAGGTGCAGTAATTTGTCTGATGTCGCGCATCTAATTATTGGCAGAGCCGTTTTTCAAATCTGGTCTTTTAAGGGGCAGGCTGAAAGAGTGAAAACACCATCCAGCATGTGCATCTAACCTATATCATTCATGAGCTGTGTGATGTTGCACATACTAGTCATTAGTATTGTAGACGGTTATCAATATTAGCCATAACAGTAAAGTTTCCAAAGCAATCAGCACAGTGATAGGTGCTCTACATCATATCTCATTGCATTCTCACACTAGACACAAGAGATGGGTTTTATTATTATCTGTTTTAAAGATAAGCACCCTGAAATTCAGAGAGCTAGAGTAACTTGTCTGAGCCTCAGTTTCTCTTTAAAATAAAGATATTAATACCTTCCTGGGAGGGTGATTACGAGGACTGAATGAATGTGTGTAAACTGTAGCACAGGGCCTACGATGGACGAGGCACTCAGTCAGTGCTTCCTTCCTTTCTCTAGTTCCCTCTCTGACTCCTAATCCAGTGATCTTTCCATTGCATCTCATTTAATCCACTTAGAAGCTGAGGTCATGCTGAAATCCTTTCATAGTTTTCTCTCTCACTCTCCCCCCACCCCGCAAAAGCCAGTTCAAGTCTCTGATCTGAGCTGTCTGTCAGATACCGCCTCTTTTGTCTTCTGCCAGTTCAGGAAACACCATCCTTTCCTGGCATGCTGCTCCACACCCCTGGCATTTGCCCCAGGGCTATGTTCTGGAACGCTAAAGCCTGCCCTGGCCTCTCCAGCCACAGGGCTCTCCCCTTTCCCGACTTCCTCTAAGGCAAATACAGGTTGTTTTCCTTAGTTTGGCATCTTGCCTGAATCCTTCATGTTGTTATGTTGTGTTTCATGAGGGTCAGCACATGGAAATGACCTGGAACCCAGGTCTCTTGACTTCCAGCGTCATGTTCTATAGCTTATTATTTAATATTTAAGAGACACACACTAGGTCATGATGGAAAAAAAATAGGAGCCCCATCTTTGGGCATCCTCAGAAATGTGTTTATTTGTCTCTCAATAAATGTTTATTTATTTAGCACCTGCTCTCAGCCAGGCCCTGGGTGTGGCAGTGAAGGAGGCAGGCAGGTCTGTTCTTCGTGGAGCTTTCATGGAGCTCACATTCTAGGGTGGGAGGTAGAGAATAAAAATGTAAAGTAAACTGGAAAGATAATTTTAGATTTTAAGTGCCATGAAAGAAATTAGTTGGGCTGCAGGGTAGAGAGTACCTGGGAGGTGTTTTGTACACTTTGCATAGATAGGGTGGTCAGGGAAGGGCTCCTTGATGAGGTGCCATTTTGAGCTGAGATCTCCCAGGAAAAGCTGGGGCAGGAGCATTCCAGGCAGAGGGAGCAGTGAGAACAAAGATCCAGGGGTGGAAAGGGGTTGGCCATACGAGGAATGCAATTGTGATCGGGAGGACTGGGACACAGCGCGCCAGAGGGAGGAGGGAGAAGGTCAGAGGGCAGGAGCTGGAGGATGTTGGGCCCCGGAGGCCACAGAGAGTTTGCATTTTTTTCTAGGATCAGTGGGAAGCCACTGAAGGGCTTCAAGCAGAGGAGTGATGCTATCTGAAAGATAACTGAGGTGGCTAAGTGGAGAATGGATTGTAAAATGTGAACAGTGAAGCAGAGATACCAGTGAGCAGGCTTTTACAATAGCCCAGGAGAGTTGACAGTGGCCTGGACTGGGTTATGACGGAGGCAGAAGCACATCAAATTGTATAGATTATGTTGAAGTTAGGACAGCAGGGCTTGGTGAAGGATTAGATGAAATAATACATTCTGCTCAATCTATTCAGTACCCAATTAGTGTAAATCAAAGTGATCCCTAGTTTCAGTTCCTAAACTGAGGATTGAGGGGGACGACAGACATCAGGCAGTGGATAGACTGGGGAGGTGATGGACCTGACTGCCAGGATGTACCTCTGCAAGTTTGAGAGACCATAGGTAGAGGCTGGTCCTTGCATCTCTGAAAAACAGCTTGGAGGAGTGAAAGGGGGAGATTTTTCAAAGAATTCGTTCATTCAGCAGTCCTATGGCAAGTGCCTTATCTGTGGTTGGTGTTCTGCCGGCTGTGAGTAAATAGCTCTGCTTTTTAGCACCTCCCTTCTCTTGGGGGAGGTAGAAATGTAAACAGGCAAATCTCAGTGAGTCAGGATAATGACAAAGGGATGAACAAGGGGATGTGGGAACATGAGGGAGAGGACTTTTCATAGCGGAAGTAAGGGAGGGCCTCACAGAGAAATTGGGCATCAAAGGGGGTAAGAGAAAGAACATTTCAGAAAAGGCCAGCATTTGCAAAGGCCAGAATCCTGAAAGACAGGGGTATATTCAAGAAACAGAAAACAGCTGAGTTGTGGCTGGGATTTAGAGTCTGTGGTGGGGAGGTACAGGCTGGCATGTAAGGTCGTCGACTGTACTGCAAAGTGCCTCGTGTGCCCTATTGAGTGTATTGGACTTAATCCTTTACACATCCAGGAACCAATGGAGGTCTTAAAACCAGGGTCTAGAGAATGGAAAGCGAATAGCTACCCCACAGACTGCCTATCAATCAAATCCCCATTCCTTGCTGTGTCTGGATGCAGCCTCAGAAACATTCTTAACACAACACTCCAGACAGTCACTTCCAGTCAACCAGAATTGGCAGGGGGCAGGGCCTATTTGCCATTCCCCGAAGAAGATGAGTCTGTGGATGAGTTTAAAGAGAGAAGTGTTCTAGGACTAAAAGCTACCTTTTACAGTTATCTCATCAGCCACAAGTATAAATTGCCTACATTGTGTACTGACCTGGAGAACGGTCAGAGAGAACGCAGCATCCCTACTGTTGATGGGAGAGTGGCTGTTGGGCCAATGAAAGAAATAACAGTCCAGCGTGAAGAAACATATTTCTGAGTGTGGCCATGATTGTATGAACTCCAAGGGGCAGTGCTGAGGCAGAAAGTAGCAGGCTTTCAAGGAATCCTGATCCACTAGCCCTTAAATGGATGCACTTGACCTGTAGGGAAGTGCCGTGTTTTAGTAAATGCAAGGCCTCCTTGTCCAACTGACATTGGTCCTTTTCCCCAGAAAGCTCTGTTGAAAAGGCCACATCGGGGAAAAAAAGATGGCGGCGAAGTAGAGAGACGTGGAGTGCATCCCTCACCACAGATGCATTGGGAATGCACGGAAGGACACAGTCATTCCCACAGAGAACCAGCTGAACACCAGCAGACGGCCTCGGACACCGGAAAGGGCTGCGGAGAACCTGACATAGCCGGACAAGCAACCCCAAAAGCTTGGACAACCATGAGGAAACAAAGAAACACCATGCAGGCAAAGGAGCAGGAAAAAAACCCACAAGACCAAATAAATGAGGAGGAAATAGGAAAAATGCCTGAAAAAGAATTTAGAGTAATGATAGTAAAAATGATACAAAATCTCGATAACAAATTAGAGAAAGTACAAGAAACAGTTCATAAGAACTCAGAAAAACAAACAGCAATGGATAACAAAATAACTGAAATTAAAAATACTCTACATGCTCTAACCAGCAGAATGACTGAGGCAGAAGAACGAATAAGTGAGTTGGAAGATAGAATGGAAGAAATAAACGCCACAGAGCAGGAAAAAGATAAAAAAATAAAAAGACTAGAAGACAGCCTCAGAGACCTCAGTGATAACATTAAGCATACCAACATTCGAATTATAGGCATCCCAGAAGAAGAAGAAAACAAGAAAGGGTCTGTGAAAATATTTGAAGAGGTTCTAGTGGAAAACTTCCCCAACATGGGAAAGGAAATAATGAACCAAGTCCAAGAAGCACAGAGAGTCCCATACAGAATAAACCCAAGGAGAAATACACCAAGACACATATTAATCAAACTAACGACAATTCAACACAAAGAAAAAATATTAAAAGCAGCAAGAGAAAAGCAACAAACAACATATAAGGGAAAACCCATCAGGATAACAGCTGACCTTTCTACAGAAACTCTGCAGGCCAGAAGGGAATGGCAGGATATACTGAAAGTCCTGAAAGAGAGAAACCTACAGCCAAGAATACTTTACCCAGCAAGAATCTCATTCAGATTTGAGGGAGAAATCAAAAGCTTTCCAGACAAGCAAAAGTTAAGAGAATTCAGCACCACCAAACCAGCCTTACAACAAGTGCTAAAGGAACTTCTCTAAGTAGGAAACACAAGAAAAGGAAAACACCTACAAATACAAACCCAAAACAATTAAGAAAATGGTAATTGGAACACACATGTCAATAATCACTTTAAATGTAAATGGATTAAATGCTCCAACCAAAAGACACAGACTGGCTGAATGGATACAAAAACAAGACCCTTCTATATGCTGCCTACAAGAAACCCACTTCAGACCAAGGTATACATATAGACTGAAAGTGAAGGGATGGAAAAAGATATTCCATGCAAATGGAAGTCAAAAGATAGCAGGAGTAGCAATACTCATATCAGACAAATTAGACTTGAAAGTAAAGACTATTAAAAGAGACAAGGAAGGGCACTACATAATGATCAAGGGATCCATCCAAGAAGAACATATCACAATGGTAAATATCTATGCCCCCAATATAGGAGCACCTCAATACATAAGGCAAATGCTAACAGCTATAAAAGGGGACATCGACAGTAACACAATCATAGTGGGAGACTTGAACACCCCACTTACATCAATGGACAGATCATCCAAACAGAAAATAAATAAAGACACACAAGCTTTAAATGACACATTAGACCATCTCGACTTAATTGATATTTATAGGACATTCCATCCAAAAACGACAGACTACACTTTCTTCTCAAGTGCACACGGAACATTTTCCAGGATAGATCACATCTTGGGTCACAAATCAAACCTCAGCAAATTCAAGAAAATTGAAATCATATCAAGCATCTTCTCAGACCACAACGCCATGAGACTAGATATCAATTACAGGAAAAAACCTGCAAAAAAGACAAACACATGGAGGCTAAACAATTCACTATTAAACAACCAAGGAATCACTACAGAAATCAAAGAGGAAATCAAAAAGTATCTAGAAACAAATGACAACGAAAACACAACAACCCAAAACCTATGGGACGCAGCAAAAGCAGTTCTAAGAGGGAAGTTTATAGCAATACAGTCCTACCTTAAGAAACAAGAAAATGATCGAATAAACAACCTAACCTTACACCTCAAACAACTAGAGAAAGAAGAACAAAGAAACCCCAAAGTGAGCAGAAGGAAAGAAATCGTAAAGATCAGAGCAGAAATAAATGAAAAAGAAAGGAAAGAAACCATAAGAAAAATAAATAAAACTAAAAGCTGGTTCTTTGAGAAGATTAACAAAATTGATAAACCATTAGCCAGACTCATCAAGAAAAAAAGGGAGAAGATGCAAATCAACAGAATTAGAAATGAAAAAGGAGAAGTCACAACGGACACCTCAGAAATACAAAACATCATGAGAGACTACTACAAGCAACTATATGCCAATCAATTGGATAACCTGGAAGAAATGGATACATTCTTAGAAAAATACAATCTTCCAAGACTGAACCAGGAAGAAATAGAAACCATGAACAGACCAATCACAAGTACAGAAATTGAGGCAGTGATTAAAAATCTCCCAACACACAAAAGCCCAGGACCAGATGGATTCACAGGCGAATTCTATCAAACATTTCGAGAAGAGTTAACACCTATCCTTCTCAAACTCTTCCAAAATATAGCAGAAGGCGGAGCACTCCCAAACTCATTCTATGAGGCTACCATCACCCTGATACCAAAACCAGGCAAAGATGTCACAAAAAAAGAAAACTACAGACCAATATCACTGATGAATATAGATGCAAAAATCCTCAACAAAATACTAGCTAACAGACTCCAACAGCACATTAAAAAAATCCTACACCACGATCAAGTGGGGTTTATCCCTGGGATGCAAGGATTCTTCAATATACGCAAATCAATCAACGTGATACATCATATCAACAAATTGAAGGATAAAAACCATATGATCATTTCAATAGATGCAGAAAAAGCTTTTGACAAAGTTCAACATCCATTTATGATAAAAGCTCTCCAGAAAATGGGCATAGAAGGAAATTACCTCAACATCATAAAAGCCATATATGACAAACCAAAAGCCAACATTGTTCTCAATGGAGAAAAACTGGAAGAATTCCCTCTAAGAACAGGAACAAGACAAGGGTGTCCACTCTCACCACTGTTATTCAACATAGTTTTGGAAGTGTTAGCCACAGCAATCAGAGAAGAAAAAGAAATTAAAGGAATCCAAATTGGAAAAGAAGAAGTAAAATTATCACTCTTTGCAGATGACATGATACTATATATAGCAAACCCTAAAGACTCTACCAGAAAACTGCTAGCACTCATTGATGAGTTTAGTAAAGTAGCAGGATACAAAATTAATGCACAGAAATCTCTTGCATTCCTATACACTAACAACGGAAGAGCAGAAAGAGAAATTAAGGAAACTCTCCCATTCACCATTGCAACCAAAAGAATCAAATACCTAGGAATAAACCTGCCTAAGGAGGCAAAAGATCTGTATGCAGAAAACTTTAAGACATTGATGAAAGAAATCAAAGATGACATAAACAGATGGAGGGATATACCATGTTCCTGGATTGGAAGAATCAACATCGTGAAAATGACTGTACTACCCAAAGCAATTTACAGATTTAATGCAATCCCGATCAGATTACCAATGGCATTTTTCACAGAACTAGAGCAAGAAATCTTACGATTTGTATGGAAACGCAAAAGACCCCGAATAGCCAAAGCAATCTTGAGAAGGAAAAATGGAGTTGGTGGAATCAGGCTTCCTGACTTCAAACTATACTACAAGGCCATAGTGATCAAGACAGTATGGTACTGGCACAAAAATAGAAAGGAAGATCAATGGAATAGAATAGAGAACTCAGAAGTAAGCCCAAACACATATGGGCACCTTATCTTTGACAAAGGAGGCACGAGTATACAATGGAAAAAAGACAGCCTCTTCAATAAGTGGTGCTGGGAAAATTGGACAGCAACATGTAAAAGAATGAAATTAGAACACTTCCTAACACCATACACAAAAATAAACTCCAAATGGATTAAAGACCTACATATAAGGCCAGACACTATCAAACTCCTAGAGGAAAACATAGGCAGAACACTCTTTGACATACATCAAAGCAACATCCTTTTTGACCCACCTCCTAGAATCATGGAAATAAAATCAAGAATAAACGAATGGGACCTCATGAAACTTAAAAGCTTTTGCACAGCAAAAGAAACCATAAACAAGACTAAAAGGCAACCCTCAGAATGGGAAAAAATAATTGCCTATGAAACAACGGACAAAGGATTAACCTCCAAAATATACAAGCAGCTCATACAGCTTCATACCAAAAAAGCAAATAACCCAATCCACAAATGGGCAGAAGACCTAAATAGACATTTCTCCAAAGAAGACATACAGATGGCCAACAAACACATGAAAAGATGCTCAACATCACTCATCATCAGAGAAATGCAAGTCAAAGCCACAATGAGGTATCACCTCACACCAATCAGAATGGCCATCATCACAAAGTCTGGAAACAACAAATGTTGGAGAGGGTGTGGAGAAAAGGGAACTCTCCTGCACTGTTGGTGGGACTGTAAGTTGGTACAGCCACTATGGAAAACAATTTGGAGGTTCCTTAAAAAACTACAAATAGAACTACCATATGATCCAGTCATCCCACTCCTGGGCATATACCCAAAGAAAACCATAATCCCAAAAGAAACTTGTACCATAATGTTTATTTCAGCACTCTTTACAATAGCCAGGACATGGAAGCAACCTAAATGCCCATCAACAAATGAATGGATACAGAAGATGTGGCATATATATACAATGGAATATTACTCAGCTATAAAAAGGGATGAGATGGAGCTATATGTAATGAGGTGGATAGAACTACAATCTGTCATACAGAGTGAAGTAAGTCAGAAAGAGAAAGACAGATATTGTATGCTAACTCACATATACGGAATCTAAAAATGGTACTGATGAACTCAGTGACAAGAACAGGGAAGCAGATATAGGGAATGGACTGGAGAACTCGAGGTATGGGAGGGGGCGGGGGGTGAAGGGGAAACTGAGAAGAAGCGGGAGAGTAGTACAGACATATATATACTACCAACTGTAAAATAGTCAGTGGGAAGTTTTTGTATAACAAAGGGAGTCCAACTCGAGGATGGAAGATGCCTTAGAGGACTGGGGCAGGGAGGGTGGGGGGGAATCGAGGGGGGGGCGTCAAGGAAGGGAGGGAATATGGGGATATGTGTATAAAAACAGTTGATTGAACCTGGTGTACCCCCCAAAAAAAATAAAATAAAATAATAATAAAAAAAAAAAAAAAAAAAAGAAAAGGCCACATCGCTCCTTTGAAGGAGGTAAAATATCCTGGGTGAGGAAGCAGGAGGTAACCATTAGTCTGAGAGTTCAGTGAGGGCCGTGATTGTCCTTGCTAGCTCTATATCCCTGGCACCCAGCACAAGACCTGGCACACAGAGTGTACTCAGTGATATTTGTTGAGTAAACTAACTAGGAGAAGAAAATAACCAACCAGCCAACCAAACATCCAACCGAGGTTTGAATCCCAGCTCTTCAATTTCGTTTCTCTTAGCTATACAATGACCTTGTTGGTGTCTGTGGCCCTTCACATTCTGCTGTCCTAGGATTCTAAGATGGTGAATAGAATGGTTCAGAGCAAACCAGGGCATCACTCGTATTTCTGACATGCCTCAAATTTAATCAGAATAAAATATCAAAATCAAGCAGTACTTTACAACATCTCAGATATGCCTTCTAAAAACAGAACCTGCGTCTGTCTCTGAGTTGTGAAGAAAATGTATTAGGTTATATTAAACAGCAAGATTGTCCTTTTTGTAGGAAAGAAAATGAATTAAATCTTGTCTTCCTGACTGGGGATTTTAATTGGGATTTGAGTCAATTTGATCTAAATTTGAGCATCCATCCAGAAAACATTTATTGACATCTGCTATGAGCAGGGCTTTGTGCTAGGCATGTGGGAGAGAGGAAAATGAACAAGACACAAGATGTACAAGAGCCTTCTAGGCAGAAACTGACAGTCTAGTCAGCGAGATAAAACATATACACACTTGACTGTGACCCCCAGTAGACCGAGAATCAACCGGGAGAGGACTAGGGGAGGTCAGAGGAGGAAACCACTTCCAGTACATCACACAGACAGGAAGTCTGCCTTTTAACACACCGTGTAGGGCTCAGAACTCACTGAGCCACTGTGGCCATGAGGATGTGCTCTGGGGTTGCTCCTGGTTAGCCAGCAGCCCCCAAGTCGAGCCCCTCAGCCCAAGCTGAGCTGTTGCTGGCAGGGAAAATCACCTCAGGCCCTCAGCCACTGGCTGCCAAGCTCAGTGGCCCCTTTCTATGGCTCACATCCTTGGGGCCAATTCAAAGAAAAAGTTGTTCCCTGCAGCAGGAATTCTTATTTTTTCTTTTGCCCGTGTTATCCTTTCTGCCTCGGCTCCCACTGAAATTCAAGATGTAGCTAAAACGGGAGCACATGCTTTCTGACATTTATCCAACAATTACTTGTCAAACCCTTCTCTGTGCAGGGCCCTGTGCTAAGTGGGTAGGCGATTCATACAGGCCCTGCCCTCAAGGAGCTGACAAAAGGCTGCATGAGCCAGGCCCAGGGAGAACTGTGATACCAGCTGTGAGAGGGGGCAGATGAAATGCCCACAGTCAGAGGAGAAAGAGTTTGCTTTTAGGCTCTAAAAAGGGAAAACCTAAAAGAGATCCATGGGATTTGGACCTTGAAAAATATAGGTTTTCTAAGATAAAATAATGACAAAAGCATTGAGGGGGCAAAAAAATTCCAGGCATGTTTAGGGAACTGGGAATATTTCAGTTTGACTATAACAAAAGGAACATATATGTAAGTAATGCTTTAAAAAAAACAATTGGGGGCCTGTCTGAATCAGTTTAGGCTGCTGTAACAGGGTACCATAGACTGAGTGACTTAAACAGCAAACATTTATTTCTTACAGTTCCGGAGGCTGGAAGTTCGAGATCAGGGTGACAGCATGGTCTGGTTCTTGGTGAAAACCCTCCTTCTAATTCACAAATGGCCTTCTTGCTGTGTCCTCACATGGCAGAGACAGAGAGAGAGAGGGAGAAAACTCTTATTTTATCAGGGCACTAATCCCATCATGAGGGCTCCACCCTCATTACCTAATCACCTCCCATAGGCCCCATCTCCAAACACCATCACATCAGGGATTAGAGTTTCAACATAATGAATTTTGCAGAGACACAAACATTTAGTCCATAGTAGGGCCAGATTATAGAGGACCTCCTTAGATGTTCCAAGGTAAGGCAATTATATATTTAATTCTATAGACAGTAAGATGTCACTAATAGTTTTTCAGCAGGAGTGTGCATAAAATCCTAGGGTTGGAAAGGACTTTGGAGATGACCCGGTCTAGCCCTCCATCTCACACATAAAGACTGAATCCCAAAAGGGGAAGTTACTAACCCAAAGTCAGACAGCTAGTCAGTGATGGAGCTGGAGGCAGGGCCAGCACCAGATCCAGATCTTCTGGCTTCAAATGCAGTGGTCTTTTGCCCTCCATGATGAGATCTGCACTGTGGGAAGATTAATGAGGCTTTCTAGGGGGCGGTGTATTGGGAAAGGAGAAGCAAGAGTCAGGCAGAGGTTTGGGGGACTTTTGTATGATGTTTGGATGAAAGGCAACACCTGAGGTCTTTAGGGCCTTGGCAGTGGGCTGACGGGGAAGGTGCCGATGAGGGAGACACACAGAAGTCCAGCTAGTGGGGCTTGGGCGTGGAAGGCAGATGGAAGGGAGAAGTTCACCTGTACTCACTTCAGCTTCTGTTCTATAGTGAGTTGTCCCATTGGTTCCATCTGGTAAACTACCTCAAAGTGGACATGAAGGGAAATAAATCCAAAATAAATGCATCAAACACCTTCAATATTTCCTAAGTTAACCCTGTTTGTAATTTTTTTTCTTTTTCTTTTTCTTTTTTTTTTTTTTTTTTTGGTCCGTCTTACCTAGAGAACTTGATCCTTTTCCAGAGCCTGGCCTTCCAGGTCGTGAGTCCTCAGCAATGTTATCCACTTACCAGCCCGCACTCTGGCTTTGTGGTCTTACACGTGGGACACTGGAGCTGCCATCATCGTCTGAGTGTCTCCAGTTTTAGGTTTCCTGCCAGGCTCTGTGAAGGTGCTGTGCGTATGCTTGCCTCCCATCCCATGACTCTAGGTTTAGAACCAAAGCCCTGAGACAACCTTCAGCAGACACTGAGCTCCTGACTCCTGACCTGAGGAAGGCCCTAGGCAGAGACCTCCTGCCTCAGAACCTGGGAGCATGAAAATGCGGGCTCCTGGGCTCCCCCTTACACCTACTGAATCAGAGTTTTAGAGTGGGGGCCAGGAACCTGTATTTTGGACAGGTGTCCCAAACGATTTTTATCTACCTAAAGGTTGAGACTCTGCCTAAGTCACTTAATTATTTTTCTGGGCATCAGTTTCCTTGTTTGAAAACAGGGAAATCATGTACTCAGTTTACTGTGAGAAAAGAAAAACATTTGGGGGAAAAATGCTAAAAGTTTTACATATATTTATAAAAGTAATATATATGTATATAAAATTATTACATGTATTCCTAAGTTTACAATCTTGGGATCAAGAAAGTTTGAAACATTTCTCAGACTGAAATACACTGAAAACTGGTAAAAGATCTGAGTGCTCACATCTGGAGCATGTCTGCTTACCAAGCAAGAGAAGATATGAATGAATACCTCCAGGAAAGGTAAAGTCTGAAGCAAGGTCATTAAGCTTTCTCTTCAATATCCTCTACCTCATGCATTCAGTCAGCATCACTGAGTGCCTAATATGTGTCAGGGCACTGTGCCAAGCCAAGAATATGGATATAAATAAGACATGGTCCCTGACCTCGAGGGGTTGGAGATCAATACGGAAATGAGTGTTCAATATGGTGTGATAAGCACTGGCTCCAGGGTGGGTAGAGGGGTGGGTATTGCTGCTCTGGCAACAAGAGCAGGAACCAGCTGTCAGGGAAGGTGTCACCAAGGAGCTGACCCTAGAGCCAGGTACGATTGTTCCAAGAAGGAAAGCCCCTTTCATAGTCCTTGTCACTCACCTGCTGCCTTCTTCCATTCCATCAAATTCTCTCCTCGGTTTCCTCCCCTCCTTCCCCATCAAACCAGTCTCAGGGACCCAGTTTTTTCCTTCTTCACTGTACCGAAACCTAAGTCAATTCTTAGGTTTAGTCATAAACACTGGGGTTTAAAACAATGCCTTTTCTTTTGAAGGAGATGCAGTTTACATTGTTACCCCCCCCCCCCCAATGCTACCCCCAAACAGTGTTCTGTTGGAGATTTGTTTGTTTGTCCTTTACATCAACCAGCTGATAGGAGAGATGTTGTGCTCGGTTGGTTAGTTGTTTTTCGCAGGGAAGAGGATAGGTGACAAGCGGTTTTCCCCAGCCCTTGTTATTTTACTAGATAAATTATTACTATTTTGCTTATCTGTAAAGCATTAAGGATTAATACATAGTCGAAGTTAAGTTGTAGAATGGCCTTGTTAGTGTTTTAAGTAGAACAGCAATGGGTAATGAATCAGACTAAAATGAGATAGCCCTTCAAAATTTACGAAGTGTCCTGACCAGGCACGTCCTTCCTACTCCAAAGGTGATCCCCAGGCCTTCAGCCTCAACCTTGTCTGGCTCTGTGTAGAAATGCAGAACCTCAAACAAACTTATGGTTATGAGGCGGTAAGGGCGGGGAGAAACAAATTGGGAGATTGGGATTGACATATATGCACTACTATATATAAAATAGATGATTAATAAGGACCTTTGTATAGCACGGGGAACTCTACTCGATACTCTGTAATGGCCTATATGGGAAAAGAATCTAAAAAAGAGTGGATATTAGGTATATGTAGAACTGATTCACTTTGCTCTACACCTGAAACTAACACAACATTGTAAATCAACTATACTCCAATAAAAATTAACAAACAAAAAACCAAAGGAAAGAAACGCAGAACCTCAGGCTCTGCCTGAGGCCTGCTGAATCAGAATATGTGTTTTAACAGGATTCCCTGGCAATTCACATGCACATTGAGGTTTGAAAGAGACTATGAAGTTAGTGATTTATCCCCATTTATTGATTAGGACACTTATGTTCAGACAGATTAAGGAACTTGCCCAAGATCACATAACAAGTAGCAGAGCTAGGATTCAGGCCTTGGTCTCTCCAATTCCAAGTTCAGTGCTCTGTCCACTGTACAGCTGGGCTTCTTTGTACCATAGTAATTAAGAACACTTCTTCAGTAGTTCATGACCAATGAAGAGGGGAGACAACGATATTTTTTCAAGGTACAAATGCGTCTTCTTGAGAGCTGCAGGAGACAAGGAGAATCAAAGAGCTCACACACTGAGCTCCCACTTTATGCCAGGCATGTAGCCTTGTCTTCACTGAACAGATGGTGAGAATCCCTAGCATTTTACTGAGCACAACCAACCCATAGGGACTCAGGAAGGTAGGGGTTGAAGGTGGTATTTAAAGGTCTGATAGTAGGACTTTCTGGATCAGAGGATAAGGAATCAGAGAGATTGTGAACAATTTTTTTCGTCCTTGAAATAAGATCCTCTTCCTGTACGAGGCCAGCTTCTTCCTTGACTAGTCAGGTTTTGTGGCTGCTCACTCCCTCCAGAGTCAGGAATTCAGGAATTCAATCTTTGGTCCCTTGGAGCTCCTCTTGATTTATGAACAACTCTGTCTCGTAGAGTAGAAGTGGTTTTCCCAAGGAGGAAAAAAATAGCTTAAAAGAAGGCCTTGAAGAATCAAGATGACAAAATGTATTATTTATAAGGGCCTAAAATAAGTGTCGGATCCTCCACTCAAAGTGAGCAGGCGACAGCCAAGCACTGTGTGGAATGGAGCCCAGCTGACTCCAACTAGATCCATGTGGCAGGCTGGTCAGCCACGGCTCTGCTCAGGATGCCAAGGGTCCTTCTCAGGAGGTGGTCCCACTGCCAATACAGGGCAGCCTGTGTAGCTCGTACAGATGCATCCCACCTTACAGTTGAGCAGGATCAGTGAAACAAGGTAATTCTTGAAGGAGGATGGGGGAAATGCTGCGAGAGTCTGTGGATTGGAGGGAATACACAAACACGCATACACACAGACACATAGGCGTGCGTGCACGCACGCACACACACACACCATCTATAAGATTACTTTGAGTTCCCAACTTAGTAACTCAAGGATACAGGTATGTGTTGGGAGCAAGGAGGACAGGAGTAGATATGGGGTGTCTTCGCCTTGCCTTCACTGGCTCCTGGTTCTGTAATGGAGCACGCAGCTGCTGATGGCACTGGCCATGCAGAGCAGGTCCTGCCGCATCCAGATAACGGCCACTTCTTACTGCATCACAGGTCTTTTTTTTCACTCAAGGCTTGGCTCCTCGTTCTTGATGAACTTAAAACAATTTCCTGTTTTCTTTTAAGAGACTGTCTTCAAACATCTTGCCTACAAAAAGCTCTCCTGCTCTTCGAAAGAAAGTCAGGGTCAACAAGTCTACATTTTGTCCAGTGGGGTAGAGGCAGAGTCAGTGTCCAGGGGTCTCAGATCAACAGCCAGCATTACAGAAAATCTATTTCCCTTGAGTCTGCCATAATGCCTTTGTTATCTGGGTGCTTGTGATACTGACTTAGACCTGAGGACCATGTCCCAAGTGCATTTGTCCATAGAAGGCAAGATTCAGTGACAGGAGGGAGGTCACTGAAAAATAGAAAGGATGCCACGTGACTTCTGAAGGCACCCCAGGCAGTCATGAGATTGTGCTCCAGCTTCACGGTGATGAAAAGTCTGCTCTTACCAGTAGAACAATAGGCTGGGATTTGAACAGAGGCTGGTAGCCTTCAGAACCATCTCACCTGTCTCTAATCCTTCCTCTGCTTCATCCTCTTCCTTCCTGTTACTGTTCAAAATTTCTCTTTTGGGCTATGGTGACTACACTGTGTGGGAGAAATGCGTTCAGTAGCTCTTGCTTTGTTTGGAGCTTGCTGTGTGTTCTCTGTTGGCTGGTGGCCTCCTCCCCAGCCATGGGAGCTCGTTGTGGTCCATGGAGCTGGTGCAGCCTGTGGCAGCATCAACTGGTGTTGCCTGAGGTTCTAATCTCAAAAGTCTTCCAGTTTCCTCTCATCGGAATGATTATCCCTGGAGTGTAGGTACCTATTAGTAGGCTCAGGTTTATCTACATGCCCTGGCAGTGCAGGGAGCCTTCAAGAAGATGGATGTCTGACCTTCCTACCCCCAACACCCCAATTCAGAATAATAAAATCTTGAGATCAAAAGAAACCTGAGCATTTTAAGATCCAGGTATCTATTCAATATTTGAATAAGGACTTGGTATATTGAGCTGGTTGGGTTCAAATCTCATCTCTACCGCTTTCTAGCTGTGTGATCCTGGGCTGGTCACCTGATCCCTCTAAGCAAGAAATGCCTTGTAGAGCTATACTAGAGAATAAAGGATGATATAGCTAAAGTGCCGACATATATGCTGTGCTTGATAAGTAGTGGATAATATTATCATTATCCTGAAAACCAGGGGCTTTCAAAAACGTTTACCTGCAGAATATCCAAGTTCTTTCAGGTGCTTTCCATCCTACATGGTTTTTAGACCACTTACCACTCTGGTTACTTTAGTAGTATTATTATTACTATTACTATTTTTATTGCAGTTAAGTATACATAATAAAATTTACCATTTTAAGTGTACAATTCAGTGGCATTAGGCGTATTCACCTTGTTGTGCAACCATCACCTCCATCCATCTCCAGAACTTTTGCATCTTCCCATACTGAAATTCTGTACCCATTAAACAATAACTCCCCATTCCCCCCATCTTCCCAGACTGGTCACTCTCTTTAAAAAGTATGCTCCAAGTTCTGCAGTGTCTTTCCTCCTACCATAAATGGGGCTTGGAAAGAACCTCTTGGTAGAGTTTTCTTTAAGTTCTGCAAACTCCCACTGGGGAGCCCAAGAGTTAAAGCACTACATCAATTGCAGCAAATTTTGGGGATTACAGATAGTTAAAAAATGGATGTCAATACAGCTGCTTTGCATGGAATGGATCTGCAAAGACCCTTCCAAGGACTAGTGTATTCCTTCCAAAAATATCCAAGGATGTGGCTTGGCATAGCTTTGGGGAGAAACCAACAGTTTTTGAATTCTTCAATAACATGTACCTCATGGTGAAGATTAAAGGAGATAATTCACGTCAAGTGTGTGATACAGTGCCTGGCACAGATAAGGCCTTTATATGTAGGCTGTTGTTACTCCGATTGCACTGTGGCAGAGTTATTGTGTATGTTTTGGTATTTAATCTCCACAGTATGTAGATATCAGCTTCATTTTATATGAAGAAACCAAGGCTCTGGGCTGTTAACACCCCTGCAATTACAGAGTTACTGAGTAGAAGAGCTGAGATTCAAACCCATACTCTTTCTCTTGTAAGATGCCACCTGTTGTGATATACCAAGAAGGGAACTCTATTGGTGGGTGAGTCATATTGACTTCATTCTTGGTATTTCATCTTTCCATCTACCCTGGCCTTTTTCTGAGGTCCTATCTTTATATAATTTCTTCTTCTTAATCTCATGCACCTAATGTCCAAGTCTCAGAGCCATCTGGATTTACCTTGTTCTCTGCACCATCTGATCATTTCATGGTCTTTGATAAGCTCTCTGCTCTAGAATAGGAAACCGAAACCATATATGTTAACCATGGAGTTCTCTGGCTTTATTGTGTGAGCATTTAAGAGCTAATGCAGTGTTCATGGAATTTAGAGCAGTCATTTGGGGTTTTGGTCAGGAAATAGTACTTTCTAGGACATTCAAGTCACCTGGCTGGAATTTGTTCAGAAAAGAAAACTCTTATATCTGACTTCCATGAGTGACTAGGATTCATTCTCCTTTCAGAAAACAGGACCAAGTCACTCTGTACTTTGTCATGGCTCCTAGGAAGCTCAAAGCCAACTTGACTGCTTGAGTCACACACAGCATGTACATAAATTCCCAGGACTGACATGTTTGATCCTCCTTCTTTTCATGGTTTTGAATCTCCATTTCTGTTTTACTTACATATTATAGGAATTCCCTTTGGAAAGAGATGAACTTAGGGTAAGTAAATCAGTAAAGACAGTAAGTGTGTAGAAGTCAAGGACCATATTTGGTTATGGTAGAGTCTCCAGCACATAGCTCAGTATCTGGTACATGGTAGATGCTGAATAAGTGTTTATCAGTTGAATGAATGAAATAAGTTAATGAATATGCATTCAAAATGACTTGAAGGGTGACATCTTTGGTACTTTCCTTTGGGCTCTCAGCTCACAAGGTCATCAAGGTAGAAGCTTCAGAAAATGTTCCTTAGACTTTGGAGGTCTACCAGTAAGGAATTGTATGCCCATGCTAGCAACAGACACCAAAAATAATGGCTTTGAAAAAGAGAAGTCAGTTTCCTCTCATTGTTATGGGCTAAATTGTGTCTGCCCAAGATTCATAGGTCAATGCCCTCACCCCCAGTCAGACTGTATTTGCAGGTAGGGGCTAAAAGAAGATAAAGATTAAGGGAGTCATAAGACTAGAATCTTAATCTGATAGGGCTGGTGTCCTTATGGAAGAGGAAGAGACATCAGAGATCACGCTCCCTTCATGTGAGCATAGAGAAGGCCATCTGCAAGCCAGAAATACAGGCCTCACCAGAAACCAATCCTGATCTTTTTCTGGCCACACTGTGTGGGATCTCAGTTCCCCAACCAGGGACTGAACCCAGGCCACGGCAGTGAAATCCTGGAATCCTAACCATTAGGCCACCAGAGAACTCTCCAGTCCTGATCTTGATCTTAGACTTCTATCCTCCAGAAGTCTGAGAAAATCAATTTCTGTTCTGTAAGCCACCCAGTCTGTGGTATTTTGTTATGGCAGCCCGAGGAGCCTAATACACTCACATATGAGAAGTCTGGTGATATTCAGCCCAGGGCTGGTGTAGTAACTCTACAGATAGCAAGGATTACTTCCAGTAATCTCCATCTCTCTATTTTACTATCCTTAGCATAGCCTTTCATTGTCAGGTTTTTCTCATGGTCCAAGATGGCTGCTAGAGTTCTAGCTGCCACATTCACATTCAGGCAGGAACCACATAGGAGGGAAAAAAGACAAAAAGAGGACCTACTAAGACACTTTCCCTGAAATGGTACCCAGCCATGTCCACTTGCAACTCCTTGGCCAGAACCTAGTTACATAGCCACACCTAGCCATAATGAAGACTGGGAAATTAGTCTTTTAGCCAGGTACAAGGCTGCCCTGAATAAAATTTGGAGAGAATGAGTCTTGAGTAGCCCAAGAAACATGAGCATTTTGGGAAATGAGGTAGCTGGAAGTGAGCTTCTACTCACAAGAGTAGTCCCACTTCTCAGAGCCTGTGAGCTACACTAGGATCTAAATCCCTGCTTTCCCATACAGAAGAATTCCAAATAATTTATGTAGTGGCTCCCCGCTTTGGGAGCTGGAACTTCCCATTCCCTGAGTATGGGTTCTGCTCAGGAACATGCTTCCGAAGAGTAGACCATGGAAGGGGGAATGGTGGAAAGGAGGGAAACTTTACAGTGAAGAAACCTGGCAGGCATTACCATGGCAGGGTGATCAAGGTTAGCATCATCAGTGATAGATCACGTTGATATTATGTACCTTTGATGTGATGTGATGAGAAGGGCAGTTCATCTCTGTGCTCTTCCTCCCCAAAACCCATAATCCCAGCCTAACCATGAGTAAAACATCAGAAAGACCTGAATTGAAGGGCATCCTACACAATGCCTGACTAGTACTTGTCAAAACTGTCAAGATCATCAAAAAGAAGGAAAGTGAAAGGAACTATAACAGACCAGAGGAGCTTAGCGAGACATGACAACTAAATGCAATGTGGTGTCCATATCCTGGTGCAGAAAAAGGACATTAGGGAAAAACTCATGAACTCTAAACAGAGTGTAGCATTTAGTTGATAGTAATGTACCAATGCTGGTCCCTTAGTTATGACAAATTACTATAGTGATGCAAGATGTCAACGATAGAATAGGGGCAACTGAGGGAGGGGTATTTGGAAACTACTGTGTCTTTTCAACTTTTCTGTAAATCTAACACCTTATTAAAATTAAAAGTTTATTGAAATGAATCCCTGCTCTCCTGCTCACTCACTGTATGACTTGGGCAAGTGACTTCACCCCACTGGGCTCAGTTCCTCAACTGTGCAATGGGGTGAGAGCACCTTCACTGCAGGACTGAGAAAAAGCTTCAATGAGGCAATGTGTGACAGCACCTTGGAGACCATGTCCCCACATTGTGGCTCAGCATGCAGCATCCCCTCCTGCCTCTGCAGTTCCACACAGGGTGGGGTCTTCCAGAGGTTTCCTCAGAGGCCGCTGCTGCTGTGGCAGCCAGCAGGGCCCAGCCACCACCCTGCTGGAGTTCCTTTATAGCCACCGTTCTCTGCAGGAATCTTCTCCCTCACCTCTCTTGACAGGTTGCTCTGAGGGACTAAGATTGCATTTTTATTTTCATATTTCACTTCACTTTCCCCCCCTTGAATTTAGTTTTTCTCTTCAGGAATCAGCATATGACTCAAACTGCCAGTTCTAAATTTAGTTTTGCCTGTGATACGGAGAACGCGTTTAGTGCTGCCTGGGATATGTATTTGGAAATAATGGTTTTATTTACCACATCCAGTAATTCTGACTGCCTGCTGGGTTCTTTCAGGAAAGAGTTTGTCATCTCCTTTCCTCCTAATGATGAAATGTTGCCGGCTCAGGTCCCAGGGGCCCAGCCCGGGCCAGATGCTGGTGACTTGAGTCTCAGTTTAATTAAACAATATCATCCCCAGGATTCTGCAGTCATGGGTTCTTTACAGGCCTTCTGTTTAGAGGCAGTTTGGAAACAAGGTCTAGAAAAGGCTCATGGACTCTTTGGAACCTGGAAGCTTCTCTCTGGGCTCCAGGCTGATAAGATTTGCCCCTTTTTTCAGAGTTGCAGCTTTAGTGCTGGAA